>NC_085863.1:38566381-38578881 GCF_034702125.1 Engraulis encrasicolus
GAGAAAGAGAGAATGAGAGAGAGAGACAGACAGAGAGGAAGACAGATTTTTTTTAAAAAAAATCCCTCAGCTGTTGACCACTAGCTGGCACGTAAGTAGCAAAATCATTTTGAATTCAGGCATAGGCCACAGTTCCCCTCTCACACACCCCGAATTTCCCCTGAGAAGGTCCACAGTGTGTCGCTGGAGGAGCGCTGACTGACTGCTTAAGTGGCCACCCGGTATCCGTCGCAAGTCTCTGAGGATTTACGTGCAAATGCTATTCTTCCCACTCTTGAGTTCCCAAGCCACATCTCTTAGGAGTTACACGCTGCGACAAAACCTGCAAACTTGCGTCATTTCTTACTGAAGAATTCTTCTACTCCTGAGTTGCCTAACAAGTCCCCACCCAACCCAACTATCCTTCTCTATGCCCACTTCTCTTCTACAGCCTCTAACCATTCACCTTGTATTATCATCAATCTAGAGACACAGACATACATTCAAGGAAAGATTATTTGCGTAGAACATTGCATACGTACAGAATCGTGACAACTCATACGGTAGATAGTAGCATGCAAGTGAAAGAACATAATAGGGAAAACAAAAAATAATAATTCAAAGTAGTAATTGAATTCAAATACATATAGAATATGTGAGTTTAGAAACCCATATCCCATTTATCAATAGTGTATTACATGTAGGTCCAGACTTCCTGACATTTATGTATATCTGAGTATCTGTGTATAACATATTATGGACTTGGCCAACCAAAGGAAACTACAGTATGGGAAGCAGCCTGGTCCACTGGCTAGCCTGTGCTAGCCTGAGAGAGTGAGCATGGTTGCCCATGTAGACTTCCACAGCCCTTTTGGAGCAAAGAGCGATTGCAGTGCAGTTACCACAATGCCCATCATTCAAGCAACCTCCTCAGTGGATTTAGCTGAAAGGAAGGACTCTGACTGAATGAAAACTGAAGTACGTAGGAATTCAAGTCCTCTCCTCTGGCTTGAAAGTTAATGGGGTGAGTGGGTGGGCAATTTCTCACTCATTTCCTTCTCATGCCATCAGCCAGAGATGCAAGGTTAGATGGACTGCCCAGATTGATGATAATACCATACTCACTCAATCTACTCAACCCATTTTTTTTTGTCATTAAGCCTCACCTAACAAGAATCCTTTGAACATCAAATCAAATCCTTCACATGTCAGAGCTACTGTTTTTTCGTAGGGATAAAACCTGACCCCAACTTATTGTACACTGAGTGCACTGTTGAGGTGTGCGTTTGAACCCCTAAATGATGTCATAGTAATTCATTTTCCGCTTTCTAAATCTAAATGGATTAGTAGATTGTCTTTCAAAGCTGATTTTGAACACAATGCTGAAGATAATCTCTGCAACCTCTTCAGCCTCTTGTGCTCATAAGTGTTTCCTGTAGCTCTGGTGTGTCTGTCATGGCTCCATCCATAGATATCTTATATTGTCACTGTCAAGCAGAAACCTTGTATCACCACTTTAAAATTTTTGTTTACTTTTTAATTAATAAATCTCCATTTCCAAAATAAACAAACATTTCAACATTGACGTCTGTTATTAAATAATTTATCATACATAAATACCCATGGAGACTGACCAGTAGTACTAATTTATATTTCATAATGAATGAAGAAGGAATATAAAATGATTTGAACAAAAATTGTGGAGATATGAGGTGTCTGCTGCACAGTGATGATATGATGTCTACGGCCCCATCTGTGTGTCTCCATTACTCCCCCCCCCCTTTCCTTGTCTCACTTCCTGTCTTTCACAACCATATACATATGAAGAGTTCAGATGCAAAACCCCCTAACTCCATTTCTGAAGACCTGCACTTCTATATTTTTAGAGAACACAGTTGTTGATTTGGTTTACATTCATGTACTTGATAATACATATAAATACTTATATTACATAAATAAATTTTAAAAAATATGCAATTTTGATAGCTTTGTATTAAATAAAAATGAATTAAGATTATTTTCTGAAATGGCACTTAGGGGGTTTTGCATCTGAACTCTTCATATACAATATATCTATCTATGTCTACTGCTACAGCCACACATGGCCAGGTTTCCGCTTATACACAGTAATGTATGCTGTCAACTCAACATCTAAGAGAGTTGGACCAGCACTTTGAGTGCTAATTTCAACTCTATGAGTTGAATGAACACTGCAAAAAATTCTGTGTTAACATACTTTATATACATACATCTATGGTCCCACTGGCTTATGAAGAACCCCCTATTCCCCACCCCAACCCACCACTCTACTCCCCTCTTCCCCTTCCCACATGTGTCGGTCAGACACTATAGTGATCTCGCTCGACCTTGTCGTCCTAGCCCCCCTCTCTTCTTTCCTGTGTGAGACCACAGGAAGGAAAAGAGTGGAGGACAAAAAAAAAGAAAGTAAACAAGTAGATGATCATTATTAAGATGCTCTTGTTTAGAGAGGGGCTAGGCCAGACGTGGGGCGGGGAGCGCCGTGTCGTTTCGCTCATGAAAGGTTTACTGTGTGAATACCAAGCAGCGAGTTAGTGTTAAAAATGCAAGAGGAGGTAGAGCTGAGTTGAGCTGAGCTGCTTGCAGTCCTCCTCTCTGTGGATTTGGATGTTCTCATAAAGTCCCGCAGTATGTGTCAAGGCCCAGGAAGGCTACCCTGTGTAAAGATGATAAATTGCAGAGGCTTGCAATGCACACTGGGAAACACATGGCATCTGTTACAGATAGAGCGGGCAATCTGACCTTGATTCAAAAACTGGGTTATGTGCACTTTATAAGGCATTGCATTTACAAAGATAATCTCAGTATTTACGGAGCAATTCTAAAGAGATAATCTGAATATTTTTAGGAGGCTTTGACGTGATTGTCGAATGTCTAAACCTTTCATGTTGTTAAACTACTGCGCATCTAGTACTGTATACATCTGTATGTCTATCATCTGCCATTTCCAGCTTGAAGGTGGTGGTGACAAGGGTGCCAAGTCTTTGTGCATGTGTTGTTCTCCTCTCTGATATACATTTATCAGAAGATGTGCCAAATCTGTGTGTATTGGTGTGCGTCTGTCTCCGGCAGCGCTCGCTTGTCTAAAATGTCAACCCTTCGCACCACCTCCCTTTCTACTCTTCATCCTCATCCTTCATCTCACTTCATCTCCTCCTTTAAGTCTGTTCTTCCTTTCTTTCTCCTTCCTTTCCTTCTCACTGTCCTCAAATCCCCAGCCAGATGTGTCAATCCTGGGTTCAAAAGGTGAAAACCCCTGCCACAAATTTGATCAAACCAGCTCTAAATCATGTGATCGTAATCAGCGCGCAAGATAGATAGACAAGTTTACTCAGTGTACTCAGTGTACCCAAGCCACCTGTGTTGGAAGGAAACTGTGACAAGGTTTTTACTTTCTGAACCCTGGAATTGACACCTCTACCCGCACCCTTTCAAACACCCGCCCCACCCCACCTCCCCGTACCGCCTGTGCCCCGCGAGGGAGCTCTCACGGTGGGCTGTGTTGTTGTGTGCCGCTCCCCCCTGGCAGGAGAAGGAGGACAAGGCGGTGCTGCAGGCCGAGGTGCAGAGTCTGCGGCAGAACAACCAGCGGCTGCAGGAGGAGTCCCAGAGCACCGTGGCGCGCCTCATCAAAGTCACCGAGCTCTTGTGCAACGTCAACAAGCCCTGCTAGCCGCCACCGCCACTGCCGCCGCTACCCAGCTGGCAGTGGGCCCAGTCGGCAGGCCCTAGTCCCAAACACCGCCACTGCTGCCGCCGCCCAGTTGCCCTTTTATTAACTAGACAACAAAAAAGAGACCTACTGTACTTTGTTTAGGCCCACACGCATACAGACATGCGGAAATGCACTTGCACATACATTCACACGCTATACGTACATCACCCACATAGGCCTTGAGACGTGCTGAGTTTGCACACACTTGGCCCAACCCAACTCCCCTGCCCTACAGAAAAATAAAAAAAAACTGCAAGACTTGCTAACCCACCACAGCAATCCATCAAACAAAAAAAGTACCACACACCCGGCCAAAAACTGTCCACGAAGCAAGAAGGCCCAGGTGGCAGTTGACTGATACGAGTCGCGTCTGTCTGTGCGTCTATCAAACTGCCTGGCGGGTGCCAGATCTATAGCTCCCGCCAGTTCATTCTGAAGCTAACAAGGATGCATGGACATGTGTCCTATCGAGTGTGCCTGGCCTACTTTCACAGACGGCTTCCTAAACGCCTGCCATGTGTCATTTTCTCTTGTCAGGCAGACAGCCTCTCCACCCTTCCCTGCTCACCCTCATTAACAGAAGAAGCATGTACAGTATGTACATACACCTATAATATACTCCGTCTCATGAGCATGGCTCTTTGGCTACCGTCAAAGCTCTCGATAGTCGTCATTGAAGTTTTTACAAAGATGGCCACTCGGCTACACTTTTCGTAGCGAAACAGATGAACAATTTGAGGGGGAAAAAATGTTAGACTGATGATGATGACATACATACGTAGATGGTGCACACACATGTCCAGCCATATTACACAATGTGGAGACCTTTATGGTGAGGAGACTTTGAAAAATGTGAAGACTAAATTCTCCATCGCTCAGTGGTTATAACCTTACTAATGTGGGCTGGAGCTGGTTAGGTCTCATTTACGTGATTGAAAATGACGTTGTACAGGTTGTTGTGTGCTGGGAACTGTAGTATTTTATCTCGCTGTCCATGCTACTGATCAGCTCGGCAGAATAGCATTTGCTCCTTGGGAACACACATACTGTACACACACACACACACACACACACACACACACACACACACACACACACACACACACACACACACACACAATGTTGCCAGCGGAACCAAAAACAAATTTAGAAAATCCAACCTGACAGCAATTGCCAAACAGGCCCCTGGTACTGTACAGCTCTGGTGTGGTCTAATGACTATCGATTAACCGAGAGAACAAGAAGCCGAAGAAAAACAAATGATACCCGGGCCGACTGGGCCTACCTATTTACTGACGACCTTGCTTTCCCCTTTACAGTAGCTGTCAATTCCCAAGACGGACTAATCACTCCCCCTTGTCCCTCTCCCTGTGCACGTCAGCCTAAATATGCAAGTATTCAGTCAGCCAGAGGAGTGCTCTCATACTGATCATAGGAATGACATGTCTTTTACACACCTGTGTATACATACACAAATACACACATGCAGGTGTGCGCGCACACACACACACACAAACACACACACACACACACACACACACACACACACACACACACACACACACACACACAGGAGGAGGAGGAGGAGGAGGAGGAGGAGTACAGCTCTTGCTGATGGGACAGTCCCTCTCTTCTGCTCTGCTATGTGTGGATGCCTTGCTCGCCCAGGACAAGACTCACTGCTGCCCTGCTTTTTCCAGGCCAACTGAGCAGCATACTTACTTACTGTCTGAAGCCCACAAACGACAGACTGACTACCAAGTCCTTCCTCCAGCCTCTCCAGGAGACCGCACCATATGTGGTGTGTGAATGACTGGGTGGGTGTTATTGGGGGGGTTGCTGTTGTTTCCAGACGAAGTGTTGGAAAGAGACATTTCTAAAGGGATCAATTAAACTCATGGCACTTTGGGGTTGGGGTTGCATAGGGCAGTGCTGCCGCCTGCCCGCACTGGAGCTCACTCAATGGATGGGGGCTGTCAGTGGGGGTGTGTTGTAGAACTCAACACAGACTCCCCCTCTGGGCAGCCGTTGCCACTGGGCCTGCCAAGCCTGCCCCCTGCTGTACACAAAAGGAATCGCCAAACAGCCATTTTGCTGCAAGACCACCACCACAACAAAAAGAAATGTACTATAAAAAAGGGAAATGACTTGAAAAAAAAGTGTGATATTTCTTCAAACTAACAATTTAACTGAGCCATTTTTTAATTATTATTATTATGATGATGACAAGTGTTATTATGTTTGCGCTCTACACGAAAGGGACTCTTAAAAGCGTAAAAAAGGAACTTGGATTGTTATTGTATGCCTAAGATGCACTGCGCTTGAAAAAAAGAACAATGAACTGGAGTTTTCCCGTGCTGGCCTGCTGGTTTGTCCGCATTTGTTTTTTCTTATGTTGTTGTTTTTTTTTTTTTAAGCTCACACTGGCATTGCCATAAATGGTTAGTACACAGTTCAGGTGTGGCTTCACCCATTCTGGCATTGTGATTTAGTTATTGTTGTAAATGTCTTTTTTTCAATTTACGGTTTTGCCTTGTTGAAAACCATCCATAGACACTCGCCCCCTGACCTATAGGTAGAGAGAGAGAGAGAGAGAGAGAGAGAGAGAGAGAGAGAGAGAGAGAGAGAGAGAGAGAGAGAGAGATGGGATGTAGGTAGGGGGCATTTGTAGGGTGAAGAGTTGTGAGGTGGTAGATCCTGTGATACTCTCACCCTTCTGGTTCACACACACACACACACACACACACACACACACACACACACACACACACACACACACACACACACACACACACACACACACACACACACACACACACACACACACACACAGGACTCAACCTAGCTTAGCCAAAACATGCACACAGACACAGGCACATACACATTTACACACTGAAAAAGGTTTGTGTGCGCAAAGATTGTGGTGCACAGATACAATTCACCACTCAGCTAATCACAATCTCTCTCAAATTCCACTGAAACGCTGTAAAATATTGAGTATCAGCATATCTGTTTGTTGTAAATATGTCTTTTACTTCCTCTTGTAATTTTTACGTTTATTTTTGAGTCACTGTGATTAACCGGTACCAGCAAAATAAGATAAACTATTAAGATTAAATTATACAAAATCTATATCTTATCTTTATCTTTATGTGAAGACATGTACAGCCGAATGGTTTCAGTGTGACTTAGTGCATTCAGTTGCGTATACCCTCCGAAGCAAGGCGTTTTAATATGCAGGCAGACTTTAGATGTGCTGAACTTAATTCGATTGAAATTGTGGCAGCAGTGAAGCTTTTTCTTGGATTTGATTAGTGAAATGGCATTGTAACAAGACTTCTATTACGTTTGACTTTGTGCTGTATAGTTATAATAGATTGTACTAGGAGGTTGTCTCAAGCACGAGAATGCACCAAGCAGCTTCCAGGTTCCTCTTCTGTATGTGTGTAATGTACGTATGTAAAAAATGTAATAACTTATTAATCTTGCAAATGTGGAACTCCTTGTCATAGATGTCTTTAGTGAAGAAAGGGAGGCTCTGTGATCCATGTGCTACTGAAAATGAGAGCTTGTGGGAGATGCTTGTTTTGTTCGTGTTCCTTCCTTGGAGATTAATTATTTTGCGAAAAATACTGTAAGTGAGCTATGTCACATGCAAAACGACATATGAACTATGTGGGAAAAGTAGTACAGTATGTTATTTTTACTTTAGCAGTAATAATATACGTAAATGATTACGATCCTTTTTTTGAGCTTTCCATTTTAAAGCTCGAAAAAGACCCATGTTATCACAAAGATCTTGTATGCCGTGAGGTATGCCTTAATGGAAAAAGAAAAAAAAACTTTTAGATTCTTCCCATGGAGGCTGGGAGAGATGTGTCACCATATGGGGGAATTGTAAAGGCTTAAACTCTTAGATTTTGTGCCTACTATATTAATGACTTATGCCGTTTTTTCTGTCCATGCTTCATTTTTTTTTCATTAAGGCATTTTGAATTGTGTCCTGACACACAAATGGCTCCTTTCATGAAAACGGTGACTGCGAAGCGAAGGAGCTCTTTCAAGTTTCTAGAGTCTTCCATTCTGTGTCGATATGGGTTTGGCCTCGTCAAGGCCTCTTCAATTGTTGCTTGGATATTTCAAGATTGTATTTATATCATTGCTGATAGCCATGCGTTTTATTTCCAAAGTGTGACCTCAAGGCATTGGAAGCAGTTCCTTGAGTCACAAATGCATCCGCTTTTAAGCTATGTATTTTGAGTTTTTTGGACTTTTTGATGCAATGTTGTCATGTTTTGTTATTACAAGTGGTCATTTCACGCCATGAACTTATCGCAAAAGCAACACACATTCACATTTTGTGCACTTTATAGATCCATCTGTGACAAAATGCCACTCAGTACAGAAGTGTGAACGCAGTTGAAAGAAATGCAACAAGAAAAATAAAAGTGTCAAAACCTTCATACAAATCTAGCAGCAAACCTGACTCGACTCGCCACAGAGAGAACGGCCACAAAAGCTTAATCTCAGATCCAGCTTTTTCTGTAAGCCTCATAAACTGACCCTAACCTCAGTGTGTTACAAAATCATTCGTGTCGTCGTGTCTGGTGGTCTGTTTCTTTCTTTCTGTCATGGTGTCATGCAACCCTGTTTGTGTTGGTTGTTGTTTAATTTCTTTTCTTTTGCTCCACACCCTATCATCCTCTCTCTTCTTCTCAGTTGAAACTGCAGTCACCTCACAGTTTGTTACAGGAACACACACATACACACACACACACACTCCTTGCTGAGTGCAGTGATGAGTGCAGTACCTCAGTCTCAGACAGGGAGGTTTTCCCTCATTTAAAGTCACCCTCGAAAGACGAAGATAGTTTATGATGATAGTTCATGATGTGACAATATTATCCACTAAGCCTGTGCTTCTTGAGCGAGAGTCAGGTCTGGACTAGGACAAAGAAGGCCTGGGTATTTTTTGCACGGCTTCCTCTAAATTGCGAGCCAGCCTCTAAGAAAATGTAAGGAATCCAACAGCATTGGCCTCTGAGGACTGTTAGGCCCAGCAGGAAATGCCCTGAATGCCAGATTACTAGTCCAGTCCTGGTGAGAGCCATAAACGCAAAGCTGTAAGTAACATGAGTTCTATACGTACAAACAGAGACAATGAATAGAAATATCTTAATATATTTGAAAAATCATCTAATATATAATAGAAGTCCTGTTGCGTACAAGCTTAGTGCTTATGACTACCATGACCTGGGTGACTGATAAGAACATTCATAGACTATTCTTGAGTGAGATCAAAATGGGTCTTTTTTGAAGACACAGATGTACCTGGGTCATACAGTGTGCTCACAGTAATGCATGTCTGTCTGTCACTATTGTGTGACTGACCGAGGTCTCCCCAATATAGCGGAGGTGACGAGACAAGACAAAGGTTCACGGGGCTGTGGAAACTGACAACATTATGAAACCTCTCCTCCTCGCCTTCTCTGTGTAGGCTATGTGTATTTTGTCCACAGAGGACGAGGGTGCTGATTTGAAGTGTTGTTCATGTACATGACTGGAGGGCTCCTGGCAATAAAGAACAATCCTGTATCTGTACAAATATCTACCCTGGGTTGTTGTTTTCTTTGTTGTTGTTGTTGCTGTTGTTGTCGTCTACTGCCCGTCCCTTGTGCTGTGTGGGCTATGAACAAGCAGTGGCCTGTTCATAAATTTTAGATCTCCATCACAGTTGAGTGATTATACTGTATCTCTTTTGCTTTGCACTGTAATTTGTGAGTGTAAAATAAATCTTCAGCCCTTAGGACCAACTGGAAAAGTGTACATTGTGACTATAGTATCGCTGCCATGCCATATTTACTGGGTTCCAATGCCACACAACACAAACTGGCGCTCTAAATGGGCTGAAGGTAATCAGATGTTGATCCTACGCTCTGAACAGGCACCGGACTTCAAAGCTGCAAGCATTCTCTCTCTCTCTCTCTCTCTCTCTCTCTCTCTCTCTCTCTCTCTCTCTCTCTCTCTCTCTCTCTCTCTCTCTCTCTCTCTCTCTCTCTCTCTCTCTCTCTGTTTCTCTGTCCTACATCAGAGATGAAATCAAACATTGCGCGGCAGCAGCAAATCCCATTGATGTGATAATGTGGAAAAGTGTTTGAATTGTGCAGTTGTTAGAGTATCATTCAGCTACATCGCTGTCTCCGGCTTGGGTGAACGGTTTGGCACAACAGTAGCACAATAACAGAGTACAGGGTTGAGTGAGACACAATTGAAAAAGAAAATGGCTACTGGAAGGTTTTAACCTGACAGTGGGCCTGTTCACTCTTCGCTGAAAGAACTCATCGAAGCATCATAAAAACATTGCTATGACTTAACAGAGGGCCTCAAGTAACAGATTAAGACTGGGCAATTACAAATTTGGAGACAATAAGGTTATAACAAAGGCTCTGCTCAAGGGTTAATGAGCTTTTTTACAACGGCATACATATAACATTATTTACTTACATTGTCCATGTGTATCCTTATTAATCATAGGCTTACTAATCTATCTTTCTATCTTACACCAAAGTATACAAAGCAATGTAACAAATGTAAAATAGTAGAGTATGAAAACAGGGGATTAAGGGAATGTGTATGATATGGTAAAGTGTACAATATTGTTATACAGTCTTTGTTATACTGTAAGATATATGTGTCAGTCATCATGTTTTAACTTTGTAGCCAGGGACTGTTAAAATGAACTGACCGCAGCAATATTTAAAGCATGCACCTTATGGCAGTGGTTTTCAAAGTGAGGGCCCTGGATCCCTGTGGCGTCTGTGGCAAGTAAGACAAAATAAATAAATTAATAAGTTAATTAATTAATAAGTAACTAATGTACACCAAAATAGTCCACACATCCACAACTCACCAATATTCTCATAGTTAATAACTACATTATAATAATGTATTAAATCTCTGTGCAGCACTATTTTTAAATTAGTATTTATATCCCAGCCCAGCGCAGCACTGACACACAGACCTAGACTATAGTTATGAAAGGATGTGCACAGAAAAAAAATATTGTGGCACGATCTATGTAAAGGGTCTTTGGCTGCAATTGACCAGTAGGCTATATGGCGATATAAGTTTGGGAGTCCCTGCCATATGGCATGAAATGAATGAAAGATGCGACACTGACATGGACTGTTATTTTAGTAAAAGGATGAAAGGCAACAACTTCCACTGTAACGAAACTCTTTATTCCCAACTGCAACATGGTCAACATGGTCAACATGTATTTTTGTTACACTAATAGGTTACTTGTAGATAGGGTTGCCAACCGTTCCTTGAAATACGGAATCGTCCCGTATTTAGAGATAAAAGTACGGGTTCCGTATTGAACTGAAACGGGACACGGGACGTTAAAATGCAGGAAATTACATCTAAGAAATGCTAAATTTTGTGCCCCAGACCCCCGGCACGATGAAGTGTCCCGGATTTTTTTCATTGACAGTTGGCAACCCTACTTGTAGACCACCAGGGAAATGAAAGAATCGTCACCTTGGTTTTCTAATTACATCTGTCACTGGGAAAAGACGATATGGTGACGCACATGCAGGTGAAATTGTGAAATTTGGCCTTAGCGCGCGCTACTGCTAATTAGCCACCTTGTAGTCAATGGTTAGGCGGGCGCACTGGAGACTTCATTATTCAAAGACCAGTCGGAATTTCTTTGCATGTAGGCCTACTTTGAGGTAAGTTTCCCATGGTTCATCATCAGTGAAGCTGAAGACCCTCTGACTGAACAGATGTCGATGTGGTGCCAAATGTACCATTGCGTTTTTAAGTTTAACAGCCATCTTTGGTGACGCAACAACACGACATGTTTAGCCTATTACAGCTCATGAAGATTCGCACGTGCACAACATACAATGTCCACTCACGGGTCAATGACTTGGCAATCAATAGGAAATTCAGACAAGTTTTAGTTTGCAGTAAAAAAAAAAAAAAAAAAAAAAAAAAAACAGAAAAACAATAACCACCTATTTGACTTCTAGGCAGGCCGCAATCACTTCCCTGGATTTCATCTTCTGGAAGGCTTGACTAAACAACCAGGTCCAGCGCGGCACTTTATCTCGCGTTCACTGACACCTGAGGCGCTGCTGTTGACAACAATATCCCTGGCTTATGTCTTTATTTGGGTCTGGGGAGCTGTGTTGGATCTCTGCAGAGGCCAGAGAAAACGTGCCTTATACATGGATCAAGGGCTTAACGAGTTTGAGGCACCCCTGCTCTATAAACACAGCCATGTGCTTATGAGAGAGAGAGAGTCAGAGAAGGTATAGAGACTATGGTGGGAATCACTGTTCATTTTTTTCCTCAGTGTTTGCTGACCAGCATGGATGTTGGACTGAAATGACGTTTACTTTTGCCTAGATGTATAATAGATGAGTTGAGATAGAAGCGGACCATGTGGTTATTGTAGTGTGTTACTTTGATGTTTTCCTGTCGCCGCCTAGCGGTTTCCAAAATGTGCCTACAAGAGAACCCAACCATTGGCACGACCTAAGCAGAGGGGTGGGAGTGGTGTGTGAGTGAAGGGGAAGCGGGGAAAGAGTAGGGGGAGCGATAAACCGAGTCACTACATCCACCCTGACCCGCTGATGTGTGCGTAAATCCGCATCTGTAACCCCAGTTTGTTAAACATTGCCATGTTACGCTAGACGAGACTGCTGCTTTATAGTCTAGACGGGTATTTTGTATTGTTATTAGAGTTAACTACACG
>NC_085863.1:38581381-38593881 GCF_034702125.1 Engraulis encrasicolus
AAAGCCATAGGGTCCTGTGCTTTTACCAGTTACCTTAAATGCCACACTGTGCTGTGTGTGTGATCATTAGTGCAGAGTTGTGCCTGTGTGATATTGCAATGCTGCGACTGGTCTTGAGTCGTGACAACACAAGTGTATGCTGAGCATTAAAAATACATAAAGGAAATTCTCTGCCAACTCACACAGTCTTAATCTATTTTGTTCTTCATCTTCATCGTTTGTCTTCTTCTTTTTCTTCTTCATCGTCTTCTTCTTCTTCTTCTTCTTCTTCTTCTTCTTCTTCTTCTTCTTCTTCTTCTTCTTCATCTTCTTCCTCCTCCTCTTCTTCTTGTTTGTCCAAAGCCATAGGGTCCTGTGGTTTTACCACGCACCTTAAATGCCACGCTGCATGTGCTATGTGTGTGATCATTAGTGCAGGGTTGCGCCCGTGTTTGTCATGATGCTTGTGTGGGTGATGTGTGCGGGTGTGTGTGTGTGTGTGTGTGTGTGTGTGTGTGTGTGTGTGTGTGTGTGTGTGTGTGTGTGTGTGTGTGTGTGTGTGTGTGTGTGTGTGATTTTGCAGCCGTCATCTGCCCTGTGTCTGTGTCTGTCTCTGGCTTCATTAGAATTTCATATCCATCAACCGCTCCACTCCTCCTCATTGCCAAACATGAAAGCCCCCTCTCTCTCTTTTTGTCACCATTCTTGGCCAAGAGAGACACCAGCTTGCGAGATGAACTGATTAAAAATGAGTGAGGGAGGAAAGAAGAGGAGGGAAGAGAGGAGATGTGGGGAGAGAGAAACAGCGGGTGCCACTGGTTACCTGCCAGTTGTTTGGACAGCTTTGAGGTGGGCGGTGGTAAACGTATGGCGGTCCGCTGGTGCTCTGATGGTGCTCCGCATGTGATTAAGACAACAGAGATGGACCACAGCACCACAGCTTCTCGTATGTGGCCACTGGCACAGTAGTTGTTGCTCAACACTTAGAGAGTTGATTCAACATCTTCCAGAGTGTATTTGGTCCCGAGTACTTTCTAAGTGTTGAATGAATACTGCATTTTTGTAGCGGCAGTGCCTTCAGTCACCCCTGAGATTACAGATACGTAGGATGTGAGGTGCAGGGTTGGTTTTATCATAGAACTTCTATATACTCTATATTGCAGTGTTCATTCAACACGTAGGGAGTAGGTCCAATGCTACAAGTGTTAAAATTGACACTCTGAATGTTGAACTAACACTGAAAAATGTACTGTGTAGACGTGTTTGCCTTATATAGTCTCTTAGTTGTATTGAATGGGATGTCCATTAAATGGTCATTGCACACAACAGAGAGTGCCAAAGTGGGGTCAGGAGTGCGTAGGCTACTGCGGTAGCCTGGCCCCCATTAAAGCGCCGCCGACGTCAATAACTTCACAGCGGCTTCAAAGCGACGTCGATATCGCCCCGGCCGAAATTGACGTCTTCATTGCATCGCTCCCTCAGCAGTGGCATCCATTTTAATTAGACACAAAGGCATCATCGCCTTGCAGCAGTTCTGTGTGACACATGTCGAGGTGTGTTTTTTTATTGGCGATTGCACACCTTTGAAATCATGTTTCAATCGATTTTCATTATGTGGAAAGGGGAAAGGTGCATGAAAGGCCTGGCGTGCCCAGTACGCCTACCTCCGCAGGTTTTGCACTAGTTTGTAATTTTGCGCGTCAGGATAACCCATGCTGTCAAAATGGGGTTTTTTTACATTAAAAAATGTTGACTGCCAAATGTTTACAAAACACCAGCTTTTATATTTTGCATTAACCATGGGATCCAACCAATGTTTTCTTCTAATTGGGCTGTCGGTGTTGTCTTTTTTACAGACATTCATGATACTAATGTTTCTTCATGGTAATAGAGAGATCAATAATGTTTTTGTCATAGCATTTATTGGCTCTCTGTTCTCTGTTCACACACCAGCTTATAACAGGTTGTTATTGATTTGCCTTTATTTTTCACTGATCCTCCCTTTCTTGCATCCAGAAACAAAGTCCTCTCTAATGGAGCTCCACAGCCAAGAGTGGTCCAGTCGGAAGATACTACAGGACAACGACACCACAACCACACCGCCACACCATGCTGGAGGTACGTACTGCAAGGACCCCTTCATGACTGCCGAATGGCTGGGTTTTCCTAGCCAGGCCACACCCTCCTAGTGACGCAACACCTTTGCTTCTAGTCAGGCCAAGAGCAATGAAAATATCGTTTCTGATCTCTCGAAAAAACGGGAACTCCACCCACTTTGTCAGACACCAGTGAACCAGTAGCAAACCTAGGGAGGTGGGTTAACCGTGCCATTTGGGAAACGTTCATTGTTGTAGTCTTTTTTAGACCAAGTCTCCAAGAGATTTGGAAGTCTATGATAATCAGGCTAGGGTTTTCTTAGACTTCTTCCACAATTCATATCCATCTACCTGGCCTAGTCATACCACTAGATGTTCAAAATATGGTAACCAAGATGAAAGCGTTGTACGCATCGCCAATGCAGCAAAGTGGGATCAATGCTGGTCTCCTAAATGGACATGGTTGGTGACAGCATTGCGTTTAATACTGCGTGTGTTACTGCTGCAAACATATATTGGACATACCGTTTTGGTACTACCAAGCTTATAATCGAGGCTCAGCATAAAAGGGTTAAATGGGTGTGGCTGCTCTGTGTTGGGGATCGTCTTTTTCCTGGACTCCTGCACTCTCAACCCTGTACTTGTTGAAAATTATCACATTTACCTAATACCTGATCATGATGTACACACCTAGCATTAATATGTTGCCTATACACTACAACTACAATTTAATGCCAAAGCTGAACTCCACCAGTGTTTCCCATACATTGAGGAAACTATGGCGGCCCGCCATAGTTTAAATTTGGCCGCCATAGTTTCCGAAAATGTAAAAAAAAAAAAAAAAAAAAAAAAAAAAAAATTTTTTTTTTTTTTTTTTTTTATTTTTTTTTTTTTTTACGATTTCCGTGTTTGTTAAAAGCGATTTCAATTACGATTTCCTTCGCATTTTCCTCCTGGAGTAAATACATCCTATAGAGAAAACCACAAGTGCTTGAAAGAGAGAGGGATCAAAAGCCTTGTCAAGTTGTTGTAGTTAACTTGGGTTTGGGAGCAATAAAAAAAAAAAACCTTCCGAGAAGGGACAGTTGGGATGAGTTTACTAACACTCCCCAGGCTTTGTTTTACAGTTGTAATGAGTTAGGTGACAGGCCTTCATTGACAAGGCAGAGGAGACATCGGCTGCATATAGAAATGAATGTGTAATGAATGTGAATATAGACATAAATGTGTAATATGTTGTTCAGCCCTTTTAATGGGAGGAATTTTGAAAAACTGGCCCTGTGACCAGCACCCCTCATGTAGAATGTGTGTGTGGGGAAAAGGCATAGCCTACCCTCTTAGACCCTTTTTGTTTATGCGTTAACAATTTCACAGCAATCTTAAATTCTTATCTCTGCTCCTATTTTTTTTTTTTTTTTCATTACATAGACCCCTGCATGTGTATTATGTAGCCTTATTTCTCAAAATATAAATGGCTGAAATGTAGGCGTAGGCCTATAGTTTCTCCATGCGCCAATGTCATACTGTAGTCATTGTTTTGCCATTTTGCATTTACACTGCGTGAATACCCCCCCCCCCCCCAAAAAAAGGCCCGTGAAAACCCCCAAAAGGCCCGTGAAAAGACCCCCCCCCCCCCCGGACAAAAAAAAAATCCCGGCTGCCCCCATAGTTTCCAAAATTTCTGTGGGAAACACTGTCCACTATTGAAAACACATAAAACCATTTGCAGGGCCCCTGACAGCTTTTACAGGACCCAGGACACAATCATCTGAACGTGTTCCCCATACAATGTAATGAAGACCCAATCATCCCAATTAGTGGTGTGCATTGGCACTGCCCTCACGATTCGATTACGATTCGGGAGGTAGCGATTTGATTCGATTCGATTCAATTCTACAATGCATTGCAATGCATTTACATTTCTACTGAAAGCAAGGAAAATGTTTCATTAGTCATGATGAGGCAAAACAAGTAGTCAGATACTGAGCAACATATTATTGGCTGTTTTCTGTATCAGTCTTGTCGTTTTCAATGCTTTGCAAGTGCTTTTATTTAATTTAACATTCATTTGCTCCTGAAATATCCACGGAAGTAATTGAAGCTTAAAAAAAGTGCCGCATCGATTATGGAACTTACAGCATTTAATTGAATTGTCCATGCCCCGCAATTGCATTGCATTGCCGAATCGATTATTGTTGACATCACTAATCCCAATACCACCTAATCAATTAGTCTGTTAATCTCTAGTCCCTTATGTTCCAAATGGCCTGGTTTTACCTGTCCCAAGACAACTAGATGATTGTCTGGTTGGATGATCACCTGGTTGAACTGGGCAGGTAAAACCAGGTTTGGAATATTTGCCTCAACACTGTATGAATCAGGGTTGCCCACCACAGTGGGTATCACTACTCAAAATGCATGCTGGTGTAGTTGGGTTATGTATGAGCCATTCAGATGGAGAGAGCAGGGAATGGAGGGAGGGAAAGACCTTAGCAGCATGACAGGAGAACAAGAGGTCTCCTCCTGTAGGTCCAATTAAAATGCTCTTCAAGTCACACTGCAAGAACTCTCCTACTTTACTTTGACTCTCCCTGTGCTGTGCAGTGCCATCACTCCCACTCAAACCCCCACTGGAACCAGAACTCTTCCACCAACTCCATACTCCCCTCTCACACACAGTGCTGCAGTGCCATCACTCCCACTCAAAACTCAAACCAACTCCCCCCACTACAACCACTACTACTCTCCCACCACCTCCACACTCCCCTACCACCCACAGTGCTTTGCGGGCCGTGAAACACAGACTGATAGTTTTGGAGATAGAGTACTTTACTACCGCTGCCATCACGCCTCCTTCCACTGAGGGAGTAAATATTGAACCATGTTCTTCAGGATTTGTTGGTCCACCTTTTCCACAATATCAAGTGGGTTGTAATTAAAATGATAAATGGTGCATGAAAGTTTGTGTGTGTGTGTGCGTGTGTGCGTGTGTGTTAACTCAACTTGACAAAGTCTCGGGATGAGTTAAGCCTTTAGAAGAGACAACTTAGGGCAAATTAACTTTTTACGTTTAACTGGCTTGCAGTGTTTGACAGTGTGTGCGTGTGCGCGCGTGCGTGCGTGTGTGTGTGTGTGTGTGTGTGTGTGTGTGTGTGCATGCGTATCTATCTGTATGTAGTATGTACATACATTATAGGCTGAGTACACAGCCTTCCTCGCTCTCCTCTCCCTTACAAGTCCACAGCAAAAGGTCGACTTGGACCAGCGCTTGTGGTTTTCAGGAATCCCTGTTCTGTAAACCAAGCGTCCCAAACTTGGCGCAGGCCACTCGGAAGGGTTCAGAGGAGAATGCTTTCAGGAGCACGCCAGACTTGTGCAATGGAAGAATGAGGCAAATAGATAAACAGTGAGTAAACACAGGGGTAGTGGTGTTCTGTCAAGATGGGCTGCTTCGTCGAGATGAGCTACCAGTCGGCTGTTAGCATAGCCTACAGCTGGGGTGCATTTCTCTAAACTGTCATTGCCAACTATGTTAGCTACTTCTACTACTTGCATTGTTTGCAATGCAATTTCCCATTGGCAACTTCCCCAGTTGCTAACTGACTGACAACTACGCTTTTGAGAAACGCAACCCGGTACTCTACTGCATGGTAAAAAAAATCAGTGTTAATTCAACACTTGTAGGGTTTTCAGGCTGACCAGGACGGAGCCGGAGCCGGTGCCGGTGCCGGCACCCCAGTTACGTTCGCCACTTAAGTGCTTATCTGCGAACTGCCCGTGTTTATACCGGGCTCTGAACTTAACCCACACATGACTGTTGCCCGGATGAATCGGTTGACAGCCACGTTGTCGTCATGGTTCGTGGAGGAAAACAAAGTATTTTGCGGTTGGCATTGTGAACCAACTTTCCGGTTCGCGAACGCTAAGATCTGTGGAGTGAACACGACGGCTGGTTCATGATTAGTTGCGGGAACGGGCACAGAAAGAACACTATTAATTCAACAGTCAGAGAGTCAATTTATCTTCTAGAATTGTATTTGGCCGCATTCAGGCCAACTGAGAACCATGCTGGTGCCCGTTCCCGCAACTAATCATGAACCAGCCGTCGTGTGCTGTGTGCTGTGGCGTGTTGCAATGGTATCAGCTTGACAGGTAGTTCATTTCGATGTGAGCCCTACGGGGTCACTAAAAGAACACACTCCTCTCATTCTCCGCCCAAACCCTGTCCAGATCACGATAAGGGAAGGTTAATGAAGAAACACGTGCCATATTATCACAGCTGGAAACTTCACATCAATTCGTTTGTCACAAC
Organism: Engraulis encrasicolus; assembly: GCF_034702125.1. Taxonomy (NCBI): domain Eukaryota; kingdom Metazoa; phylum Chordata; class Actinopteri; order Clupeiformes; family Engraulidae; genus Engraulis; species Engraulis encrasicolus. The sequence continues at coordinate 38,587,769 of NC_085863.1, forward strand.
AAACTGTTGTTGGTCGCCTGTTGGACGGCTCTCTACTGAGAGCAGGTTGCATTACAGCAGATGCAGGTATTTTCATGTGTAAAGAGGAGGTAGTTTCTGCATGTCAACCTTGGTTTACCACATTAAAAGAGAGACACTTCTTCATAATTTCAATGGATCAACTGTGTGAAATTGGAGACAAAATTGCACCAACCAGACATTAATTGAAGGGATTATCAACAGCATAAAAAGAGAGAACGCTTGGCTGCCTTGGTCATTAAATTAGCCACAAAACTCATATATAAAGCCACTGTTTCTGGTTATATTCAGGCACAAAGAATACAAATTTAGAAATGACATAAATCTTGGCCACCTCGGTCACCAAAGTCTAGCCTCAAAAGTCAAACATTGCAGTGGCTTTAGCAATCCCTCATTCATTGACCCCGCTACTACTGCTACTGTACTAAAGTCACATATTCTTTCATTGGTAATCCTTCATTCCCCCTTGCTACTGCCTCTGAATGCATGTAGCTACTAATCCCCTGTCTGGAAGGTGCCCAGGATGGTGGTGGAGGGGGGGGATGGAGTGGCGGGGGGCAGCGTAAGGAGTTGAGCACCTGCAATGCCTGCTCTGGTTTGGAAGCCTGTTCATATGCCAGAGACCGCGTCTGGACTGTGTCAACATTTGTCATCCCTGGAGCTGGAAGACACTTTGCGATTTGCTCTATGTGTGTGTGTGTGTGTGTGTGTGTGTGTGTGTGTGTGTGTGTGTGTGTGTGTGTGTGTGTGTGTGTGTGTACGTACGTACCGGTACATGTGTGTGTGCTTGTGTGTGTTGATTATGTGCGCACGTGCATACAGGTTCATGCAATTTTGTATGTGTGTGTGCGTATGTATGAGAGTGTGTGTGCATTCATGTTTGTGCATGTGTGTGTGTGCACACGCGTGCTTGCGTGCGTGTGGATTGTCCGGCGTACGTGCCTGTGTTTGGTGTGTGTGTGCGTGTGCGGGTGCGTGCGCACACATGTGTGTGCCTGCGTGCGCGTGCGGGTGTACTGTATGTGTGTCTCCAGCAGTAGCTCACATCAAAGGCTTTGCTACTGGTGTCCTGGTGAGGTGCCTTGACAGCTCGTTGTGGACGCTTTGAGCACAATGAGGGGAACAAACTTGTGGTCCTCCGCTGCCATGTTGCCTTTGCAGAAGCACAGATGGCTGGCTCGGAAAATGTGCTTTAGATGGACACAGAGATGGTTAGAGTGTGTGTCTGTGTTTGTGTGTCTGTCTTTGTGTGTGTGCGTGTGTGTGTCTGTGTTTGTGTGTCTGTCTTTGTGTGTGTGCGTGTGTGTGTGTGTGTGATTGGGGGGCTAATGACAGAAATGAATTGAAAAATTCCAGCTAATCAAACCCTTGGTTATGTGGTAGTAGTTGTCAAGACTCACACATCATACCCTGAAAATCTCACAATGCGAAGTGAAATAAAAAAAAGTAATGGAGGTCATAAATGATTGAAGACAACAGGCAACAGAATGCTAATAATGATGAAAGAATGGACAGCGGTGTGTGTGTGTGTGTGTGTGTGTGTGTGTGTGTGTGTGTGTGTGTGTGTGTGTGTGTGTGTGTGTGTGTGTGTGTGTGTGTGTGTGTGTGTGTGTGTGTGTGTGTGTGTGTGTGTGTGTGTTCGTATATGCAATTCCGGGATCTGATGATTACATAGCCAGAAGAGGAGGACAATCAAATGTTAATGACAAGAAGCTATTCTGAGGAGGGGCAAAGGCAGTCATCAATTCATTGGCAGTTATTTTTTTTGTGACAGAAGTGCCCTCAGCCACCGCTGTAGTAATCTCGGTTCCCCTGCTGAGTGGAATTACTTCTACTGATTATGTAACTACAGTCTAATCGAGCATCTCAATCCCTGCCCTCCAGGAATCTTAGCTGGCTGATTGGAGGATGATCCATGTGCCCCCCACCTCTCTCTACATCTCTCTCTCTCCATCACTCCATCTCTCTCCTTCTCTGCTTGTCCTGTGCTCTCTCTCTCTCTCTCTCTCTCTCTCTCTCTCTCTCTCTCTCTCTCTCTCTCTCTCTCTCTCTCTTAACCTATCTGTTATCCCTCCCTCACTCTCTTGTCTGTCCTCTTTTTCACTCTCCTCCACCTCTACCGCTCCTCTCCTCCCTCATATCCTCACTGTCTACGCTCCTGGATAAAAAAGAAAGGGGGAGGAGGTGGGGGGGGTGAGACGGCAGCCCCCTTCTTCTGCAGAGTACCCTTTGAGGTCGCTAGGCTGTTGCTAGGCAACTGAATGCTAAATTTTGAAAGTCTGTATTCCAAGCGGCCCCAAAGAGTGAGGTTTATACATGCCATCCAGTATAAAGGAGTAGACAACAGCAGCACAAGCAGGGAAAGAGGGAAGGGTGGAAAAAAGAAAAAGAGAAACGAACAGACGCCTATTTTTGGAGGTGTCAATAACGATGGCTGCGACTGCTCCTCCTGCATTCTCGTCGGGCTTGTTTTGGCAAAGGCGAGGGCCATTTCATTTCACTCATGAATTTTCCATTGAGATATTTTGAGGTATATTAGACTCTGAAGGAAAGGGAACCTGGCACATACTCGTAATAAAAATATTCCCGTGAAAATCATGCTGCTCTGTCAAGGGAATAATTCATCATCTCTTGATGGCAGAGCCCTTCAGCTTAAAAGAAGGGGGGTGGGGCGGTGGGTGTCGTGAAATGTTTGGGAATCAGAGTTATGAGAGTTCTCTTGGAATATATATTCAGTACTGCTTTCCTTGTGTGGTCTGAGGGGTCTCAGTGTATCCACTCATCTCCCACACTGTCTATTTGTCTCTCATGCAGACCCCTCTCTCTCTCTCTCTCTCTCTCTCTCTCTCTCTCTCTCTCTCTCTCTCTCAAATCCATTTTTAATTCATGCGCTTATTTTTATGCTAACCATCTCACGCAGATTCTCGGTTTTCGCAGCGTGGGTGTAACAAACCTGATAAAAAGCATTCGCACGCCTGCCACATCTGAGAAATCAAGTTTGCAAGTACGTGTGAGTGAGGGGTGGTATATTTAGGGGTATGTTAGGTAATCACGGATGCTGCATAATTTTACCACCTACCTCGCCACTGTTAGATGATGGACCACGTCTTGTGATGAGGGTTGGGGGGAGGGGTGTTGGGGGAGACGGTGTGCAGGGAAGTATATTATATTATGGGTATATCAGGTAATCAGGGATGCTGTGTAATTTCCCCACCTACCTTCTCACCCCTTAACGCTGTTGCATGATGCATCACTTCTTGTGATGAGGGCTATGGGGGTTCAGTGGTGTTGGGGGAGGGGGGTGATTCGGCGGTGGAGGGACGCGTTCTACTGCTATTTGATTGCCAGGTGTTGACCTTAATTGACCTTAACTCATACCGGCTTGACTCGCTGCTGCTAGAACGAGCAAATTGCAGATTTTCTCTCACCATGGGGTTTTTGATGTATACAGTTGTGTGTGTGTGTGTGTGTGTGTGGTTTTAGCAGCCCGGCATGGCAGCTTTGTGCTTTCCGTGGTGTTGAACACGGTTGTGCTTTGCTCTGCTTTGTTTTACTTTTCTTTACAAAAAGCCAGTCTCCTGGAGGGCATTAAGACAAAAATAAACACATCTATCACACCAAGTGAAAAATGGGGAAAGAAATAGATGTGGCTTGATGACAGATGTAACACAAGGCTCCTTTTTCTCCCTCTTCTCTCTCTCTCTCTCTCTCTCTCTCTCTCTCTCTCTCTCTCTCTCTCTCTCTCTCTCTCTCTCTCTCTCTCTCTCTCTCTCTCTCTCTCTCTCTCTCTCTCCCCAATGATGTCTGATACCGCTGTGCCATGTTTTGCGTTCAATATCCTAGCTGGATTCCAAGATACAGCTGATTGTGGAATTGATTACCTCTCTCTCACCTACTCCTCTCTCTTATTTACTTATTCTCTCTCCTTTCCTCTCCCCTCCCCTCCCATTCTCTTTTCTAAACACACACACACACACACACACACACACACACACACACACACACACACACACACACACACACACGCACACACACACACACACACCATACACCATGTTACCATGCCCACTGTACACAAACACACATAGATCATTCTGAGACCTGGGAACACATATACACGTCATCAGTGCAGTGTTATGTTTTAAATCAAAATACTGCACAGACATTTTTTCCATGCATTCGTAGGCAAGCACCCAGTGGAAGTAGGTCCCCTGTATCACACCACACATCATTTTCACAGCAGTGCCACCTCTGATCTAGGGTTAGACCCTAACCCTAACCCTGTCTATATTCAGGGGTGTCAAACTCAAATTGACAGGGGGGCAAAATCAAAATCTGGATCGAAGTTGCGGGCCAAACTCAATATTTATTCAAAAATAGTTGCTAAAATAGTGCATGCACACACTTAAATTTCACAAACAGATTCCCATCATAGTTCAAATGTGACTGCGCATAGTCTGTTACATATGACTGTGAGCTGTTTCACTCGCCTGGGCTCTCTCATATACCTGTGACACACCAAATTTCATGTTCAAGTCTTTATACTGTATTACTGTAATGGTGGGCCAACTGTAATACACACTTGAAATGATCTCACGGGACAAATAAAATGTGTCAGCGGGCCAGATTTGGTCCCCGGGCCTGAATTTGACATCCCTGGTCTACATGTATCAATATTACTGTATGTGCATAGTTAGTACATTCCTAATCCTGACCCAAATCCTAACCCCATTAATGTTACATGCTGTTGTTACATACTTTGTTGAAATGTACCTAATTCATTTAGCAGGCACATTAAAATAATATTGTACCCGAAATATGTATCTATTTGTATCTATGTGTCTATTTGCACAGAACAGTGCAAAGCAGCTTGCAGTCTGAAGTCAAGAGAGGGACTAATAGCGGTGGTTACAAGACTGTCTATGGGAACAGCTGCCACTCCATCCCCCTTTCTTGCTCCCTCTTCCTTCTCTCCTCCTCTTTTCACTCTCTCTTCACTCTTTCTTTCTCTCCTTCCTCCTTCCCAGCACTGAAATGTGTGGCATCAGCCGTGGTGACAGCCTCTGTAGCCTCACACCCGCAAGCCACCTGGTAGCGAGCACTAGGTCTGTCTGTCTCTCACAGTCATTGGCTGCCTGAGTGGCACTAGATAAGATGCCTTTATTGTCACTACACACACAGGGGTACGGCCAGATTAAAGATGCCCCATGGTTCACTGGGACGCTGCTGGTGCAGCAGAGGTTTGGACAGATGCCCTGATCCCCCATTACGCCTGGGCCCGCATCAGAGGCTGGAGCAGCTTTTCAGGGTGGGCAGGGGCAACAAGAAAAACTTTTGGGTGCGAGTAAAAAAAAATCTAACTTAAATTGGAGGGGAAAACTGCACTGATGATGGCTTAAGGGACGAAATGCGTCTGCTTGTGGACATGATGGTACAAAAAAAATGAGACTCAGCTCGTTAGCTCTATTTAGGTTCAGATACAAGGCAGGAGGAGTGGGGTTTGGGGTGCTTGAGTTTGGGATGGAAGGAGGAGTGCGAGTAGGATCAGGGCGTTTGGGGCTACTTGTCAAGCTGCACGTCAAGTTTGGCTACTGTGCAAGGGCTGTCAAGGAAGTTTGGTTAGATTTAGGGCAAGAGACAGGGTTAGAAGGTCTTGTTATTACATGGTTAGAGGCATGCTAATTTGACTGGTCAAAACAAATGTTTGGCTCTGCTCCGTTTAGGTCTTGGACCTCCATGATGAGGCAGACAGAAACAGATCAGGGATATGGGGTTAGGGTTAGAAGGAGAAGCTAGACAGATAGCTGTGTTCAACGGACTTAGACTGGATATAATAAGTGCTTGCCTCGTCTCTGCTATGCTAAGGCAGCAGATCTCAGTATCAAGGCAGGAAGAAGAGTGAGGGTTAGAACGAGTAGCTACAGTATCTAAATATCAGGCTTTTGTGGAATTATGGATTTGTAATTATGGACTGTTTTTGCAGTGAAACAGAGGCAAATTAGGGTTAGAAGGTAGTAGATAGATGCGTTGTGTCAAATTTTGATGTGTAACAGATGGCAACTAGCAGAGTTTGGCAGTAGAACATTTATAAACCT
>NC_085863.1:38598881-38603881 GCF_034702125.1 Engraulis encrasicolus
ACGCCACAGCGTCCCCTTGGACTCACGCTGATGTAGTAATGAGCCATGAATATTCCCTTTATAGCCACCACTGGCCTTTTTATTTTTCTCTCTCTCTTCTCTTTTTTTACCATTTTTTTCATTCTCTTTCTTCTCTTTCTGTTGTTTTTTTCTGTTCCTTTGTTCCTGGCAGCCATCAGCGAGTTCCCCAGGGACATCTTCAGCAAGGAGGAGCGACGACAGGGGGCGGTCCTGCTGCACGTGCTCTGTGTAAGTACTGGGCTCCTCCCCCCCACCCCCCGCCCCCCCCCCCGCCCGCCCCCCCCCCCCCCCCCCCACATACCCCCCCCCCCCCCCACCCATCCGCTCGCCGCTCTATTCTGGCCTCTTAGATAGCACCCAATAATTCCACACCTGTGTTACGTAGTGTGTGTGTGAGAGAGAGAGAGAGAGAGAGAGAGAGAGAGAGAGAGAGAGAGAGAGAGAGAGAGAGAGAGAGAGAGAGAGAGAGAGAGAGAGTGTATGTGTGTAAGGGTGTTGATTTGTCTTCACATGTGTAAGAGAGAGAGAGAGACAGAGACATAGCAAGAAAGAATGTCTTGAGGTGTTGTCTTGACGTTAAGTGTTTTTATGAGAGAGACAGGAGCGAGACAGAGAGCTAAAGAAACAGTGAGGGAGAGAGAAACAGAAAGAGAGAGAGAGTGTGCATGCACAAGGGACAGATACAGAGAGAGACAGAGAGAGAGAGAGAGAGAGAGAGAGAGAGAGAGAGAGAGAGAGAGAGAGAGAGAGAGAGAGAGAGCGAGAGAGAGCGAGCGAGCGATAAACAATAAACAGAGAGTGAGATAGACCAATCTGCCTCTCCACATGTCACTTATATTGCAGAATAATTACACTGGTGGTCATGTCATTTTACACATCATTAGAGATTTTACCAGCTCATCCAGACTCATTCCAGCAAAACATCTCAGCGTAACTCGCACAGGATATGATTCGCCCTTTTTTATTACACTCTGACTCACAACACACCCGCATACACAAACACGTGTGCGCACACACACAGAGCAGATAGTTTTAAACATTCTTTACTGCATTGCTCTCAGATATTTTCCTCTCTATGCTGTTCTGTCGACCTCTCACTCAAACACACACACACACACACTCACATGCGTATACACACACGCGCACACGCACACACACACACACACACACACACACACACACACACACACACACACACACACACACACACACACACACACACACACACACACACACACACACACCTTATATACAGACAGACCCAGACAGGCCTTCACACAGCCTTTACCACTATTTCATGTGACTCCTACCACAGATCTCATAGTGAGATGCCAGGCTTTAACACACACACACACAGACACACACACACACACACACACACAGACACACACACACACACACACACACACACACACACACACACACACACACACACACACACACACACACACACACACACACACACACACACACACACACACACACACTTTGCAGCTTCACTGAGCCTGGAGAGAGGAAACAGCTCATCTCCTCAGTCTAGCACCTTCAGATCCCACACCCAGACAGCTGATCTCACTCTGCCTTCACACAGATGCTTTAGGAAGGAATGTTTTTTAGACGCTTTAGAGATGAAATGTCTTTCTTAGCTTTGCAAGATATGACAAGACAAGTGTATTTCTGCAGTGCATGCCACACACACAGTCGAATGTACTTGACAGAAACGCTGTTCACCACGTCTTGTTGTGTTGTGACAGGGATGTGTTTCTCACAGATCTGCTGTGATCTAGAGACATAGTCTGCACATAGAGCTGAGACATATTTGGTAGAAACAGTTGAATGTGTTTGATTTTTCAACACATTCTGTTTTGGTAGGTTAAAAAACTTGCAGACAGAGTTGTTGCATAGAACTGAAACATACTTGATTGGTAGCTAGACCAACACAGCACTGAATATGGAAGAGGAGATAATAGCTTAATCATCTCGTGAGTATGGGGTATCACATTTTATGTTCATACCCTTTATTCACATTGTTGCATCTTAATAAACTGAAGCAGAGTAATATGGATCAGGGTTTAACTTTGTAGTTCAATGTACCCACTGCCTCAGATTTCCTTTCAATCGATGAACCTCACCTTCCTCTCCTCCTTCTTCCTCCTCCAGGCCATATACATGTTCTACGCTCTCGCTATTGTCTGCGACGACTTTTTCGTGCCATCCCTGGAGAAGATCTCAGAGGTGAGAATCAATGCTAATCAAGTGTAAAGCCAGAAATAGCTAGAGCCCTACATGCCAACCCCCATCTCTATTCAGAGAGTGAGGAGCAAAAAAAAACCTCAAGCATCTTTCCAGCAAAAGCAGACAAAGGAGGAGTGAAATCCCTCTTTTCTCTCCATGACTGGAAGGCACAGAGTATTCAGCACCAAGTCATTAGTCACCAGCCAACAGCATGGAGAACTGTGGACCACTTTCTGGATGTAATGTGGCACTGGCAGAAGTTAAACTATGGGAATGATTTTAGAGACACCGTTTTGCCGTCTTCTGTCCCTTTCATATTCAATCATCACTGACTGCAGTTACATGCACAGAGTATTCCGGTTTCAAACAGAATATTGTCTCTTGATGTTGTGTGCGGTTGTTTGTGTTGTGTGCTTTCTTGCTTGTTTTGTCAGTTTGTGAATGAAAATAAAAGAAGTTCCAAACAGAATATTGTCAGTATTCCAGAATATTACATGTGTGGAACCGTGTTCAGCCATTGGAATATTCCCTGAGCACGGCCACATTCGGAATGAATACAGAGTTTACACGACCCGTGCGCAAAGTGAATACTGCCACCATTCTGATTAGAATCCGAATATTCATTGCATGTTTTTGCACACACTGTGCAAAACTGTTGTCATTCGAATCATGACTCTAGACTAGCACATTTGGTGTGTAGGGATTCAGGAAACACAATTTCAGTCCTCTGTGTAATACTTGTTACATGGGGGAATGAAGTACACATACAGTATACTCTTCTCAGGCCTACCAGAATGGTGCTTACCTGCAAAACACCCATGTTCACACCAGGCTCTGAACTTTTCTGTATGTGATCATGTGTTACCCGGATGAACCTGCTGACGTCCACGTTGTCGTCACAGTTAGCAGAGAAAAACAGAGAAAAAGTATTTTTCAGTTTGCAAAAGCGCAATTTTTATGTCATTTTCTTCTTTTGCAATCGGGATGACGAATGAAGAATAGTCCCCCAAAAATTGTTGGCTGACAGCGGAGAAACGTTCTTGTTTTCTTCACAGAGCATCAGTAAACCAGCACAGGCCACAAGCACAGGTCGAAGATGGGAGTCTGAATATTAGTAAGAACCCTCAGACTAGTGGCGTGAACATGCTTGCCGGTTTGAGATGAGGTGCGGGAACAGGCATCGGCATGGTTCTCTGTCGGCTTGAACGTGCCGATGTTGACTTTGATTTCAAATTGGGTTTAGTTGTGACGCGTGTTTTTGTCCATGCTCTCCTCCTGTACTGATAGAACCAGAGATATTCTATAGAGATATGCCAACATAATTGGTTTCTATGGGCACCTAACGCGACCAGGTTCCGGTCTGCCTAAAGGGGCGTGTCATAATGCTCCTACATTGAATAGAACAGTCCTTAGGTCTGCCTAGGTCTGCCTAAAGGGGGCCATAATAGAACCAGGAAACAATGGGCCAATGGAACCTCTCTCTCTCTACTCTCTCTGATAGAACCTCCAACTCAGTGAGGATGTTGCAGGTGCCACCTTCATGGCTGCAGGAAGCTCTGCCCCAGAGCTCTTCACGTCTCTCATTGGTCAGTAGGCCTGCCATTTATCTGCTATTGTTTATGTATAGACATGTGCTGTATCTCAAAAGGTGCACTTGTGCACTTCAGTGTTCATGTTTCACAGTGCATATGGCATGTTAGTTACGCACTGAAGCCACCATCTGAGACACAGCAATTGTAACTCATAGCGGTAGAACATTAGACTAAAGGTAACATCACCCCCTTTTCCTGGCATCCATTATTTGTAGGTAGACCAGAGCAATGTAAATGAGTGGAGAAGGGGGCTTACTTCTGTGAAAAAAAAGGCTGAATAATGTGAACATTTCCATCGACAGACTATAGTATAAGGAGAATAGTTGAAATGTGCTGCTAAATATCCTCCCAAATAATATGAAATGATTTTGAAATGTATTTTATTGACATATCATTTTAGTAGATATTTAGCCTGACATTTCAAATCTAGTCTTCTTTAATGTGTCATATTTTCACAGCTTTAGGCCATGTGCACAAGAGGTTAAAGTGACACCAGCACCTGAAGTGTGTGTGTTCTCCATTGATTTGCATTGACTGAAGAGCACATGCACCTACAGAAGATGGAGCTTGTTGTTTTCCAGTGCTGTTGCGGATTGCCATGTCACCTGCAGTCTAATGTTCTACCTCTATTCTAAGACTGCTATCTAGAGGCTGGTCTTGAATCTGATTTCTCTTGACACGGATCCACATTATGGCTTTTGTGCTAATACAGCATTCTAATGTCGTCATTGTTTGGGGCATTTTAAATTCAAGCCACTAGGTGTCATGATACCAATCATCTTGGAATTTAGAGTAAATGATTATTTGGCCTAACAAACTGCCCACGGTGGCAGTAGGATATGGGTCTAACAAATGTCTGTCTCCTGGCCTTGCCATTTCCATTGTCAGGTGTGTTCATCACCAAGGGGGATGTGGGGGTCGGCACTATTGTGGGCTCGGCTGTCTTCAACATCCTGGTCATTATAGGAGTGTGTGGTATCTTCGCCAGACAGGTATGTGACAAGAATCTCACCGCAGGTGACACCACAGACACGCTAGACACACATACTGAACGCTCGCACACACATGCACGCACAGGCATACACACACACGCACACACACATACACACACCTGGATATAAAAATGGTATGTGAAGAAGGTGGTGCGTGCGT
>NC_085863.1:38606381-38758881 GCF_034702125.1 Engraulis encrasicolus
ATTATGAAGTGAGTCACTGTCCAGCGCCGCACGCCCAACCAGCCCACCAAGCCATCCTGTTGTTGCCTATTGGGGCCTGAGAATTTACAGTTTATACTGTCCCCCCTCAGATACTGGCTCCTAATGAACGCCTTTAGCCTCTCCTCTCACACGGGAATGACTTTCGTGACAAACGCCAGAGCCCTCTTGTCTGGCTCTCGCTAAGCTCATGTTATTTGTGCCGAGCACCAGGCCCAGGTCTGGACTGTAGGAGGGTGGTTGTTTTTGGTGCCTATTTGGGAGCTGTTTGTGACTTCATGTATCTGTGTTGTTTTTGTACCTAAGTCTGGGGCAGGAGGCATATTTTATAGATTGAACAAAATACTGTATTTTTTTGTCAACATTCACTTTTACTCAACAATTACTCCAGAAAAGTTGACTTTGATAAATTGATACTGCAAAATGAAAGAATATACTGACCTTGTGATATTGTCTCGACAGCATGTTTAAAAGTGTATCCAAATGAGAAGTAATGCTGATATATTGCACAACCCTATTTTAGTAACCTCTGATGATGATATGTTGATGCTTCCAGGTTTAACACCCAGATTGGTGGATTTGTAGTGCGACAGTGCCGGGGTCCAGGAGAATGCTGCTCACGCCATCGCCATGACAACTCAGGAGAAGATGGCATGCCCTGCAACACTTCCATGGTGCTCCTCAGAAAAGGTTCCCTCTTCTATTACCACCTCTAATACAGCTCTCTTACCATGTGTCCTCAAAAAAGATCCCCCCCTTACACCACCTGTCTGAGAGAGCTGTTTTATTATGTCCTCAAAAAAGTTCCTTTCAATGTCTCTCGTCATGTGTGATTACCCAGGCTCTGCCCTCGCAATGACGCAACACCTTCGGCTCAGCTACACACGCTCCGGAAAATTGCGTGTTCAGGTACAATCGGGTTCCCCCTGGTGTGGGAACTCCACCCACTTTGTCGGGAAGCAATCAACTTTGAGCATCACTAACGGTCCTGGGTAGAGACGTGTTCAAAGCAGTGACATAGTTTAAGCTGAGACGTTCGATGGGGACTAAGAAAATGTTTGGTTTAAACTTTTGCTCAGCCTTTTCTGCCCTCAACCAGTAGCAAACCAAGGGAGATGGGTCAACCATGCCGTTTGAGAATATTGTTATGCTCTTGGTCAGACCAAGTCTCAAAGAGATTTGAAAGTCCTGATAATCAGGCTAATGTGTGATCACGTCTGATCATTTTCAAAAAGGTTCCACCTGTATTAGAACTACTGTCCCCAAGTGGCCTATATCTGTAGTACACAAACTCTATAAGTGTGTAGAATTCACATTTTACTGTGTGCTCGACCACAAAAAAAGCAAAAGAAAGAAAAGACAACTGACAAAGTCCACAACACAAGCATGCTCACTTTTTTTGAAAATGCTAGTGCCACCCAGCCAGCCAGTGTCTTATCACCTCTCCTCAGAAAGGGTCCTCCTACATTAGCAACTCCTCTGTCTGCCAATACCGCCTCGCCTTGAGTATCCCCAACAAGAAAGAAAAAAACGTTCCCCTTCATTTGTGATACAAATAAAAAACCTAAAAAATGCAGTGTTAATTCCACACTGACAAAGTACAATGGGGCCATATAAACCCTACAAGATGTTAAATTGACTCTCAAAGTGTTAAATTAACAATGTGTTTTTTGGGGGGAGGTTTTACTGTGTAGCTGCTTAAGCTTGTCGCTTATCGAGAATGTTATCGGGTGTTTTGGCCCGAGCGGCAGGTTGTTTTCACAGTAACGGCCACTCTGATAGTGAGCGGTTGTCTGTGTTGGTCGATTGGGGTGACATTTTATTGAGCCGTTTGCCTTGGCTCCTCATTCCCCCCTGTCTGAGGTGACTGCCCAGCCTGCACCGTGTGGGCCCCATCTCTCTGCTGTCAGTGACAGATGCGACTTGCGACAGATGCGTGTGTGTGTGTGTGTGTGTGTGTGTGTGTGTGTGTGTGTGTGTGTGTGTGTGTGTGTGTGTGTCTTTTCTCATGAACGGGTCTTCTTCACCTCTGCAGGACTGTGTGTTCTCTGTTTGTGTGCATGTGCGTGTGTATGTCTGTGTCTGTGTCTGTGTCTGTGCCTGTATGTAAGTACGTGTCTGTGCGCACGTGCGTGCGCTCGTGTGTGTGTGCTGTGTGGCTGTATATTTGTGTGTGAGACATTGTATGTGTGTATGTGTGTGTTGGTGTATATAGCACTGTCATGGTGTGTATATGTTTGGCTGCGCTCTGTGTATAATACTGTCCGTCTGTGTACGTAACTCGGTATGGAAAGTCCCGTGCTCAAGTGTCCCTGGTTAATTCTGTCCCTCCACACCCCACCTCACCCCCCCTTCTCTCTTGTATATGTTTTTTTTTGCTCCGCTCTGCTTCTCGTCTCTTTTAACTCGCAGATAATCTGTTCTTGGCTGTGTTTACACCGGCTCTGCCATTCCGACGTCATTTCTTACCCCAGTCAGGTTTTGATGACGCTAATATCAGATACAAGACTCCGTTCCTCTCTGTGTGTCTGTGTGTTTGTGTGTGTGTGTGTGTGTGTGTGTGTGTGTGTGTGTGTGTGTGTGTGTGTGTGTGTGTGTGTGTGTGTGTGTGTGTGTGTGTGTGTGTGTGTGTGTGTGTGTGTGAGTGTGGTGGATGTCCAGCAGTGTGTATGTGTGTAAGTGTGTGTGTGTGTGTGGGGGGGGGATGGGGTTGCATGGCAGCGGTCTGTTTTACATTGCACTTCAGTAGTTTTATTGTGTCGCCACATTGTCAAAGTGAAGCACACAAAATGCCCCATACGTTGACACTGTGTGTACAATTGTGCTATAGAGAAGCGTATGCTCATTCCATATACGCACACAATGTATAATGTTATCTTGTCATAACTTTAAACGGGGGAAGAACAGAAAGGTCAGCTACATTTTCTGGAAATTATAGAGGGCAATATTTCACACTGGCCTGTCATTTCAATAGCTTCAGTCTCTCTCTCTCTCTTGTGCTCTCGTGCTCTCTTGTTTTCTCCATATATCTCTCTCTATCTCTCACTCTCAGTCTCTTTGATTCTCTCTCTCTCAGTCTCTTTGTTTCTCTCACTCGCTCTCTCTCTCTCTCACACACACACACATATACACGCAAACATGCTCTCTCTCTCTCTCTCTCTCTCTCTCTCTATTCCTTTCTCTCTTTCTCTCCTGTCCTCTGTCCTCCTCCACATTCAGGGTGAGAATTCTGGTTAGAACACTGCTGCAATCTGTCTGTATGTCTGTCTGTCTGTCTGTCTGTCTGTCTGTCTGTCTGTCTGTCCGTCTGTCTCTGTAATTACACATCATGGTATCATCTTGTCTTCCCCCATATCCAGACCAGAGCTCTTGTCAGGACTCTGCTGTGCTGTCTCTCTGTCTCTCCCTGTCTCTGACCAACTCATGCTCTCTCTCTCTCTCTCTCTCTCTCTCTCTCTCTCTCTCTCTCTCTCTCTCTCTCTCTCTCTCTCTCTCTCTCTCTCTCCAGGTCAGAGCTCGGGGCAGGACTCCCCGGTGGTGATGGTGGACGAGCTGCTCTCTCTGCACCCTCACCAGCTCTCCTTCTCGGAGGCCGGTCTGCGCATCATGATGACGCCCCACTTCTCCCCCCGCACGCGCCTCAGCATGGCCGGCCGCATCGTCATCAGCGAGGTAGCCATGGGAGACGCGAGGAAGGGGGTGGGGCCTGTGGATACATGAATATGCCATAGCCTAATGGTTAGGGAGGTGGTATTTACCTCCAAACATTCCAGGTTCGAACCCCACCCTTACCTTTCCTTGGGCAGTCATGAGTAAGCGGTGAGGGCATCAGACTTATGTATCCCAAAGGTTGCTGGTTCAATTCCTGACCCGCCAGGTTGGTGGGTCAAGTAATTAACCAGTGCTCTCCCCATCCTCCTCGATGACTGAGGTTCCCTGAGCATGGTACCGTCCCACTGCACTGCTTTCTTGGGGCATCATTCATTAGGAGGCACCCCCTTGCACGGGTGAGGCATAAATGCAATTTCTTTGTGTGCAGTGAGCACTGTGTGCTGTGGAGTGCTGTGTCACAATGACAATGGTAGTTGGAGTTTCTTAGTAGGGCTTTCACTTTTCTTTTCTTTTTTTCTTTTTTTATGTATTTTTTGGGGCCCTCTGGCCTTTATTATTAAAGGACAGTGGAGAACAGGCAGGAAATGACTGGGAGAGAAAGACGGGGGAGGGCCTGGAAATGACCCCGGTTGGACTCGAACCGGGGTCCCCGTGGGCATGCAAAACCAAATGTGGGGGGCCTAGCGCGCTGCGCCACAGCACCCACCCCTTCACTTTTCACTTCAACTTTTCACATCTCAATCCATGGCTGAAATGCCCTTGAGCAAGGCACCAAACCCCACATTGCTTAAGGGACTGTAACCAATGCTATAGCTGTACATAGATGCCTTATGTAATAAAAGCTGCTAGCTAGGTGTAATGTAATGGCCTAGCAAGACATCTAAACCATACTTGTCTTTTTTGTGGTGTCCCAGGGGAAAATTTTGTTTTCATGTTCGTAAATGGTGGTAATGTAGTGTGATCTGGTCATGTATGGAGTACTATAGCACTGATTCTTGAAAAAATGGCTAAAAGAGGTTGTAATGTTGACAGAAAAAAACAAAGTGAATTACAAAATTATATGGTATATCCTCGTAGACTAAGGTCTTGGCTTTTCAGAAATGCATAAGGCCAATCTCCCCATTATGTATTTTTTTCAGAAATCAGGCTTTTCTCCGATCATACCTTGTTTTTTGTCAACACCGTCAGACACAATTAAAAGTTATTCAAATTGTATTGATTTGGTTGCATATGTATCTGGAGTTTTTAAGTGATTATGTGTACTTTGGTTCACACATAAGTCTTATGCCTTTAAATGTTGAAAATTCACTTTTGTTCTATTTTAATACTGTTTCATGTGTTCTAATTTTAAAATATGTACCGTCATACGATGCTTACTTAACGCCTAAATACAACAAACAATTTTTTGTAATTTCACAAATATTCGTGTAGGCTTAAATTGGCTATTACTTTGATATTTCAACAACTCCTAAGGAAAATGTTGTAAGCACATTCCTTTAAAATGTCCAAAACTCCTACTTACGGTGGTGACTTAAGAACTGACGGTGGTGACAGAGTGGTGAAAGTGGCCTAATTAGTACTTGCATTTAGCAAAATAAATAGCCCTCTCAAGTCAATGGCATCTTGCATAAACACTTTATTTTTGTGTGTGCACAGTATGAGCAGGTGTTTTTACTTCATTAGTTAGATTATCTAGGAAGTAAGCCACTGGTTGTTGAAAATGTGGTAAAAACAGCTTTTAAGTTGTTCAAATCCAAAATATAGAGGTGTATTATCATAGATGTAGGTCTTGGCTGTGCAGTGAATGCATTGGCCAAGCTCCCCATGTTTAACATTTTTCATAAAATGGGCTCTTTCTTGTTTTGTCAACAGCGGCAGACAGAATTAGAAGTAAAAACACATGTTTGCTGTATTAAAGTGAATTACTTTAAAAAATTCAACATAACTGTAGATACTTATTGTATGCATATTCTTAAAACATATCAAAAACACGTAAAACATGTGTTTTTTGGTGAACTCCATCAGATGTCACCACCGTCAGGTTTTCTGACAAAAAAAACCTCCAAATGCACCTCAGTGGTGGCTAGAGTATCATTTTGGATCACAATTATTACTAACATGCCTAGTAATGTTTCATTAACCAGCACAATTTAGTAAAATATGGAACAACATGATGAGCAGAACAAAATCTGACGGTGGTGACATCTGACGGTGTGAGACAAAAAAGCACTCTTTTAAATATTATGCATTGTTTGTTCACATTAGCCATTTCATTTTCGCTCTGTTTCTTGGGTGCTTCATACCTTTTCTGAAAAAAATATATTTATTAACATTAATGTAATACAATACTATTAAAACCCCCGACGGTGTTGACAGTTTATGGTTGGGACAGTACCAGTGTCCAAACAAATTAACAAATTGAGGACAAAATAATAAACTTACAGGAGCTTCAGTGATGGTGAAGTAGGCAGTAGAGCTAAAGGTTTGAAAAGGGGTCCTCAGTAATGAAAATTACCTTGTGCATACCTGATTTTATTGTCTTTTAGAAAAAATCTGACAGTGGTGACCAATATGCTGGACACATTTTGAGCAATCAGTAAATAATAGTAAATATTGTTTTACATCCACTATGTGCACATCTGGGGTGCGTTTCCGCAATGTTAGCTTTGAACTACAGATGTATTTTGTAGTTATCTACTTACTTCAAGGCGAAATCCGTGCATTTCTCGAAACCTTACTATTCCCACAGTAAGCCAAAAGTAGTGCGGCTACTTTCCTGAGTCCACACCGCTACTTACTTTCTTGGCATTGCAGTGCGTGACCAAAGAAGCAACAAGAGATAAGCATGATTGCTGAGTCATGATTCAGCTGTTTCCTCCTAAATTCAGTGCGTGAAGTAGAAAGCAATAGTGTACAACCACTACCAGCACATTTGATTGGATGTCACGACACCGTGACTCCGCTGTTTCCTCCACAACACACCTTGTAATTTCTTTGTGAAAAAACACGGCCGTGGCATTACAATCTGACACCGTCCGCACCAATAATGCAGTATTATCTGCATGCCGATTGGATTTCGTTTCATTCCGAGGTGTAATTTGTAAAATATCTGGGCCTCGTTTCCGAAAGGGCCTTAAGTACTACTTAACGCTACGTGCTACTTAGGTTCACACGTAACACCATCGTAGAGCTCACGGAGCGTTTCCCAAAGCCAACTTAGCAAAGAACCATCGCAGGTTGACACGTAACTCTAAGAGCAATCCACGAGTGGTCTAGAGTAGTCTTAACGCGCTAAGATTGATCGTAGCGGCATGGCACAGTGGAGACACCCACAGGATATGAAGGGAAAAGAAGAAACCTGCGCATAAGATTGCTGTTTTAAGACGCGAGAGGCATGGCACAGTGGAGACACCCATAGGAAAAGAGGAAACTTGCGCTTCAAGTTGATGTTTTAAGACGGGAGTGTAGCCTAAATATCATGGCAGCACAGTTGACACTGCAACGAAAATAAGAAGGTAACATTAATTGTGGATGTGTAGGCCTATAAAATAAAAGTAATGTGTTTGGAAATATTTTACAGGTAGTAAAATAGTTCGACTGTGTTTGATAAACCCGGGCATAATTAAACTGTGATCGATCATAATTTGTGTGGGTGCTTCATGAACAAGAACAAGGCAAAATGAATAAGGGGCTTCGGCAACCAGAGACAAGAGTGTTGATGTCGGAAGGCCACTTCCGAAACTTTAGGCCTATTTATTTTATATTTTTTGAAGAAAAATGGTCAGCGAGTTGTTGCACCCTCTTTCATTTTCAAGTAGCCTAAGAAAGGGAAGGCGACGCCGAAAATACATGATAGTTGTAGGCGAAGGGTAAGCTATGACAAAAAATAAAAAGGCAGCGATGGGGATTCGTGTAGATGTTTTGTTTTAATAACAGCAGACTGCCGTGCAAAAATGTCCTCACAGTTGTGAAAGTCTTGAGCGCGCGGTACTTTGCGCACCGCTCACCACATGTTTCAAGCTCCTCTCCCTATTCCGACTCTAGTAGGCTATAACAAAAAGGCAGCGAGGGGATGTATCAATGTTGATGGACATTGTTTTTCATAACAGCATGCTGAGGTGCTCCCGACAGTTGTCAAGCCTTGAACGCCTTGAGGTTGTAACTTTGTGCATCCCAATTTGAAACTCCAACTAGGCCTAGGCCTACTTGTCTTCTTAAATATTAAGCTGCAGTAGCCAAGTGCACGCGCTTTATCTGGGTCTTAACGGCGTAGCTCATTATTACCGTCAGTTGGGAGTTTTGCATGATTTCATTGTGTGTGCATTTTATTTCATTTGCCAACAATAACTCCTGTCGACAGTTGCAAACTGCTACAAATGTAGTCCCACCCTTATAGAAAACAACTTTTGATACTGACACACGCCTTACATTTTGTAAATGGTTTAGCAGCAGATGACGGCGCAGTTCACTCCGAGTACACTTCAGCACCACATATGTGGACAGCGATCCTTAAGAGTGACGCTACGAATGATCTTAGAGGCTGTGCACGCGCGTTCATGTACGAGTGTCTTTGGGAAACAGTCGTAGGAAATCTAAGAACATTCGTAGGATCACTGGTTAACGACACACGTAAGGCTAAGAACCATCGTTATTGGGAAACAAGGCCCTGGACAATAAAGTTGTGGTTACTCCCAGAAAATCGTCTGTTAAACTGTCATATCTCTAAGAAATTTTCGCGCGGATTTCATTCCATAGCCTAGTGGTATTAACACTTGCATCCCAATGGGAAAGCAGAAGCCACACCGGTTCGAATCCACATGGTTGCAGTGCCACAATTTTGGAAATATCTGGCAGAAATAGATAATTTATGTTGTGCATTACCAACACACACGTGCAGCCAAGGGAAAATGTGTTACACTGTAGGGTCCAAAACACGATTTCACGAGTTGTTGTCAACATGCTGCACACTGGTTTCGAACCCGCGTGGCTCGCGTCTTCCCATTGATAGGCAAGCGTAAATACCCCTAGGCTATGAAATGAAATTCGCGCCAAAAGAAATTAAGTACTTGACACGTAATCCAGCGCATTTCCGGGAGTAATCAATACTTATGTCTAATCTAAATATTTCACAAATTACACATCGAAATGAGACGAAATTCAATCGGTATACAGCTAAAAGTATATTATTAGTGTGGGATTCATCAGATTCCAAGGATATGACGTTTTTTTTCACGAACAAATGACATGACGTGAATTTGTGTTCTGAACACTCTCGCAGCTATCATCACTTTGTGTGCATGTCGATTGATTCTCATCGCTTTTGCACCACAGGATTAAAATATATTGATACATTTGTGGTCAAATATGTACTACAAGTTTAGCTAATGGGTGGAGTCACACTCTGAAGTAGACTAGCGCTGTGTGTTACTTGGGGTGGCTGAGGTGATGTCTGGACTCAATGGATCTACTCCAGCTGTACTTCAACTTCACTGTCGAGATACGGATAGGAGGCGCCTCACTTTCAAAGTCACCACTACTTCAGAGTGCACATTACTCCAAGCAGTATTTACTTTGTGTGCTAACATTCGAGACACAGGAGTTAGCAACTTTTATAGTATCTACTCTGCAAAGTTGCTAACCGACTAGCTACTTCCCCTTTGAGAAATCCACCCCTGTACAGCCACTTTAATATGGTCTTCCACATCATGGTGATATTGTTCAATTCTGTTAGTGATTTTTGTATTTTAAGTCAATTGAAATGATGATGCCAGTCCTTGGGACAGGCATTTTTACAGGGTGTGGACAGGTTTATAGCCATGAAAAGTAATAAAATTACACTTAAATATTTCAAACAACTGTGTATTCGTGTGACAGGCCCCTTGGCCATTACCTGGGTTCATTTTGTTTGTGAAAATTTAGTTGATTTTCAACAGAATTAATATTTTACTGCAGGGACATGTTTTTGCCAAACTTTCAAGAATCAGTGACAGACTATATAAGGAAAATACTGGGAAGGGGCAGGAGATGGGAAACAGGGCTGCTGTCAGCTATGATATAGACATAAATCAATTGAAGAATAGTGTGTCTGAATCATTTTAAATTGCTTTGGATAAGACCTCATTGGACTCAGAAGTCAGAAGTGCCTTTCATCCACTTGAGCTACTAAAACGAATTTGGGAACATTTCAAGGTCAAAACTAAGTAAACTCCTACTTAGTGTGGCTTTACTTAAAATAATGTTTTGTCAGTGAAATTAATCTTGGCCAGAAATGGATATCTGGAATTAGGAAATAAAAGCATTTTTTCCACATATTTTATTCCAACGAAACCTGCTGATCCTGAATTAAGAGAATCTATCAGTTATGTAAATCCACTAATGTGAGAAATCACCAAATGTTTAGTGCACAGGCAGAGGTGACAAATGGCTTCACTTACTGCAAGGTTGGATGTTGGATGTCCGCGCCTCTGATTTATCACATCTATTTAGCCTTACCACCTGTCTCTGCTGTAAACATACTGAGCCTCTATGATTTGGTGCACTTTTTTAAAGCAAAAAATGAGTGATCTTGCAAAGAAAAAAATCTATATTTTAAAAAAGGCTGTGCTTTTTCCAAAACAACTATTAGTCACAAACATAATTGTACTATTGGACACTTGTCTTGCATACTAAATTAACTATTATTGTCTCATTGCTGTTATGTGTCTTTGGTTTGTGCGGCCTTAAGACCCAAGATCTGAAAAAAGGAGGATTTTTTTTAATCTTTTGTATATTTTGTCCATATGGAGCCCAGCTTTTCTCTTTTAACTTTTTTTCTTTTTCTCCCCAAACCTCCTTTCCAGTTTGTGTGCTCTAAACCAAGTGCTTTGTTCCCCCACCCAGAGGCAACGTCTGATCAGAGAGACCAGGGCAGGGGGAACCCCTGTGAAAGGTTCCGGGGCCATGGAGAACGGGGGCAGCGTGGACCGGCAGGCCCAGGAGGATGGAGTGGACGGGGAGAGGGGAGGGAAAGGAGACGCAGCCCAGCAGGAGGAGGACGATGATGGGGGAGACGAACCGTTTAGACCCCTCCATCTGCCAGGTGCCTGAGTTTTATATTCCATCATATATGAACTGCATAAACTGAACTGACCTGTATCTTTTCCATTTCTGTGTAGATTTACCTGTACCTGAATTGTACCTCTTTAATTCCTGCCTAATGGAGAAATAAATAATACTGTTTTCTGTTCAGCAAAATTGTTTGATGAGTTATTTGGAAAAGTTTAGCATTTATTATGCATAGGCATAATTTATAAAGTGCTAGCCAGAGACTAAATTGGATTGGAACCTTCCTCACCTTGGGAATACTGCCCTCTAATAAAGTATTTATACTGCAATATGAAACTGGGATATTGACCACGTTGAGTAAATAGGAGCTTTTCCTCCTTGCAAAAGCTGATTTCTGCACTGATTGGGTAGTTTTCTCTATGGGCAACCACTGACCATCTTGCTCCATGCCATCATGTTTGTCTGCCTGTGCAGAAGTGGATGGCTGTGGATAGCTGACACTTATCCAAGAGACTTCCAGTTATTTAGGCACAGGGTATTGGTAAGAGGCCCTGGAGAAATGTGGGGTTAGGTGCGTTGCTCAAGGGCACTTCAGCCATTGATGAAACTGCTGGTAAGGGTAGGATTTGAACCTGCAACTCTCTAATCTTAAAGCCAGCGCTCTAATCATTGTGTCATGGCTGCCCCATTGAGCCATGCCGGCCCCTAGATGTTGTCCTGCCTTGCACTTCAGTGTTTGTCTTATCTTGTCTACACATGGGACAGTTAGATGCGTAATTCCAATTCCTTTGTATGTTTAGCAGTACATATGAAGAAATTGACAATAAAGCTGAATATGACATTTGACACTGGTGCCATCATGACGCCATCACAACGCCTTTTTTCCGCTAGAGACTAGCACAGAACCGCTATATAACAGGCAAAGATGGCGTAAAAATTAATTAAATTTACCTTTACGGCACTTTCTGTGTTCGGCACTCACTTCCAGGAACTGTTTTGGAACTATGTCAATGGCGATCTACTACGTGTATGTTTCAAACATTTCATGAGCCGCCATCTTTGTTTTCAAATGGGAACACGGAGGTCAATGGGATTATCCTTACTCTTACTTCCATGGCTCTGCTATGTCCCCCCTGTGTAGAGGGCTGTGGCATGCGGGTGAAGTCGGTGGTGTGCTGTGTCTTTTGTGTGAACATAGTATTTCTTACTCATTTACAGACATTTGTAAATGTTTTGCTGATAATTACTTCACTATTTACAAAGTATTTATAAAGCTTTTTTAAGACTGTTATTGTAAAGTGTTAGCTGTCTTTCCTATCTTCCCCCTATGTAGATGGCTGTGGCGCGCGGGTGAAGTGGGTTGTGTCTTGGCCGCTGGGCATGCTGCTGTACTACACCGTGCCCAACTGCATCAAGCCCCGCTGGCACCGCTGGTTCATGGTCACCTTCATGAGCTCCACCCTGTGGATCGCCATCTTCTCCTATGTCATGGTCTGGATGGTAAGGCCTGACAACACAACACTCAATGGCCTCGTTTACATTACATTACATTACATTACATTACATTACATTACATGACACTTCCTTAATCCAAAGCAATTTACAGTTATCCTAGGTAAATGGTATTGGTTACAGTCGTCCCTGGAGCAATGTCGGATCAGGTACATTGCTCAAGGGCACTGAGCCATGGACCAAGGTGGCGAGAGGTAATAGTGGGATACGATCCTGCAACCCTCTGAGCTTTGTCCAACTTCCTAAACACTGGACCACAACCTCCCCATTTGCATTAGACATTTAATTCAGAATGAACTCAACTTAATTCTGAATAAAACTTAATTCTGCTTTGAAAGCATCATGTAAACACTTAAACATTTGGAATGAAATGAAAGTGCAATGTAATGTAAACCCGACAGTGCTATCTAATTCTGAATTATTAATTAGGAATTAAAAACATCATGTAAACGTGGCCATTGTCATTACACTGTAAGTGCCACACACAATCATCATACATCTCTCTGGTTTGGGTGGCTGCTTAATGGAAACACCAAGACACAAAATATTTGTTCTTTCATAACCAAAGCTGGGAGTATTTTAACCTATGGTAAATGGTCACGCAAAAGCTTATTCAGTTTGTTGTACACAGTGTTATGCCACACACACTCAACCATGATGTGTGAGCGTAGGATACAAAAACTGTGTTCCCCTTCTTTTCTAAGACAACGCAACATAGTACATACCATAGGTCATATCAATTGTAGCATTAATGGTAAGACCTGTCAAACATGCAAATGCTACCATAGGTGCCACACAGATCCAGCCAATATTCGCTGGGTTCAGTGGTGTGGGATCTCAACAAAATCATTACAAACTGGAAAAGATCTGCATGACTTGTTCTATACAGTTTGTAGGTTGCTTACCAATACCAAGTAATCAGACAAAGGATATAGCCAATGCCAGATTTAGCCTATATCAGCTTTACCTTTACATACAAGCGAGCTTGTTCAACACCACATTTGGAAAAGAAACCACATCAGCCGAAGTTTTGTATGTCTCTCATTTGATCTAGAGATTCCACTCCTCCAAACATAGTGCAGTGTTAGCCTGTTTTGCAAACATAATTTCGTATTAGGTTTTGCTTTGACACAGGTAATAAGACAAGTTGCCTCAGGCAATGCTTCTTCATGGCTGACAAACACTTACCACAGTTTAAAATGAACAATCAATCAATTGTAGAGAGGGTGAATATTCGCCCTAATGCTCCCTTCACATGCCACAGTATCAAGGAAATAATGTTAATGTACGTCGGTGAAGGGAAGAGTGTACATTGCATTGGACATCTGTGGTGGGTCTCCAACTAATTGACTCCCCGGCGAAACAGCAAAATGAAAACCCCTAATATCCTCCAGCCTGATGGGTGTCTTGAGTGCCATTGTCACCGGTGCTGCGCAATTACACAATTTTTAATTTGAAGTGCAATTTCCACTAATGCAATTATCTAATCACAAAGCCTGCGGATAATTGCACAGCTCATATCTCCGTCCCAGTGGTTAACCTTGTGACTGATATGGTATTCTTTATTCATGTCGACTTCCTCATGTAACAGACAGCGAAGCTGACCTATCAGAAGGACTGTGCTGCTCATGCTCACGAATCAGAAGCAGCACTGAATATGGAATGCTGCCAAGGACCACCCATATTGTCTGTGACGCTATGTATACAACTTCAGGCTAGGCCAGGCTAGAAATGTTAAAAATGAAAAGGGAGAGAAAACACGCACATCACACCAGCTGAGGTGCTGGGCCAAAGAAGTACACTGAAAAGAAAAGGAATCATAAAGGGCATTGCTCTGCTCTTTGATGAAGGACATTGCCTGAAACGCCATGTTATTGTAATAAACTCTCGTTTGTGAGCATTTATCACTGTGTGAACCTTTATTGTTTCTTTTGAGGCTAAAAATATTGCCAGCTGAGTCTGCCTTTCAAAATTGATATCACAAATCATAATAATTGTACAAATCTCATTGCCTAGTGCAATTAGGCCATACAGGAGGCAGTTATTCTGGAACTACTGTAAATGAGTCAACCGGCAATTATTGTGCAATTACATTAATGAATGCCTGCAACCCCTGACCACATTGAAGTGTCCTTGTGCAAGACAATGAACACCATAATACTGATGATTATCTGGTTAGTCCCTTGCCTTACTCTCAACTTCTCTGTGAAGATTCTCATTCATTCAGGTCAGAGGACTTAAGTTATTACAGTGAACAACTTCAAAAAGAGGTCCAGCTTCTCAGAACTTTTTTGGGCTTTTATGCCTTCATTTGGTAGGACAATGAAGATGGTGACAGGAACGCATTGTTTGTAGTCCTTCCAGGAAATCCAAGGTGATCATGAGACAAATTGTGATATAAAATGTTGTCTCTTAACCCAGTGGTTTTCAAAGTGAGGGCTGAGGGGGGAGCCACGAAGGGTTGCTAAAAAAAAAAACGTAAAGCAGAGGATTAGTGTTCAGTACTATCACGTTTTAAGTGTGTTGAATATGTAGAAAGCAATGCAATACTGATAATCCTATGCAAAATTTCCTTGACTTCATTCATTCATTGCCAACCGTCAATGAATTAAATATCGGACAGTTCATTTTGGCAGGGGGTCTTGGGGTTTTCCCCCAGAAAATGTTTTATTTCTTAGATGTAATTTCCTGGATTATCACGCATTCTAACATCCCGTTTCCAGTTTCAGCTTAATACAATACAAATCCAATTATATTTATTATTTACTGTAATTACAACCAATACCTATACAATACGAATAAGAAGTATTAACATTTTATCTCTATATATGAGGTCTATAATATATGAGCTTTATCAAATGCCTGTTTCAGGTACACTGTGCAGGAAATGGTCAAAAAAGGTATTGCAACTATGTTGCTCATTGAAACTGGGCTGCCTATTGCCAAATTTGATCTTTACATGAAAGTTTACTAAGTAATAAACAAATATCTTCTAGTATGGTCCAAGTAGAGTCATTTTTGCAGCTAAAAATGGCTATTTTGGGAAATTCAAAATGGCGGAACATGGAGACGATCCCCCTTTTCATGTATGAAAAGTGCAATATTTCCAGTCATAATGAATACTTAGAATTTGATGGTGGTGGTAAGTATTCATGAAAAAGGTAACATTAGTGAATGGGCAGCATGAAATCTGGAAATACTAAAAACAACTAAAAATCTCACCCAGTGTCGCTTTAACAGTATTCCCATTAGTTAAGAACTGCATTGCAATAATCTATTGCATCTCTGAGCATTACAACTATTATCGTTACGTTATTATTTGATATGCCTGTGGGGCACTGACTAGACTATGGTTGTGAAAGGGGATGCGCAGAAAAATAAAATGGCACCACCCGTATGAGGGGGGCCGTAGCTGAATATATCAGTATATGGGGGGGGCCTTGCCATGGTTAAGTTTGGGAACCCCTGTCTTAACCAATAAGACAGTGTTCTTTTATGTCAGCAAATCATTTGTCTGTCCAATAATAATATGATTTTCCAGCACATGCTGTCCTGTGTTAACTACCCCTGTGTTCCCTCCCCAGGTGACCATCATCAGTGACACCCTGAACATCCCCGACTACATCATGGGCATCACCTTCCTGGCTGCTGGCACCAGCGTGCCCGACTGCATGGCCAGCCTCATAGTGGCGCGACAGGGTAGGAAGCTCAACTTTTAATGGGGTTTTCTTTGGCCTTTATTGGGGACATAAGACAGTGATGGATTCTTACCTTTCTTTAACCTCCACCAAGTATCTTGTGTTTTTACCAGCTTTGTGTGTTTATGTATTGTGCCTGCTAGTGTGCAAAATAATTTGTCAATGTATGTATGTACATATTGTGGAATTTTGACCATGGCTCAAGCGGACTCCTTTCATACAAGGTCTGCATCTCTAGTACGTCCGACTGCATGGCCAGTCTTGTCATGATACGGCAGGGATAGAAGTCTTACTTTTTTTTAATCGTGTGCAACGATTGTACACAACACTGTGTCAGTTGGTCTATCGGCCGGCCGATCAGTAACAGGTTTTGGCTTTTTGGAGGGTTTGCAAGTAAAGTAGTAGGTCTGTGGATCTTGTTTTATTTATCTCTGCCAAGGAGGGTATTTGTTTTGCCAGGATTAATGTGCTTATTTATTTATTTTGTTGATTAGTTTTCAATATAGCTCGCTAATGCACACACATAGTGTTCTGAAAATGTGGCAGTATGTTAGTCGCATGCACCATGGCTCAATCTGGCTCCTTTGTGGTACTGATATGAGCTGACTGAGTGCTATTGTTAACCACTGTTTCTGTATAGAGAGACTCATAAGACACATGGCTTTTGAATGGCAGCTTGCATTCTTTTTTTCTTCATTTAGCCCTTTAGATTGCTAATGGTTCACGGTAGGATGAACAATAAACTTCATGCATAAAAATAGGACCGTTCAATCAAGGGCTTTGTAATTATAATCATGTTACCATTCCTGCGCACAACATTGTCTTGAAAACAATGGAAATGTATAGCATTATCAAAACCACGCTGTGTCTATGCACGTTGTTCATGCATATCTCCTCCGGCTGAAGTTAAAAGACAGAGGCACACGCCACACACGTCTCCATTTCTGTCCTGTTCTTGGTCCTCAGGCATGGGGGACATGGCGGTGTCCAACTCCATTGGCAGCAACATCTTTGACATCTTGCTCGGACTGGGCTTCCCTTGGGCACTGCGCACCCTGGTGGTAGACCATGGCTCTGTGGTATGGATCTCATATTTTCATAATATAACATGTACTGTATACAATCTACACAGGCATATAATGACTTCAGATGCAAAAGAAAAAGAAAAATGACTTCAGATGCAAGTTCATTGTGCAGAAATTGATATCAAGTAAAACAAATTAAACCAACCCGATCCAATTGGAGTCAAAATAAATGTGTGGGTAATTTATAAGAAACTGACTTTTTGTTTCTAAAAGTTTGAATGTTTCGTACGTCTATTTAAAATATATGCACATACATTACTAACACATATCGTGCAATTGTCAGATACTGTGAACTACTGTCTGTCAGCACCTTTCCGTCACCGGTCTCCATTTAGTTGCATTCCTCTTAGGAGACAGTTCTCCCCCATCATTGGTAGCGTGAGCCTTTAAATTCAATCTGATACTGCAAGCCCCATACAAAATCAAGTAAATGCTAATCGTGGTGAAACAATCTAATTGGAGGTAGGCTCAGAGTGTACAGTATCTACATTACGTAAATAGTTTTCTGTAAATTCATAGCAAATGTCCTTAAATGGAATTGTATGTAACCTTTTGTCTCCACTCACACATACATCAAATTGTCACATGTTCGCGCCTTTTCGTCACCTGTCTCCATTTAGCTGCATGCCTCTTAGGAGACAGCTCTCTCCCCCGTCAGTGGCATCGTGAGGGGCAGCCTGCCCTGTCCTGTAGATTCAATTCTGATACTGCAAATTGCTTTGTGAGCCCCATGCTACTCTCTATCTCCTCATGTCATCAGGTGTCCATTAACAACAAAGGACTGCTCTACTCAGTCATCCTACTGCTCGGCTCTGTCTTCCTCACGGTACGTACCGTACAAACACACACACACAAACGCATGCACACATGCACGGACGGACGGACAGACGTACACACACACACACACACACACACACACACACACACACACACACGTGCGTCTGGTGCGTGCGCACACACAGACGCACACGCGGACACGCACGTAAGTTGGCACAAACATACACACTCATGAACACACAAACACACACACACAGAGGGACGGACAGATGGACGCACACACACACGTTCACACGTATACGCGTAGGTAGGTACAAATACACACGCACGCGCGCGCACACACAACCACACTCAGAAATGATAGAGAGCGCGTGAGAGAGATGTGGTTATATGGGCCACTCCAAGTCAAGTGGGCAGCTGTGCTGTGGTAGATGGAAGATATACTTGTAGTGTTTTCCATTTGTCCAGAGAGAGAGAAACTGGCTTGAGAAATGGAAGGGCCTGTCATGGAGTCTTTCAGACTGTACTCTTAGCACATGGTGTTGTTTATGGGAAAGTGATTGAAGTTCTTAAACAAAATCTTTATTTTAAAAAGCCTTCATTGCAGTGGCTTGCTCACATTATCCCATTGAAAATACCCCATTGAATAACTTAGAAATAACACATTCCGGTACTCAAGCCTTGCCAATGCCAAAATGTGTTTTTTAATGGGTGATGTGACCAAGCCACTACAATAAAAAGAGTGCCTTGGAGTTCCTCTTTTTCTTCCATCTATTTGTTCCAGTCCAAAGAGCTCATCAAACAAATTACTTTTGAGTAGTGGTGTGCATTGGCACTGCCCTTGCGATTCAGTTCGATTAGGAAGGTCAGAATTCGATTCGAATCAATTCAGTCCGATTCTATGAGGCATTGCAATGCATTGCATTTCTACTGCAAACAAGGCAATTTTTTCATCAGTTATGAGGCAATGCAAGCAGTCAGATGCTGGACAGGGTTTTATTGGCAGTTGTGTGTACCAGTCCTGCAGTGCTTTAATTTAATGTAACGTTCATTTGCCCTGCAAATGCCCACAGAAGTATTTCGTCCTTATTTTGTATCATTGTCTTGAATCGCATTGCGATACATTTAATTCAATTATTGTTGACATCACTATTTTTAAGTAAAGGAAGTGCTCCTCAACAAGTGTTTTGACTAAATTATCTTTCTTCGACTGAAATGAGCAAAATCACATAAGAACAGGCAGTATGTGCTTTAAAGGGACAGTATGTCACCACGATCAGAGTAAATAATGACAATAGTAATAAACAATGATTAGTACCGGTAGCCATGTGCTTAATCAAATATCAATTTGTCATCATTTAACAATGATTGCCAGTTTGATATATGGTGATGTCCTCTTTCTTAAATTGCATTGGAGGAGAGCATCTGCTAAGTGTAGCCTAATATAATCTAAATGTAATGATTCATTTTGTTGATAAATGACCCAGCCCTCTTGCATGCTGCAGGAGTCACCAACTTGGTGCCCTCAGGCTCCAGGTAGCCCTCCAAGAGCTTCTGATGTGCCTGCCAGGGATGTTAAAAAAATACGGACTATGACAGGGTTTTAGTCACAATATCCTTTTTTCTTGTTAAAAAGACTATTTCTTAAAAAAAATAATTCTAAATTATTCAATCATAGTATCATTGAAGAAGATTGCCATGATTTTGACAACAGCCAGTAGCCCCTGAGAATTCTCATCCCCTAGGTAGCCCTCAGATCCAGAAAGGTTGGGGACCGCTGTGGTATTCATGTGGAGTTCAGCATTCCATTCCATTGGCACATCAGGGCATTTTTTGGTGAAACTACCCCAGTCAGTGGCTAGACTCCTAGAGAAGGAGAAGTTATTTTAACTCTGTCAGGTAACGTCTAACATTGTTACACAGAAAAGTTCAAATGAATGGTATGTCCGTTCACGGTCGGTCCTTGCCATTGGGTGAACAACAACCCAAAAGAGTGGTATGTACAGAGACAGCGGATAAGGTAGAGACGATTCAAGCCTGTACTTTTCCGACATCCATGTGATGCCAGGTGAGCAACCCTTAAAGAGACCAGCGGAGATTGAGAATAAATGGATTTCCCTTAGCTCTGTAGATGGTGGTAGCGCATAGCTTATGCAAGCCGCCACAAACACCACAAAAAGAGAAGAAGGAAGGGACACCTTGAGCACACTCTTTTGCATTGCGTAGGCGTAGTTTGATCTATCTTCGTCTACTATATTGACTGTCTTTGGTGTGTAATCTCCCCTGTTCCCCTCCTGGCGTTGCTGCAGGTATTGAGCATTCATCTGAACCACTGGAAGCTGGACCGCCGCATAGGCCTGTGGCTCATTTCCCTCTACGCGGTCTTCCTCCTCATCAACATCCTGCTCTAGACGCGCCAGGGTGCACTGACATCGACGTCCCAGGACTGACATCGACTCCTGTACTATTGTACTGTAGGTCTGACCCTCCTATACCCTCTCCTCATTCCCTGTTATATCCCCCTGTAGTCTGACACCAGGACGCCAACATGGACTGCAGCTGGCTACA
Source organism: Engraulis encrasicolus (assembly GCF_034702125.1). Taxonomy (NCBI): domain Eukaryota; kingdom Metazoa; phylum Chordata; class Actinopteri; order Clupeiformes; family Engraulidae; genus Engraulis; species Engraulis encrasicolus. The sequence goes on from NC_085863.1 coordinate 38,626,696, forward strand.
CCTAGATTCAGTACTCTCAGGCCGGACCCTCCTATTGTCCATCCTTTTCAACATCCTCCTATATCCACACAAGGACATACCTACCCTCCAGGATGCCCAGCTACTGTATAGTAGTCCCAGGCCTGACCCTGATCCTAGATCCTCTCCTCATCCCCTCCCCAACCCAACACACCAACCCAGGGTGCATTTCCTCACCCCTCCCTGACCCATGGTACTCCCAACCAAACAGTTAACGGAACCAACTAGCTTTTCTCCTATTCAGCATCCTCTAGCCACACCAAGACACACCGACATCTACGCCAAGAAAAGCAGCTGCTCCCAGGCCTGACCGTCCTCAAACCAACCAAACAAACTAGCCGACTGACCAAGGAGACTGACATAAAAACCAAAAAAGTGTAAAGAAAAGAAATCAAATGAACAAAATGTATATTTATTTAAATGTGAAACTTCAAATGGTCCTCTGTAAGATAGTGAAGCAGGATGATATTTTATGAGCGTATTTACACACACACACGCACGCACACACACACAGTGTTCGCCACAGATGAGCTTGTTGTGCAGCCAGTAGATTGACAGTGGCACTCTAGTAGGCGGCTATACAGTAGAGCTGCTGACTTGAATGCGTCCCTGTTGAACATTTATCACTCCACTGTTAAATGATGTGTATCACTTTGCAGTAATTGCGACACTGATTAGTCAATAGGAAGGCGGAAGCTAATGTGTCCATCAAATGTATCATCTGAACCAGCAATGATGGAGATGTGCACATCAAATTCACTACATTTTTGGCCTCATTTTTTGTCTTTGGATTTCCCCTGTTGTTACCTTACATCAGTGGTCCAGATCCGGCCTGGGCATGGCAAACATTTGGCCCGCCATGAAGTTGGAACAAATGAAAACATACACAGTATGTGTTCTATCTGTGGCCATACAGTGGAGCAATTTGTTTGGCCCTCAGCCTAATTTGTGCTACATAATTTGGTCCTTGGGGGAAAATAATTGGAGACCACTGCCTTCCATTTTTATTTTCCCATTGAGCAATGGTGTTACGTAACAACAAAAACAGATGAGATCATTGTTGGAGAAAGTCAGGTTGCACAGTTGGAAAGAAAGTGTGACAGTAAGTCACACCTTTCATCTGTGACATTTTTGCAAGCTGCTGGAGCCCTCATCCAGTATTGTGGTACATCCTCATCCATTCAGGGTGCCATTTAGAAATGCCATCTCTGCCCCTTGTGTCGCCTCCACTGAGATAATGCAGTCCCCTTTCACACACAGCCACACTGCATTGTTAGGACTCCCTATGAGCTCATCGCGGTGGCCCTGGGCTGGCGTAAGTTTCACTTCAAGCTGTACACTAATCTGAGCAGAAATCAAACTGCACTATTGTTACTGCATTATTGTGCAACACAGATGTTCTACATGACGCCAAAGACCAGAACGCTGATCAAAAGAGATCAGGGGTCTTGTCGGACAAGTATTTAGATCTAGACCAAAGGCAGGGTCAATGCTGAATTACAATATTTAATTCCCCCCAATCTCAATTTCAGTCATTTCCAGTAATGGAGGTGCTGTAGTTTTCAAAGTTCTTTGTTACCTAAAGTGAAATATCCTTTGTTAAGGTCATACAATTATAATGTTTTTAATCACACAGATGGTTGACAGTAGAGTGTGGGGTTGCACAGGGATGCACTCTCCTCAGTTGCCATACTACATGTAGTGCTGATTTAGATACATAGATGTTTAGGGCTGCAGGTCTTTCACAAAGTGCATGCACATGAGTGTCAAGAAAAACAAAACGTTAGAAGAGAGTTCAGTAGCAGTTCATCCGTGTTGCCGTGCCTTGATGTTTGAAGCACATACTGTTTATACTGTACACTCAAACAATGGCGTGACTCTGTTGTGCTGTGGTTATTATGTATGTTTTGCACTGCGTAGCAATACAAAAGCTGTGGACCATGAGTCCCTCAACGGTAGGAACTCAGGGTTGTGCAAAATTCAGAATTTCTGAATTAAATTTGAATTTTAATTGACACCCCCAAGGGATATTGAATCGAATTTTAATTTAAACTTGGGGGTCATTCTCAATTCAATTCAGAATTTTGTACAACTCTGGTAGATACACATGCAGGGGACAGGGAAACAGCTTTTCAAGAGAGTATATATATTTTAAGAGCTTAGCTGCCTTTTTATTGGTAGAATGACCACACGACGACAGTATACGTAGAAGATTTCACAATAATGATAATGTTTGCCTCAAGATTTTGATGACAGAACAAAAGGGAGAGAGTATTTATGGATTTGTAGAATTTTTAGAGCAGTATTTGTACTTTGTAAGGTTAAATACTGTACATGTCAGTATTTGTACTTTGTAAGGTTAAATACTGTACATGTTTGTTCTTACAGCATGTGTCCAAAAGTTTGATAAATGTTTGTACAGATTGTGTTCCAAAGGTTCTGTATGTTTAGGTACGATGGATGTTAAAAAACAGAAACAAGGCAAAAACCTTGAAGTTTTAAACATTACCTTAAAGTATAATTACTGTACATTAAGATGGCATTCAGTCCGTTCTTTTGAGTCCAGTGTTGCATCCTTGTTTTGAAATAATTTGAATCTGGGCGGAAACCTACAATGTGTTATTGACAGTATTTCAATAATTGACAGTATGCCGATAACAATGAAGTTAAACCTTCTAACCAGAGTATTTATGAAGAGGCTGATGGGCATTAGTCTTACCTGGTCTGATACAAACTTTGTTCGTGCAGATTGGGGAAACGTATGTCCATTTACGATAAGATCTTTATTTTAAATTCAGTCTCATATTCAGATATTTGATTGGAGTCTAATTAGACATTGGCCTAGCATTTGTACCAATCCATTCCCTTCTCACATGTTGGAAAATTAACTTTTGCCCCAATGTTCTGACATCCTTGATCCTGTGAGATAGTGTGTGCCATGTGAATCATTTTGTCAGTTTCATGTATTTGTTTTCTTTTCTCTCTGTCATTGAGTTTTCCCTCAAATCTCAGCTGCTGCTGTCCTGTACTTCCACACAGTGAGGCTGCGACCACTGAGCTTTGCAGCTGGCATGGTAATGGCCTGCTAATGGCCAACAGGGCCCTGACTCATACAGACCCTGGCACTAGACCAGGGCCAAACAGGTCAGGTATAATTGGACTGGGAGTCATGATACTGTGAGTCACAGTCCTTCAGGTGGTTCATTTTTTACATGACCTCTACCTGTTTCCCTGAGATCTGTTACAGTGGTCTAGCATCAAGCCCACATCACTAGTTCTCAGCATCACTGTCGTGGTTGTGTTCAGAGAGTTCTCCTATCTCTACAATATGAGGGGCAGCAATGTGGACTTTGGGTTCTGCACGTGGAGCTTTCAGACTCCAGACTTAAGCCTTCAGAGCTCGCTGTTTGAGCCCATATGTACCAGTAGACACCTTATATTGCCACATGTGTGCCTTTCCAAATAATGTCCAGTCGATAAAATTAAATGCTGGATGTTAAGTTTAAATGTTAAGTTTAAGTTGAAAAACAATATCTCCATGGTACAAATACAAAAACGTTAGTCCTTACAGCAATATCACTATTCAGCTCAGTGTGATATTTGAGGGGAACAAATTCAGCTACCACACAAGGATGCACCACAAACAGAGAATGAAGAGGACTTGAATACTTTCTGAATGTGCTGTATAAATGTAAATGAATGTGTAACATACTATTTTATGAAGTGAGATGACAAAATCTCACTTTTACTGTTGTTAAATGTTTACTAAATATTTTCTAAGAGGGAATATGTGAGAAACTTAGATTTGTGATGTTTTTAATATTTATAAAGTCTGAAAAAAGTTATGTATCCACCCATGACATTTATGAATGTCATGAGTTTAATTTATCCTTTCCAAATGAGATGTTTATCGTAAAAAAATGCATATTGTAGCAGCTCCGTCCAAGATACAGTAGTTTATGATCACAACCAATAATGTTTGTATTAGAAGGCAATAGAATCTCAAGACTATTTTTCATAGTGCTATTTCAGATGTTACTAAATATATATATATATATTTGTTTAATTGGTGAGCCTGCCAGAACTTCTTCCAAGAACAAAAATTTTTTGGTGTTGTGTAGGCTATGTATGTTTTCGTTTGTGTGTGTGGAATTCTCTGGTGGGGGAGGTGGGGTGTATTTTGTTGCCTTCAATATCTAGTACACTGTCATTGATTCGATCTGTAGAAGAAAAAAGGAGGTAAAAATGTGGTGGAAAGTGTGAGACTGATGCTCAATGTGTTCTGTTTCTTGTGATACTGTGGTGTGGATGTCCTTTCACGCTGTCAGCATGACCTTTCCTTTTCAATATAAGTTGCTGTGAAAACTATCAGAGAATAGCTATAATGAGTATCCCAACACTGACCATGACAGTTCCCCCCTTCCTTCTCTATTCACTAGGGCTGTGTGATTCCCTCAAGCTCTTAAGAAATAACACTCTCTGGTTAAATACTGTGCTTTTTTTCTATAAATATCACCCAAATCCCCCTTTTGCTGCAATTGGATAATTAAATGAGGAGTTGAACTCATCGTGTGTGTCTTTGCCAAATGATGGACTAAGCTCTTTTAAAGCTTGCCTCTCCACAGCAGAACTGGACACATCGGCTGTAGAAAGTAGAAGCTTTGCCACATATTCCTTTGTTCTTAACACCTTGCACTAATTAACCTACAGTATTTGGCTTATGTTATCGGCTGATGGGTTGTGTTAATTAATGTGTTTCTTCTGTATATTGGCTGGAAGGAATATGTGACTTAAATATGTACGTTTTTAGTTTTCTTCATCCGGTGTGTCCACACCTGTCAGTCTACTTTGCCGGAGCAAGGCATGCGGGTTTATATGGTATGTGCATCTACTGAAAGACAGAAGCTGCTGTCTTTTCTGTTTGTTACGAAAGAGATTTGAGCAGATAGGCTCAGGTTGTATGCATGATTGTTCCTGGTAGTACACTGTTATATGTTACTCTTACAGGGAAAACAAAGATTTTAAAAGTGTTGAAATTTTGGGGGGTGCCAGACTTAAAGTAACAGTGGAACACTAGCTTTTAGGCCACTCAAGAGGTGAACCTACAGAACGTTGTATGTTATTGAGTGCAATAAATAAACTGTGCAATATTTTTTGCGCTCTTTGTCGTGTTCAGATACAATTAATTGAGTCTTAGGGTTTGTCTCTGTACTAGTAGCACATTCATTGAGCATTGGAGACACTACTAATATCAATGCCTCTTGACGGTGCTCTTTCACTTGAATTAATTAGCTGAATTGAATTAATTATTAAAAAAAATTGAACTTGGTCAAATCACAAGAGGTTGAATTTCTTTTGTTTATGTTGTGTTGTTTGTTGTTGTGGCTTTCACTTTTCACTTTTATTCCCTGCCTGATTATCATAGATTTGCAATCGAGATGCGCCGCCAAAGGTGTTGCGTCACTAGGAGGGCGCAGCCTGGCTAGTTTATTCCTGACTTTTGAATAATTATGGTCCAGTGTCTCCATGTTGATGAAGTGATGTCATGACCAAGCAGTCTTAAAGCTCCATAGTGCAGCATACTCCTGCCCTCTGCTGGCCATTAGGATCACATCTTCATGGATAATATGGGTGGAGCCGGTGGGCTTTCTCCCCCATCCTCATCATAGTCGAATGAGGGGTATTCCAAAAAAGTTGCTTGTATGCATGTGGAGTATGGTCAAGTGGTCAATCAAGTTGATTAAAACGTTCTGGACTGAACAAATCATCTAAATTAATCATAACAAATAATCTATAATATTTAAGCATGAACCTTTTGTTATTAGAATTTCTTAACCTTAAGTTAAAATCTAGTTTAGTAGTCAGTCCTTCAGTTAATTTGGGCTTAGTCAAAATACCTATTTAGATGCCCAGGAACTCTTCAGAAGCGTATTAAATAGGCCTGTTTAAGTGTCTAATGAGCTTCTTACAACACCACACCAGTATAGTGACCTTTTGAGGACTATTTACTGTATGAGGTGTGCTTAATGCACATGTTTTAAAAGCCCTGCAGGCTCCCTCATTTTAAATCGAGCTATAAAGCCTCTATTGGAGGGATAACATCTCATTCCGAGTTGCCATGACCACACTTCCAACTAATCCCGGTTCTTGGCGTACCACAAAGGTGTTCATAATCATAGCCTACAGCAGTCACCCAGTACAGACTTATCACCTTGCCACTCTTAACTCATCTGGGTTAACTCACATGGGTTATTGAGGTTACAGTGTTACAGAGCCAGTGCATACATTTATGATGTAGACTTCATTTCACAAATTAATTACAAAATATTTAATGCATGTTTGTTGATGCACTCTTATTAAAGGAGAATTCCTGCCAATTTCAACATGGATTTGTATTGCTCAAAAAAGGTTAACAAACCATTAGAATACCCAGGATCTCGGAAAGCGCTGAACAAAAAAAAAAGTGCATCACAGTCGGGTACTGACCAGCAGAGATGTATAAAGTACTGGAGAAAAGTAGTGGAGTAGAAGTACCAGTATCATCTTGTCAAATGACCAGGGGTGGAAAAGTAACTTATTACTTTTACTCAATATTGTACTTGAGTAGCTTTTATGAATACTTTGTACTTTTTAAGTAAATGTTTAAATTAATACTTTTACTTGTACTTGAGTACATTTTGACCCAAGTACTTTACTCAATTACACTGGAACCTGGCCTGAGTACTGAGTAAAAAAATTGACTGAGAGACAAAATGCCATGCACAATAATGCCACAATCCGCCAGAAATGAAAGATTGTGCAGGATGGCACACAGCATTTCCACTATTTTACTATCTTGTATCAATGTATTGGATGATGGCTGGTGCCAAGCAAGAGATAGAGGTTATGGAGGACGATATTCAAGAAAAATAAACATGACATTCTCAAGAGGAAAGCTAATTAAAAGTAACTAAGTACTTTTTACTCAAATTACATTTTAAGTGAAGTACTTTTTACTTTTACTTGAGTAGATTTTTAGATAGGTACTTTTACTTGTAGTTGAGTAGAATTTAGGCAAAGTAAAGATACTTTTACTTGAGTACACATTTTCTGTACTCTTTCCACCTCTGCTATCCTTACCTTACTCAAGTAGAAGGACAAAAGTATTCAAAATGTGTTGCACTTAAGTAAAGCAAGTAGAAGTATGGCAAGTTCAGTTTTTTCAGGTTCAAGGAGAATTTTTGAATCCCAGAAGCTCTGTGGGCTTGGGCAGGCAGAGCAGACACTTCATACGAAATGAATTCTCTTTTTATCCATCAAAAGGAGAACATTGAATCTAAATAGGGCCAGGGATGGCAGCCATCATATCTGGTGATGACAGAGCCATCTAGCGCTCGGGCATAGAAACGAGTAACGAGTAACGAAAGCAGCACATGAAAAATATATCGGAGTAAAAGTATTAATTTCATCAGAAAAATGTAGTGCAGTAAAAGTACAAGTATGAGGAAAAAAATATTACTCAAAAAAGTACAGATACTGCAGTTTAGTACTTAAGTACAGTACTTCGTTACTTTTACTTCGTTACTACAGTATACATCTCTGCTGACCAGTCAAGGGTAGTGTGAGCAATACAAATGCATGTTGAAATTGGGAGGAAATCCCCCTTAAGTAAAAGCAGGCCGAAGCTTCAGACATGCAATGTGTGACACATCTCCTAACGTACACTTGGAACACTCCTAACTTACATCATGGCCACCTGGGTAATGTCACTTTATTTATTCATTCATTCATTAAATTATTCGTTCATTCAGCTGAGGAACGGTGGTTTGTCACCACAATTCTGGAGGGAAAGAACAGATGAATTTAAAGGGACCAAATGCAGTGGAGTTAATTTAGGTTTTGTTTTTATTTGAAGTTTAATGTTAATTCCATGCTGTGGAGGAATAGATGGTGCTTATTGGCTCCAGTCTGAATATCCAGTAGTACAAATCAGATTCAAGTTACACATACTGAACAGAAGAGAGTGATAGAGAAAAGAAGGGGAAACAGAGAAAGAGAAAAAAAAATTGGCATAGTGTTTGGGGGGGCAGAGGTCGGGGCAATAAACAGAATTACAACCACACAGCCATTTATGAGCTATCATTTAAAAAAAAAGAGACAGAGAGAGAGAAAAAAGACAAAACCCCATTGGGTTTAAGAAAGACAATACATACATTCTTCTATGCAGTCTCTCCATCACGCACGCACACGCAAACACGCACACACACTCACACATTTAGCTTACAGTTCAGAGGCCACATGAAGCAAATATTCGGAAGCAACATCACATTCCTACGAACACATTTGCTTCAAACAAACCAGGACTGATTTATTTTTTATTTCAGAAGTCATAAACACAAAGTATCTTGAGAAGCTCGCAATTGTTTGTTTTTAAAAACTATAAAAGCACAAGCTCTCCTGTGCAGTCCACTGCAAGCGGCATGATTTTAAGCTAGACGTTAAAGGCTAGAGAGGTTTTGTTTAACTTAATTCTTTTAAAAAACACGGTATCTACTGCACTGTTTTGAAAAAGAAACCATGACATGTGGGTCTCTTCTGTTTTTGAAGAAAGAAATAAAGACAAAGAGCACAGTAAACTTGGCTGCGTTCATTCAACACTTTCAATTCAGCTCAGAGAGAGTTTAATTTAACTTTCTAAGTGCTGAATTAACACTGCCAGGTTGACTGTGTTCACTTCTGTGGCCCATACAAGGCTGCAAAACCGGGACACTCCACTTACAGCCAGCTTCTCCAACATCCAATGATACCCAGACACAGGGCAAAGGTACAGAGTACTAACTAAAGCAAGTGTCCCTTTTGAAAAGAAAACAAAAAAGAAGAATGACAAGCACCATTCTAACCATTTTTTCCATCAAGTCTAACACCACCATAATCAGAAATATGCATAATATATGTGTTGATGATTAAAACCGGTCAATGTCTTTTGAGCACTTAACCGCTATACCTGCAGGACCATCTGTATGATGATCCAGTACCACAGATCCAACAAAAGAAGAAAGAAAAAAAGAAACATAAACAATATTGCAACTAGGTTTTACAAAAAAAGAATGCATACAACTGGTAGTTAGCAAACCTTTCGAGGAACCAATAAGTTTTTACCCTTCAGTGAGTGGGGATTGTAATGGGTTTTCATGATGCAAGTACAGTATGCAATCCCAGTCAAACTGCAGCAAAGTCAAAAAATAAAAATAAAACCTGCAGCAAAGAAAAACGAAACAAAAAAACTGTCTTGAGTGGGTAGGGCGTTGGGGTTGCAAAGAAGAAAGAAAAGAGAAGAAATGGACAGACGGAGAAAGCAACAGAAAGACAGAAGATGAGAGTGGCTAGGAGAGGAGAGAAGATGAGAGAAGAGAAGAGTGGAGGAGAGGAAAGAAGGGAGGAGAGCAGGGGAGAGGCTGGCTGTGGGGCTCTCATGCCAAATGGAGAACCAGGTGGGGACGTCAGAGAGAGAGAGAGAGAGAAAGAGAGGAGGTGGAGAGGGAGAGATAAAGAATAAAGGGGAGGGCAAGAGAGACGTAAAGATCAGGGTCAGGCTAGGGCAGGGCAGGGCTGGGGTGGTTGGGGTTGCGTATTGGCCGTGAAGTCTCACTGAGTCTCATCCTCCACATCTTGCAGTGCTTCTTTATTCTGTTCTTCACCTGTGGAGAAGAGAAAGAAAGAAACACACAGGATTACAACAACTGCATCCAGACACAGTCACTCACACATCATAAAGTCATGTGGCTATGCCACTCAGTGGGCAACAACAAAATCCCACATCTTTGAGGAGCGAAAAACAAACCTAAAAAACGTTATTAACCGATTACCATTATTTATCAGAAGCATTTCTGTTCCAGAACATAAACATTGTTTCGGTTCAATGTGAAATAGAAAAAGTTCCCGATTTTCGATTACCTTCCTTGAACCGGTTCAAAGGCCTGTTTTCATGTGAAAGGGCCGACAAAATCAACAGATAGCAAGTGTGAAAGACTGCACACACACCCACTCACATGCAGAGATGGATTTACAATCCAGGGCCACAGCTCCTGAATCGCCTGGTTTTACCTGCCCAATTAAACCAGGTGATCATTCAACCAGGCAATCACCTGGATAAAACCAAGTCCTTTGGAATAAATGGCACTGGATTGCACCTAATGAATCCAGGCTGCTGATCAAAGCTCACACAAAGGGTATGAGTAGTCAAAACAACGCACACAGGTCCGCAAGGCTATGTGTCGCCACAATCCGGCCGCCATTATGTGCGATATGTGGCAAAATGCGCCACAGTTGACATGCATTGACTATGTGAGTACCAATTCCCTGTTGCTGGTGGTGCTACTGCTGCTCCACTGGCAAGGGTTTCCATAGAAATGCCAAGAGAGGCAGGCCTTCACATAGCATATAGTAAGAAGAAACATACTCACTCACATACACTAGATGCACAGCAGGAGAGATAATTATACAAGTCTCTAGTATGACTAATAATGGCTCATTTGTTAGACGGTGACAACACAGCTCTTTGAGTGCTCAACGTTCCTCTCAAGCTGGGAAAGGTTACTAGAGCTGCACCATTATGGGCAAAATCATAATTAACAATTATTAAAGATAATTATTGATAATGATTATATCAATTCATTGCAGTGAGGAAAACATCTGTATTTACATAAGAATGTTAAATAAGAATAATAGACAGGTCATCAGCTGGGAAAATTAGGCCTTTCGTCCTACCGCACTTTTCTCTGTGGATTACTGACCAGAAGCCCTATTGGAAGAAATTAAAACATGGGGCCACGTCAATTTTTGCTCAGAATTCAATATGGCCGCCATTTTCCAAAATGACTTGTTTTCATGCATTATTACATTGTACTATAAGGTGATATTCATGAACAATTACCTACTTTCAGTACTATTCTGTCCTATTTCCTTACATACATGTTTACAAAGGTTGACTAAACTAAAAGAAATGAAAATAAAGTTGGCCACCTTGCAATATCCAAAGGAAAGTGCTGAAAATAATGATTGAAATGCACATACAGAGTCTATGGCTGAGAAAATTAGGCCTATGTCAGGGTTTTCACAGTGGATTACAGACCAGAAGGCCTATTGAAAAAGATTCAACAGCTGGTTGCCATCTCAAATGTGCTCCAAAATTCAAAATGTTCTCTGTTTTTCAGAATGGCAGACTTTCACACATTTTTCTCAATACTGTAAGGCCATAATTACCAATAAAGATGACCTATTTTTTCAGTTAAATTGTCCTATCTCCTTACAGACGTGAGTATGAAGGTTGTCTAGAAAAAGGCATGAATATAGGGGGTGGACAAAATAACTCAGACACCTGTCATTTTAGTGTCATTTAGTTCCTCTTGCATTCACAGTTAATCCTGTTGGATGTGGTTCATCCTTCTTGGTGGTATGCAGACATTAACTTGGATACTGTGGCTCTTGATACATCACAAAGACTTGCTGTCTCGGTCAGAATTTTTGAACTCTGACATGTCACCCATAATGTTGTGTGTATTGCAAAATTTTGAGCTGAACTGTGCTCTTACCCTGCTAATTGAACCTTCACACTTCACTTTACTGGTGCAATGTGCCATTAAGGTGGGGGGGTAGGGGGGACCGAACGATGTGGAGGAGCGGGGGGATGAATGAGGGGGTGAGCGGGGGTGGGGGGCAGAGTGGGGTTGGGGGGGAATGAGTCGGGGTTGAATTAGGAGGTGGGGGGGGAAAATATTGTGTGGGGGATGAGTGAGGTGGTGGGGGGAATAGTGTGGGGGGTTCGCGGAGGCAGAATAATGTGTGTGTGTGTGTGGGGGGGGGGGGTAAGTTGAGTCGGGGGGGGGGTTGACCTGTCAAACGTTTCCCATTGGATGGGGGTGGGCAAGTATTTTTGTGAGGGGAGAATGAGTCAGGGGGTGTGAGCGTGGGGGGCAGAATAGTGGGGGATGAGTGAGGGGTGCAGGGGCAGACTAGCATGGGAAGGATGAGTGAGGGGGTTGGGGGCAGAATAGTGTGTGGGGGGATGAGTGAGGGGGTGGAGGACGCAGAATAGTGTGTGGGGAAAAGACACTGTAGAGCAGGGGAAAGATGAGCAGGGGATACGCACGCACGCTCACGCTATGCAAAAAAATTTAGGCCTGAAAAACTTTTTGTCAGAAATCTAATGTGAAAAGTTTTGCAGATCAATAGCCTTTTTTCAGCAGTCAACTGTGTAGGTGTAATTCAATCATTTTCTGACAACAATCCTTAGGATATTGTCTATAGGAAATTTACATCTTTCTGTTGCCAACCTTTGTACTCACGTCTGTAGATAGGAGGTAGGACAGAATTTCACTGAAAATAGGTTATCTTTATTGATATTTTTGGTCTTACAGTATTGAGAAAAATGTTGAAAGTCTGCCATTCTGTAAAACATTTTACAAAGAATTTTGGAGCACATTTGAGATGGCAACCAGCTGTTGAATCTTTTTTCAATAGGCCTTCTGGTCTGTAATCCACTGTGAAAACCCTGACATAGGCCTAATTTTCTCAGCCATAGACTCTGCATGTGCATTTCAATCATTATTTTAGCACTTTCCTTTGGATATTGCAAGGTGGCCAACTTTATTTTCATTTCTTTTAGTTTAGTCAACCTTTGTAAACATGTATGTAAGGAAATAGGACAGAATAGTGCTGAAAGTAGTTAATCGTTCATGAATATCACCTTATAGTACAATGTAATAATGCATGAAAACAAGTCATTTTGGAAAATGGCGGCCATACTGAATTCTGAGCAAAAATTGACGTGGCCCCATGTTTTAATTTCTTCCAATAGGGCTCCTGGTCAGTAATCCACAGAGAAAAGTGCGGTAGGACGAAAGGCCTAATTTTCCCAGCTGATGACCTGTCTATAAATGCTACTAAATAAAATCACACGCATACGTACACACAAATTAATTGATTAGCCCTGACACTAACTGTGCAACTGTGTCAATTTCTATGGCATTTAGGTGAGGCTCTCAGTGACATCCTATATTCTGAGAGTGACGACACATCTTGCTTTCTAACAAGGAAGACCTTTCCTTAAGGTGCAGATGCAGTGAAGCGTGATGCCCTATACCAGAGAGAGAGATGATTCACAATGCTAGTGCACAGACAGACACACGCATAACAAAGTTGAAAAAGTGTTTCGTGTCTCCATGCTACATCCTTTTCCTCCACGTGTTGGTGTATACTCATCTCTAGGGCTGGGTAAAATAATCGATTTAACCGATAACCGATCGATTTCATTTAAAATTTACATAATCGATTCACAGGGCACAAGATATTTTTTTTTTTTGGTTCTTTTTCTTTTTGTTCAATTTAGATCTATGGAAAATACCCAGGTATTAGTCAATAAGGCCTAGGCCTACTTATTACAAATTTGCAATCTGTTAACACTGTCAAGCCACAGCCCTTTGACATTTGTATATAAAAATAGGCAACAGCATCTTTTGGGGGAAATCCTGGCACCAAGAAGGAAACTGATTGAGTCGATTCGGAATTAATTGAATTAAATCGAAATTAATCAATTCAAAGCCCTAAGAATCGAAATCGGATCGATACAGGAACATGGCTGCGATACCCAGCCCTACTCATCTCAACAGTCTTCTAGGGGACAGGGAAAAGGACCTTCAACTATTTTAAAGTATGAGAATACGCCCATCCTCTGTGGCCATGCCAACTGATGAGTACTGTACAACACTTCACTGTACAAATCCATTACGCCAATTCAGCATTAATACTTACTCAGTAAGTAATTGATTAAATTTCACAACACTTTTTAAAAGGCACACTTTGACGATGAAATTATACACCTACATAAATAAGTCAAAAGTCAAACATCTGACTGGTATGTGCCTACTTACAGTACAGCATAGAGACTGTATATGCAAGTGTCTGGGTATGAGAACTAGAATGTCTTAATTTTCAGCAGTGTCCAGTTTATATACCTTACTAGAAGACAGAAATCATTCAGCATGTGCATGCAGGGCACACAGACTGTTGTGTGAGAATTTGTTAACAGGATGGCTTTTCCCACAAGCTACAGAACTACAGAAGCGGTTAACAACACAGAACATTCTGGTATCGTCCAGCCAATTTCCATCACTTTCCTTCAAACCAGGTACCAGTAAGACCACTCTGGTGCAATACACTGCTGAGGGGTATCCTAGCTGGTTCAGTAGCAAACCAGGTTAAGTTAACCTTGTGGTAGAGGTAAATCGTCTAAATCGTTTTCTTAACTAAATGATCCCTGCAGGTACATCTATTAGCAGGTCTACCACTTCCTGTAGGTTAACTAAGCCTGGTTTATTGCTTAACCATGTTCTTACCCCGTGGAGTTGAAATCAGCATGCAAACACATCATGGAACACACCCATTTCACAAACACCTGAAGCATCCAGCAGCGTTTAAGAGATAAAGCTCTTTAAGAGCAACCAAGCTGGTGTCATGCAAAATGCGACAATGAGAGTAGCCTGTAAACGGATCCTGTTAAGACAATCCATCTGACCGCAAACATAACACCCAAAACAAACAAACAAAGCAGGCTTGGCAGCCATTTAGAGAAAATCTTGAAAGCCCTTAGTGCTCCAACAAGGGTTAGTGACAACAAAACAAAAGATTGGGGGCTGAAAAGGCAGAAAGAAAGATGACTTACAAAGTACAGTTCTAAGAGGGAATGGAGGGGGAGGGGGTGTGTCCTTAGGAGTCTACATGTGAAGAATGGAGACAGATGAGGCATTAGAGATGTGGAGGAGGACACAGTGGACACACGTCAGGGATACACACAGTCAGGAAGGAGGAATCATGAGAGGGAGGAAAATGACAAAGCAAGAGAAATGAGACAGTGGGTTCCCTCCCATTATCCTAACACCCATCCTCCCATGTGCTTGTGGCTTCCAGATGACGTTGCGAGACGTGCTGACAGAGGTTTAATTCACTACCTCACAAAGGCACAATTCAAATGTCATTTTCTCATTTGCAATCACAATGTTGAATGGGGAAAAGTCCCCCACAAGCGGCTAGGCTGACGGTGGGGACACTTGTGGGGAAACGTGCACAAGTCAAGGATGGGAGTAAGGATAATGGAAAGAAGCCATGAAGACTGAGAGGTGGAAGGACAGGGAGCATGAGGGAGGAGGGAGAGAGGGAAAGAGCTCTAGAAACAAGACTGTGCCATGGATGAAGACCATGTGTGAGAGGAGGGGAGAAACAGGTGGAGGACGGATGGAGGGAAGAGGAGCTATAAAAGATAGAGAGAGTAAGTGACACAGACAGGAGGTGTGAAGAGGATGGAATGAGAGTGGGATTTAAACTAAACAGAGAACAATGGGAGTAAGAGAGATAAGAGAGATGAGTGGAGAGAGTGAGGGACACAGAGAGGGTGTGAAGAGAATGAAACAAGAGGGGGTTTATCTGGAAGGAGAACAGGACATAGAGACTTCCTGTAACTAATCAGGGATGGGGGAACCATATCATGTGCTAATAGGCCTCTAAGCCAGTGAGCTGCACAAGACCAGTGGGGTTTCATCTCACCGGTGGCCTGCATGTCTGACGTCCACAGTGTCAGAGAGGAGAGGCCCGTATCATGTGCTAATGGAGCACTCTAAGCCTAGTTAACCATAGAGGACATCTCCCAGGGTCCCTCTACTACAGAATGGATCCTGCATCATTTTGAGGATAATAAAATGTCCTAGAGAGTTATTTTATCTTCTCTCTTAAATGTTGTTCAGTGAAACAATTGTTTACTTTGTTCAGAAGCGTTCGGCGATCTATTTATAAATTCTGCCGCCAAAAGAACAAGGCTCTCACATGGTCTTGGAATGATCTGGCAATGTAGGCTACAACAAAAATCTATGTTTCAATGTGGTAAGTCACAAGTCAGACGTTCAGTAGCCCTACAGCAGCCGTGTTTGGCTTTCTATTTTATACATCCGTAGAACTCACGCTGCGAGTTGCGAAAGATACTGCCGTTTCTCTCATGAACAGCAGAGGGCACTTCCGAAAATGCGAGCGAAAGCCTGTTAATGGCGCTTTTGAAGTATGAATAGTCTGGCGCAAGTGATGATGTCATTAATGGTTCTCGCGCCAAACGCACCAAAGTGCGCACGTGAAGTATGCAGAGCCCTTTAGCCTACTGACAGTAGCATTACAGCAGTAGTCTGCATGCCTCCCCGTCTTCCTGCATGACTGATGTCCATAGTGTCCGGTTGGGGCCTTTTTAAACAAGGCAACTTAGATATTTACAAGATATTGGTTACAGTCCCTGGAGAAACCTGGGATTAGGTGCCTTGCTAAAGGGCACTTCAGCCATGGAGAGAGAAAGGGATTGGTAAGGGTGGGGATTGAACCCAAGGGTGGGGACTGAATTGAGCTAATGGAGGTTATAGTTCTAGTAAGGCAGCTCACCGTCTCCCTGCATGTCTGATGTCCATAGTGTCAGGTTGTCGCGTAGCAGCTGCATGATGAGTGTGGAGTCCTTGTAGCTCTCCTCGCTCAGTGTGTCCAGTTCCGCGATGGCGTCGTCAAACGCCGCCTTGGCCAACCTGCATGGGACACACATGGACGGAGGAATGGGAGATAGAGGACACGGTCACGCTATGCAATGAAATAATCTTAAGATTTCCAGCAGATTCAAGAGTGAGGCTAAGTGCCTCATACGCACTTAATACTTTCTCAAAACAAAGAAAAAAAAACAGAATGAAGACGGAGGGATGGGGGACAGAGGAAGAGAGGAAGAGAGAAGGGTCTGTGAAGAGGTGACAAGAGCTCACTGCATTTTCACACACACACACACACGCACGCACGCACGCACATGCGCGCGCAAACACACACACACACACACACACACACACACACACACACACACACACACACACACACACACACACACACACACAAATTCCCACGTTTTAAACTCCTGTGTGTGTGTGTACTAGTTGACTGTGCAAGTGAGAGGTGTGTGTGTGAATGAGATGAAGTGCCTGTGTGAATGGGAGAGAGGGGGACTAGCAGGGGAGCAGCAGTGCCACTCTGGCCACGGTTCCTTAGGCACAGATAACAAGGCACTTGATGGAGGAGCCAGAGAGAGGCTTCCTTGGGCGCCTTGTTGCTAGGGCAGCCAGAGAGGCTCAATCGCACTACAACACAGTCTAAAGCCAACACTTACGTAAGCATTAACCCAGTGGTTCTCATTTTGAATACACGTCCCCTTGACCTCACCATGAGCCTGCCAACGCCCTCCTTAGTATTCAAAAAATAAAGCAGACCAATGTCCCCAACCAATGGCTATTAAGCACTGCCTCTTTTCAGCTGAGAGAGAGAGAGAGCGAGAGAGAGAGAGAGAGAGAGAGAGAGAGACTGTGTGTGTGTTATTGTGGTCGTCATGGGTGGCAGCTCAAGGGCGGTTATCTCAGCTTCAGAAGCGAGTGTGTATTTCTAGACCACCTTTCCTCTCCCTCACACACACACACCACAATTTCCTGCCACTGCTGTAAGTCTTACCATTCACATTAGAGACTGGAGTAGCGTGTGCGTGCATGCGTGCGTGCGTGCGTGCGCGCGTCATAGCTGTGATGGATCTCTGTGCAGAAGCTAACCGCAAAAAATTACAGGTTGCTACCAGTGAGAACTTCTCACAAGTGCCCTTCTCACCGTTCAAAAGGGTGTGCGGATGCCGCCTCTATTTGGCCTCCAGTGAAGAACGCGACAATAGCCTGAAACTGTTATGCCGTTTGTTAACGGCTTACTTGACTTGTTTTAATCGCAAGCCTCGCCTACTCTCAGCCCCTCTGGCCCTTTATACAGTGTCGAACCGGCTTGAGTGGCCCGGTTTTGCAAAATGAATTCCGGTGGCCTGAAGTCATGATGCTACTGTACAGATGAGTGATAAGAAAAGCAGACACCCGTTTGCATACAGTTCTTAAACCCCACTTGATTTTTCCCAAAGTTACACCGCAAGATGTCAGGGGTTATAAGAATACATCTTCAAATATAAACAGCTTTCAGAATGTTACAGTGGTAAGGAATAATAATTCATTAAGAATCTGGTAAGTACCAAACGCCAACATGAGAAGCACACTTGAACGCCCCCCCTAGTGACATTTTATTTTCCACTGGACAGTTTTTCTATACTAGTTGGCGAGACTGGATAATATCTACGGTGTATTTTCAAGAGCACATGAGTCACATTACAGTGAGGAAGAACAATTACTTTTGCGCATCTTTTCTACTCCTGACAAATTGAAAATGTTCCAGAACTGTGTGTTACTGCGGTGACGTTAAGAGTGAAGTGAGGGCCATTATGTCCTTGCAGATGTTCATTAATAAGAGCAAGAGTGCCAGGCCACCGTGCGTGGCAGATCAAAGTTTAACGATGTGACTAACCCACTACTACACACCCCCACCCTCCATCAGTCGATAGAGGGGCTTTTTAGTCACGCCGCACCTATGCGTCATCTTTTGAACTGGTCGCTTCTTCCTCCCCCTCGACACGACTCAAGTTTGTTCTGTACTCCACCCCCCAACTTCAAGTGCAGTGCAAAATCACGTTGTCCTCATCTGTGGTACGTGTTAACATTAATAGGGGCAGCCATTTCTTGTAACGTGCGACACTTCTTTGCCTTTGCCCGTCTCTCCTTGTATCATCAACAGAAGCTTCTGTTTTTCCAGTCTCTTTCTTTGCCGTTATATACTGTGCTTGGTACAGAAAGTTGTCTTCACTAAGCAGCCAAAAAAAATACCCTTGCGTTTGCATGCACGTGTGAGACTGTGTGTATATGAACGTGCCTGTGCGCATGGGTCGTTTTTCAATGAAAAGGCTCTTCCTTTCTTTTATAATATAGTCACTAGAGAAACTTAACTTTACTGAATTCAAAAGCCGTGTCAAACTCAAAAAGCTTTGTGCTTGTGTGTATGTGTAGCAGTTTGCATGTGTGCATGTATACTGATGTGTGCGTGTGTGTGTGTCCGTCTCGTGTATGTGTGGTGGTGGCATCACAGCAGCCTCGCCTGCATGCTCACCTGCATGCACGGTCGGGCGAGTTGAGGATCTCGTAGTAGAAGACGGAGAAGTTGAGGGCCAGGCCCAGGCGGATGGGGTGCGTGGGCGCCAGCTCGCTCATGGCGATGTCACTGGCCGCCTTGTACGCCACCAGGCTGTTCTCCGCCGCCTCCTTCCTGTCGTTACCCGTGGCAAACTCCGCCAGGTACCTGTGGTAGTCACCCTTCCTGAGGAGCCACAAGCAGGCGCAGAGGAGGCGGAAGAGGGAGGAGAAAAGGAGGAGGTGAAGATGAGGAGGAGAGGAGGGAAAGAGGAGAAGGAGAGGAGAGGAGAGGAGGAGGAGAGAAAAGGGAGGAGAGAAGAGGAGAGGAGAAGAGAGGAGAGACAAGAGAGTAAAGGAAGAGGAGGAGAAGGGTGACAGGGCACGGAGGGGAAGAGGAGAAGACCAGAAGGAGGGGGAAGGGCAGGCAACAAGGTCAGAAAGGGGAACAGGAGAGCCAAGAAACAATAGACCAGCAATTATACACCAAACTTTATATCGGACAACGTCAGAAACACAGACAACACAACCTAACATTAAAAAGAAGTAGTGGTTTTATTTTGTATCAGGCTACAGTAAAATCAAATGTTGATTTTTCTATAAAGATGTCTTGGTGGCGTCTTCACTATTGCTCATAATAAAAGGGAAAAGTAGAGATTGTTGTGCAGAGAAGTCAGTAAAAAACCTGAATTAGCCTATTATAATTATATATATTCTGTGGCACGTACATTTTGTAGTAGAAAACCTTTGATTCTCCCGAGCATGCAGCAGGAATGAGGTGCTTGTCCAGTACGTCCAGAATGTCGTTACAGATGTCCTTCAGTTCTTTCTCGACCTGCAGACATGCACACAAAAGGGATACAAAAACACCACATTTAAACTAAAAATAACACACCATCAATTAAAAACCTAGAAATGTTCACAGATTGAGTTCAGTTCTCAGGCAACCTACAGACACATAAAAAAACCCCACCATATGTAGACCTGAAAACGTATGGGTATATTCTATACCCTCGGTTCTCTGAGGGAGATAAGTGAGACACAGACTGTGACTCTATGGGGTTTAGCGCCCTCGCGCGACCGCTCTTGAAGCCTTTTTAAACACGCCTATTGGCTGAGTTGAGCTGTCACTCATAGGCGCCCGCCTCCTATATAAACTGTGACAGCTCGCTCATCTTCACATTACCCAGCTCTGCAAGACGAGCGAGCAGGAAGGGGCAGCACAAGTCTGTGTCTCACTTATCTCCCTCAGAGAACCGAGGGTATAGAATATACCCATACGTTCTCTTTCGGTCGAATCGTTCGACACAGACTGTGACTCTATGGGAGTTTTAAATACGCCCCTGAATGCTCATTCCCAACCAGTAAAAAATAACGGGAGTGAAAAACCACGCTGAAAGTGCAAAGCAAGACGCGGCGACACCTCTAGTAGAGTGAGCTCTGAGAGCAGGGGGGTCTTTCCCCGAGGCCCGATAGGCCATTGCAATCACATCAACAATCCAATGGGACAGCCTCTGTGTCGAGAGCGCCTGTCCCTTAGAATTAGTTGCAAAGCAAACAAATAGTTGGTCGGTACGCCTGAATGAAGAAGTTTTGTCCATGTACAAGCGTAATGCCCGGACCGGGCAGAGGTAATGTAACCTCTCCTGTTCCTGCGAGGAGAAAGGAGGGGGGTTGAAAGACGTCAGTTGTAGATCGCAGCTGCCGTACAACATAGACACTTTAGGAATAAACGCTACATTGGGCCGAAGCGTGACATTATTATTATCCGCACTGAATTCCATACAGGAGGGGTGTATAGAGAGAGCAGTGATCTCGCTCACCCTTTTAGCTGAGACAAGGGCCAGCAAGAGGGCAGTTTTGTACGAGAGGACCTTAATGCTTACAGTCTGTAGGGGCTCGAACGGGGCTTGGGAGAGCGCGTTCAGCACCAAGGAGAGGTCCCAAGAGGGAACGGTCGAGCGCACAGCAGGTCGAAGGCGTCGAGCGCCCTTCAGAAATCTGTTAGCCAGGGGGTGCGCTCCCGGAGATACACCATCGTAGCCTACATGGCATGCTGAAATCGCTGACAGGTAGACCTTAAGTGTAGAATAGGCCAGTCCCTTCTCGAATAATTCCTGAAGGAACGTAAGTACATGGGTGATAGAACACTGAAAGGGGATAACGCCCTTCTGAACACACCATCTCTCAAACGCCCTCCACTTCATATCGTACACAGATCTCGTAGATGGAGCTCTGGCACTCTGAATAGTTGCAATAACATTCGGTGGCAGACCTATTGATCTTAATGTATCCCTTTCACGTGGAAGGCGTGTAGGTTCCACGCTGACGGGTTCGGGTGAACTAACTCCCCCCCCATCTGTGACAGAAGGTCTTTGCTGTTGGGGAGTCGCCAAGGCTGCCCGGCCAGTAAGAGAAATATCTCCGCTAGCCAGGGCTTGTTTGTCCACCAGGGAGCAATCAGCACCAACGAGAGGCTCTCCTCTCTCACCCTCGCTAGTACATGTGGGATTAGATGGACTGGGGGGAACGCATACAAGAGAGTGTTCGGCCACGGGTGTGATAGCGCATCCGTTCCCAGTGGGGCATCCCTGTCTCGAATGGAGAAGAACAGTCTGCAATGTGTGTTCTCTCGTGATGCAAATAAATCCACCTCCGCGCGCCCGAAGCGTTTCCACACGAGCTCGATTACGCGCGGGTGTAATCTCCATTCCTGATTGGAGAGGCATGCCCTCGATAGTCTGTCTGCACGTACATTCAGCACGCCCGGAACATGAGTGGCTCTGAGCGACTGTAAGTGAGCGTGTGCCCAAAGTATAATATCGCGAGCTATGCGGTGAAGCCGAAGCGACCGCAGGCCCCCTTGGTGATTTATGTATGCCACTACTGCTGTGTTGTCCGTACGGACTAAAACGTGGTGATGGCGCAACAAAGGCAGGAAATGCTTTAGCGCTAGGAACACTGTTGTCAGCTCCAGGACGTTGATGTGAAGCTGACATTGGTTTTCTGTCCAAACACCACCCACAGCCAGATCCCCCAGAGTGGCGCCCCAGCCACTCAGCGACGCATCCGTTGTCACCACACGTCGTGTCACGATGAGTCCCAGTGGGGCTCCCTGTGACAGTAGTGCGGGGTCTCGCCACGCCAGTAGCGCGCGGATGCATGGGAGGGAAACCGTTACCTGCCGGTTGAGGTGTGCTCTGCGCTCGGGGTGCAAACGGAGCGCGAACACCCATCTCTGCATGTCCCTCATATACAGTTGCCCCAGCGGTACTACTGCTATCATAGATGCCATTAGACCCAGAAGGCGAAGGCAAATACGAAATTTGACTTTCTTTCCCAGTTGGAAATTGGAGAGACACTTGTGAAATGATTCCACTCGTTGTGGCGTGAGTTTGGCACGGAACGTGGTGCAGGGATTAAAGTAAAAAAAAATCCTGAGCCTGAACTTTTTGGTGCATCCACGCGACCCTATACAATACACGGTGAAACGAGAATTTCATTGCTTTTTAAGCTTAGTATTTACACTTATGTTTATCTTATTTATCTTATTCTGATGTGGGTGCCATGTCAGGGTCAAAATGATGAATGACTTGAATGACTTTTGCAACTCGAATAGGGCCTACCAAGGAGACCAAAAGGGTGTCAATAGCGTGAATCATTATTGCATAATTACATACTTATTATGCATAATATTGTAGTTACATGGGCCATTTCATCACAAAAGCATGAGAAAAGTATGTGTAGCAGAATATGACCAACAAAGATTGAAATACCATGACATGTTAGATACATAACAGAGGTAAAAGCATAATCTTTGGTTACTTAGGCCTAAGTGTTTAATCCTGCCTTTAAAAAAAAAGAAAATGCAAATGCCTGGACATGACTGAATAATAATAATGCAAAATACCTTTGGTTTTAACAAATTACAAATGCAAATCAACTTAATTCATCAATGTCATTTTGGTGGCTACTATTGACTAGATATTGTCTGTAGATAGATGGGTTCTAGGTTTCTCAGCTGTACAGTCAGCAGGGCCGGTTTTTAGCATAGGCCGGCTAGGCGGTCGCCTAGAGCGCCATGTGAAGAAGGAGCGCCGAAATGGCGCTCTCCTATGCGTAATTTTGCGATATGAAGAGTGGCGAAAGCGCTCCTCACGGCAAAGCGCCCCTCAGCCAATAGTAATATCTCTTCCAACTGTCTCTGGGAAGTCTGTGAACCAATAAACAGACAGTTCTGAGAAAGGGGGCGGGACGAGTGACAGCGTGCGGTCTATTTTGAATTTGGAGACTCACTCGAGAGACAGAGGGGGCAAGCGCAAACAGTACTGCTGCTCTGCTGGATGGAGATTATTATGTTCTCATTAAACCACTCATTGCATGATGCAGGAGTTTCAGAGGGTGTTTTGGAACTATGTGATTTAATCAGCAACCGTTTGTGATTATGGAAAGCCTAATAGTTATGAGGTTACTATTTGGAATTAGAGAGAAAAAGAGCTTTGTTTTTGATCAGAGAAATCGCTAGTTAGCATGCTAACATTAGCCAAGTATGCCAAGCAATGAAATCCAGTAAAGCAGCTGTTAGTAGCCTACTCACTACTCACTAACACCCACCTGATATCATAATACTTGCTTAGGTTGACAAGCAATGTAAAGTAAGACTGGTGCAATGTTTAAAACAATTTTAGCTGCCATATCTCCTTCCATCCACATGCATTGCCTGCTTGTTGTAAGCTTAAAAAAACATTAATTTCCAGACCAGAATGACAGCCTACATTAATCATGTAACAGAACCATGCACAGCAGACAAGTGAGGCTATTTACTATATTTTGTATATTATGAAATTCAATAGCGTGACAGCTCTTCTCCCTTTCTCTCACCCTGTCCCTCCAAACACATAGATAGCCCCCTTCTCATTCTCCTACTCACAAATGCACCACTATTTCCAGTCCAGAAATGAAATTGGTTTGGAAGACAGCACAAATGTGTAGCTTATTAAAATTGTTATGCTACCATGCTTTGTGATGCTGTAGATAGTGTAGATCAATGCAGACCTCCTTGGTAGGCTTATTGTCTACACATGCATTTTACATGCAAATGTACTGTATCACTCTCCTGGCATTTCAATTTCACGTTACAATTCAAACACATTGATAACCTCCCTCTCATCTGGGGTTGGGGGCCCCACCACCATCACATCCAACACACCACACAGTGAAGCTACTTTCATGCGACTCAATCTGATGTGTTGGTCGCCTGTCAAAAAGAACCACAAATCCATTTGATGAAAAACGGTTATTGTTCTTGATGCTATTTAGTTAAGCTTACTAATGATATTAGTCTTGTGTTCTGTGCGGTATAAGAAAGATTCTCACAATCATCATGAAAACGGCACCTTGAGATGTGTGTAAAAATGTGCCAATGACAGAACCCAACAACCAAAGCAGCTAGTGGGATGTAACTTGCTGCTGTCTGCATGCAGACTGCCATCTTGCTAGGCGCTATTTGAGTCACTTTTAAGTTGAACACAGCGCCAATGTCAATACTTTTGCATTGTTTTTTTTCCATCGAGATAATACCAGTTAATATGTAGGTGGTGTTTATAAGTAACCCGATTCCTCTTAGCTAAAACATTAGCATAAAAGTTCGGTAGTTAGCGCGCTAACAAAACTCTGGCATCTGCAACATGCTGAAGTGAAACTAAGCTTTTTTGTTAAATTCTAACAAATAACAAATTATTCTCTTAGGTGTTCTCACAAGTAGTTGTAGACTGAAGCACATCTTCCTACAACCTCTTCCAACAACCCCAGAAAGTAATCTGGTGATTGATTCATGAATCACGGTATCCAGCCATTATTTTAAATGGAACTACCGTTAGCATAATTCACAGGCAGTGGTTGACATTGGGAGATGAGACACAGATAAGGGTCCGCTCGCCCGCTCCACACTCCGGGAGATGCTGTGACAGCTGTGTTAAGTTCTGAGTTGGGTTCAGAAATTATCAAAAGACACAGAGGGATCGAACGTCTGTGGAAAAAACAGAACCTTGTGTGTTGTTGACAGCTAATTATTAGCACTGAGCAGAGAAGCTCCATCAACACAACGACATTCTGTAGGCTATGTCCAAACACACAGTTTTAGTAGTTTTAGTCCAGTTTCATTTATGTTTTGACGACAACGGCATCACCAATTCATAGCATGCAGTTTAGTTATCTTTACACATATTTCTGCTCATAGAGCAGTAAACGGTGCAAGGTGTCTTGCCATGTAGAGCGAGTTGTTGACACTGCTCTGTGACCACGGCATGAGAGCGGTGAGTCGGCGACTGCGAGTAGACCGGCTGTGGTGGTCCGTCCGGTTTGAGCAAGATACTGAAGTAGCACGGTTTCCTAAGACCTGCCCCCTTCTGCTTCTGATTGGTTAACAATGTTAGTTTTAGTGAGCTCCTTGCTACCATTGGCTGACAAACGCAGGAGGGATTTCGGTTGTCTTTTTTTATTTTATTTATTTACCGTCAATTTATTTCCTAGTATTAAAAAAAAACCCACGGCCAATCGCTGCAAGCCGGAAATCCGGCATATGCCGGAGAACTTTAATCCCTGGTGGTGGAGTCCAGTGTGAGGCCCAGGAAGTGCACAGTTTGAGCTGGGGTTAGCACACTTTTCTGATAGTTTATTCGGAAACCTAGGGATTCCAGATGGCTGCGGAACAGATGTGTGTGTTCCGTGGCTATCTGCGCTGACGGGGCGCATAGAAGATAATCGTCTATGTACCCGAAAATACGCATTCCTCTTTCTCTCAGTGGGGATATGGCAGCATCCATAATTTTTGTAAAAAGACGGGGTGCAGTAGCCAGCCCGAATGGCAACACTTGGAATTCTAGTGCCCTGCCCTCGAAATAAAATCTCAGGAACTGTCTGTGGTGTTTGTGTATGCTGACGTGAAAATACGCCTGTTTCAGGTCCAGTTTTGTGAACCAGTCCCCGGGTTTTATGGACGTAATGAGTTGCTTGTGCGTCAACATTTTGAAGGAATATGTTCGTATGTGACGGTTCAGCGCTCTCAGATCTAAGATGGGGCGAGAACCCCCGTCCTTTTTCGGTACAACGAAATACCTGCTGTAGAACCCCGACCGTGCTACGTGTGGGGGAATTATCTTTACAGCGTTCTGCTGGAGTAGAGCTTCTATCTCCTCTCTTAGTATTCGAACCGAATTTGTATTCACCACAGATGGAGTTAGCCCCTGAAAGCTCGGAGGCTTTCGCGCAAATTGTATTTTGTACCCATGCTCGATCGTAGACAGAACCCAAGGACACGTTACGTGTATGTGCCAAGTCGCTAAACGGTGTGTGAGCGGCTCTGGACTGTACAGGGGTATGACTGTGTTTGGTCGTGCGCCCGCGGTCTGTAGTGGGGAGTTTAGCCACTGAGTCGGGGGGCATAGTGGGTATGAGCGTGTGCGAGGGGGATGCTCGGCGCACGCGTTTGCTTTTAATAGTATTTTTTCTCGGGGCTGAGGGCTTATGAAGCCGTGTTTGTTCGTGAACGACCCCAAAGCAGAGCGTGGGTGTGTGTGAGAGACTTTTATCAGACCCAGAGGTAGAACCGTGGGTATGGGAGTGTGAGTGAGGGCACTGGGGCTTAACAGCTTTATTTGTGTCAACAAGGGGAACATGCTTGTGCGACATTGTGTGTTTACGGACCACCCCAGAGTTGAACGTGGGGGTATCTTGGTTTTGTGACGGGCAGGGCGCGTAATGGCCGGCCCGACACCGTGAAGGCTGGTAGGGCAGCCTAGCTAGGCTGACTTCTTTTTCTTGGGCATCGGGCGGCCACGTCCTCGTCCGGCGCCCGCGTCCAGTTGGATGGTAGGGCGGCGTGCCCATGCACTGTGAACCACGGTCGGCTGTGGAGGTGGCTGAGCAGGGCGGGTCACCGGTATGGTCCGTCTAGCCGTGTGCCACTGGCGGGAGGGTCCGGCAGTAGTAGTAGGCTGGGTAGGAGGTGGGTTTTGTACGCCCGGGTTTCGGGGGGGTACTGGGTGGGCCAGTTTGCGGGGAAGACAGTAGCCAAAGGCTTCGTTCTCCTTTTTCTTTGACTCGCACCGCGACTGCATTGCCTGCACAGCGGAACCGAATAACCCGGTCGGGTCCACTGGTGCGTCCAGGAACGCGGGACGGTCCTTGTCTTGAATGTTCGTCAGGTTGAGCCAAAGATGTCTCTGGGCTACCACCGTCAGACCCATTGCTCGGCCTATGGCCTGGTTAGAACAACGTGTGGTCCTCATAACGAAGTCCATTGCCGTTCGAATCTCGGTCCATAGTTCCTTCACCGGCTTGTCCTCGTTGATAGCGGCACCCACTTCTGCCTGTAGCTCGGCCACGTATGCTAATAGCAGCGAGACCGTGTTCTGAGCGCGCGCAGCCTGTCCCAGGACTTTAAATGTTTTCTCCAATTGCTGGGAGGAAAACTTTGGCTGCTTGTGAGGCAGTTGTGCAGAGGCTGACAAACCCGTGTTGGAGTTGGGGGCTAGGTAAGAGGCTACGGACTGTTCCACTTTGGGGCAGTCAGATAACCCCCTCTCTGTTGCTCCCTCCATTTCAGAAAAAGAACCGAAACCACCGATAACCACTCGATTGGAGTAAGGTTTGTTCCAAGTTCTAGTCACGTCATCCAGGCAGTCCTTAAACGGTGGGACTGAAGCCTTGGGTGCCGGTGCGAGCGGGGGCAGGAAATTACCGTCGAGCCTGTTGCTAGCCCGGACCGGTGGCGGTTGTGGCCACACGAGTCCGAGGCGCTGGGCGGCGCGTTGGCAGGTTTCCAGGAATAGTTTTCCCGCTGACGTTTGATGTTCGACAGTTGGCTCCTCGCAGACCGAAGTGGCGACGGAGGCAGGGGGGGTGACTTGGGTGAAGGGGAGAAGCGATTCGCCGTCCCCGCACTCCATATTAGTCTCTCCTTCTGTGAAGGAGCACTCCTCCACATCGGCAACCGACTCGGGGGCGGGGGGCAGTAGGCTCCCGTGACCCGCTGTCTCGTCGCCAGACCAGTTAAGCAGTTGTGCCTCGTCATCCTCGCTCATCACCAGCTCGGAGAGTAGGGGGTCCGAGAGTGGTTGGGGCTCCAGTGGTAGCCCGAAGCATTCGAAGCGCTGCTGTAGTGTTCTCAGCGAGAACTGAGAACAGTCTGTGTATCCCCGTGGGTTCTCCAGGGCCTCGCGGGCATGCTGGAGACCCAGGCAGTTAACACAGGCCGGGTGGTGGTCCTTGGAGTCGATGAACTGACCGCACGCGTTCGGGCATGGGCGCCGTTTTGGGCGCGATGCGGAGTGCATGGCGAGTCCGTCCAAAAAGAAATAAAATAAAAATATATATCTCCAATATCGTTATCGTAGGGGTAGCGAGCTTGTGCGGCTGTCCGAACGAAAAACGGTATGAAGAAAAGGTGAAGCATGCAGGTGGCGAGCCTTGGCGGCCAAATGCTAGCAGGTGTCTTAGCAGGGAGGTTCGCAAGCTAATGCGGCGAATACTCACCTCACGAAAAAATATTCTTTTTCTTTCCTTCTTTCTTTCTCTTTTCCTCTCAATACCTCGACGCTATGTGGCAAGAAAAAGTCTTCTTGCCAGCGGGCTAGCTGTTGAGTCGGGGTATAGTCAAGAAAGTTGCGGCGTGGTACTCTTCCGAAGGCTTGTAGGCGAGTCTTGAAGAGCTAAAATGTGAAGATGAGCGAGCTGTCACAGTTTATATAGGAGGCGGGCGCCTATGAGTGACAGCTCAACTCAGCCAATAGGCGTGTTTAAAAAGGCTTCAAGAGCGGTCGCGCGAGGGCGCTAAACCCCATAGAGTCACAGTCTGTGTCGAACGATTCGACCGAAAGAGAACTTCAAACGACAATTCGAAACCTAGAACTTTTCTCACACAGTCCTCCACAGTTCCCATATCACTGTACAAGAGTCTGTTTTTAGCAGCAGAGAAGGGCTTGCAAAAGGCTGAAGGAGGCCAATGGGAGGTGTATTGTGGCTCCCGCGAGCCTGCCGATCCCATTCACACCTCTCCCCGAACTGATGTGTGCCACCAGGAGGGAGGAGAGCAGGTGAAGAGCTGATTATCAGGCCACAGCTTCTCTTCCATCTTTTTCATCCCCTCTCCTCTCTTCTTCCCTCATCTCCCCTCTTCTTCGCACCCATCCAGTCTTCTCCACTCTCCTGTTCTCTCCTCCATCATCCTCTCCTCTCCTCTGCAAGGCCCCGCGCCACAGTATGACCTACATGCCAACTAGCATTGTGTGCTGAGAGGATTTCTGGGTTACAGCGGCCTGGGAACAATGTGCTTCGCAAATTCAGAATCATTAGTTGGCGGTGTGTACATAGACTGAGAGTACAAGAAGGTCGACATAGCTGCAATAGATAGTGGCCCGACAAAAGTCTTACTGGCAGGGAGCAATAATCCCATAGCATTTAGTAATCTGGAGTTTCTGTGTGCTCCACAAATACAAACCCAATGTCAAAGTGGGGGGACGACTTAGATTGAGTTTACTTTGGGCAGCGGAGGGAATCAGGAAATCATGCAACCACAGTTTTGTTCTAAAAGAAGTTCACATATGGATTAAAAACAAATCCTCAATGTCTGCTTCATACTCTTTACCACTAATCCAGGATATAATTTGCATACATACAGGTACACTATTTGCATGCATACAGCTAGAGTACAATAATCCATCTTGTACATTAGCACATGTATGTTGTGTCAGATTCATAAATTACAGTATACAATCTCCAGTCTTACTATTCAGACACTAATGAATGCTGTAGCCCACAATAGGAACCCCAACCCATGCAAATGCCTTGACCTTTTCATTTTGAGAATATCTTCGCCTTCCCACCAATCTTTTTTTTCTTCTTTTTTTGAACAGGTACAGGATGACTCAAACAGGAACAGTAAATGACATACAGTATATACAGTACTATGACACATTAAGAACAGAACATTATGACAAATTACGAACAGTACATTACATTCGTGAAATAGCCTTACAGCCTGTCTTGTACTGAATACAATTACAGCTATTTATCTTACTATAATGATTACATCTTAATACCTTCACCCCGGTAGTTCACAAATCATGTGGCCACCAAATTAAATGGTAACCAAGGCAGCACTGAACATAGAGAATGAAACCACAGGTGCATCAAGACGCATAAAAGTAACCAGCCCTGTTGCTACCTACAGTCACCTAGTTACTGGCAAGACTAGTAGAAACAAAAGACAAGGCCATGCTCAGGACTAAATTTAGAGAATGACAACATTGTTCAATTCAGTCTCTAGCGGCAAGTCTATATTACTATGTGGCAAAGTTAACAACGGCTTTTCAGCAGTAGTTTCACTACATTTTCCACAGGTAACACATAAAAAAGCACACTGCAAATCAAAGACACTTTGTCAGTGCTCAAAATGAACTGTGGCCACACTATGGACACCAGCAGTGCTGTTTCCATTGAAAGACACTTCATCTTACTATAACACCAAATCCGTACAATTGTACTACGTAGCAAAAGGCCTGAGGTCACTAATCATGTCAACTACGTGCCCGAATCAGCTTGTAAATTCAGTAAATTGATAGGAGGGTCAACCTGGATTTAGAAGCTACAATCCAGTACCACGTGTATACTAAAAGACCAAAAAAACCAAGGCATTTGAACAGGTAACATTTACAATATGTGTCTCTTGATTGTCGTTTCTGAATCTAGGCTGCACCTCACTATTTATGATGTGTTTACTATGTGAATGATGTTTATTTATGAATGCTACTTGACACCTTAATTTCCCCCCCGGGATCAATAAAGTTACGTTACTGCTACACTACAACTCTCTGCTATCAAATCCTGTGTGTGTCAGAACTTTTACGGCCCTTGCTATGGACCAACACGGCTGCAAAAGCAACCCCACCCCCACCCCCACCCCAGCTGACCGTTTGTCTGTACTCCCGGATCATCTTGAGTTTGTCTTCGCTGCCCTTGCTCTCCTCCTTCTGTTCGATGCTGCTGATGATCCTCCAGGAGGCTCTCCGGGCGCCGATGACGTTCTTGTAGGCCACTGACAGCAGGTTCCGCTCCTCTACCGTCAGCTCTGTGCCCATGCGCGCCACGTTCTTCATCGACTCCACCATCTCTGCAGACACACACACAGATGTACAAGAACTATTAACATCAATGTAGCATGAGAAACTTCACCACTCTCTTCAATGACCATTTACTTACTTACACACACGCAAACGCGCGCACACACACACACACACACACACACACACACACACACACACACACACACACACACACACACACACACACACACACAAAACTTTGGTAACTGTCATGGTCTCTCTCCCGACTCCAGTTAACTAGCACTTACTGCTTTCAATTATCCCTCCTGCTCACTCTGCTCTGCTTAATTGCAACACCTGTGCTCACTCTAATCTGCTCAACTGCTACACCTGCTCTCACTCTCCCTCCTCATTGGCCAGCCAGCTGCACCACATTCACTCTGCAATTAACCCCTGTATTTAAAGCTCTGGTTTTCAGTTCCTCTCCGTCAGACCGTCTTCGAACACACTCCTGATTCCTGTTCCCTGGCAATTCAACTCTGACTCCTGTTGACGAACCCGGACCCGCTCTGAAACCCTGTCTGATCTCCAGTCCTTGAAAGCCGACCTGCCTTCCGTCCTCGACACCTGCTCCTTCCTCTAGCCCGGTAAATTTGACCTGCCTTCTGCCATACGACAACGATTTTGCTATTGCCCTGAACTGTGCCTCTGCCCCCTGTTAATTGCCCTGTTGTGTGTGTGTTCCCCCCCCCAGGACTTCCGGACCATCCACCACGGCTTCTGCTGACGCTTCTCTGCAACTGGGGGGCACACACACACAGGCTCCTGGACTCTCCCACTTCCCTTTTCCCCTAAACGTAAATAAACCATCTAACGTGACGCAACTGTGGTCCTCTTCTGTCTGGTCCGTGACAGAACGGTCTGACCAGCATGGACCCAGCGCACGGCCAACCCAACATGGACACCGACGAGCCAGAAGCACCTACCGCCATGCAACGCCTGGAAAACACAGAGAGAGAGGTAAACCGCAACACCGGCGACATATCCTCCCTACTTCAAGTCGGCCACCAACAGCACCAGCAATTCCAGCACCAACAGCAACAGCTTCAGCATCAGCAACAACAACTTGCAATGATCATTCAACTGCTCACCAATCTTTCTCCTCCATCTGCTCCCACCGGCCCAGCCACAGCCAGCCTGCTCACCGATCCAGCTCCAGCCAGCCTGCTCTCCGGCCCAACTCCAGCCAGCCTGCTCTCCGGCCCAACTCCAGCCAGCCTGCTCCCCGGTCAAGCCCAAGCCAGCCTGCCCGCCAGCCCAGCTCCCGAGTCATCTGCCCAGGCCGCTGTCGCCGTCGCTGCCGGAACCCCAGAGCCCAAGATAGGCAATCCAGAACGGTTCAACGGCGACCCAACCCAGGTACGGGCATTCCTGACGAGCTGCCGTGTCCAGTTTACCCTGCAACCCAGAACCTTTGCCACTGAAGGGGCGAGGGTCGGTTATGTGATCACTCATCTGACAGGCCGAGCTCGACTCTGGGGAACGGCGGAGTTCGAGCGACAGACCCCAGCCTGTGCGACCTTCAACCAATTTGCTGAGGAGATGCTCAAGGTTTTCGATTTGGAATCCACAACTGCCGAGGCATCCCGGACCCTGATGAGTATTCGCCAAGGCAGAAGGACTGTTGCGGATTACTCCATCGACTTTCGAACTGTGGCAAGTCGGAGCTCCTGGAACATGGAAGCGTTGGTGGATGCCTTCCTCCACAGCCTGGCAGACTACATAAAGGACGAGATGGTATCCCATGATCAACCCGTCACTCTTGATGAGGCCATTGCTCTGGCTGTCCGCATCGACCGCAGGATCCAGGCCCGCCGTCGTGAGAGGGGGCGCCAGAATCCATCCACCAGCACAAGGAGCGTCCCAACTGCTTTTCTGTCCTCCCCTGCCACACCATCTAGCCAGCCAGACCAGTCTGAACCGATGGAGATCGGCCGCGCCTCCCTAACCCCTGCGGAACGCCAGCGGCGCATCACCTCCAACTTGTGCCTGTACTGCGGTGGTGAAAATCATAGAGTCGCCACCTGTCCAGCAAAAGCCGGAGCTCACCAGATGTAGGAGGAATCCGGATGAGCTCAATGACTATTACGCCCTCCATCAGCCGTAAACCCCTTATCCAAGTCTGTCTTCATCTGTCTGGTACCACCCACACTCTGGCAGCCCTGGTGGACTCTGGTGCAGAAGCAAACATCATTGACACAAGACTTGCTCATCAGCTGGGCTTGGGAATCCACCGCTTGTCCACTCCTGTTCCAGCCCGGGCCCTGGATGGTCACGTACTTGGCACAGTTACCAGCATCACAGCCCCCATCTCTATGATGGTGTCAGGGAACCACCAAGAGACCATCTGCTTCCACCTGCTCAGCTCCCCAGGCCAACCCCTAATCCTGGGCTACCCATGGCTCCGTCTCCACAATCCTCACCTTGATTGGGCCTCTGGAACTGTAAAAGAGTGGGGAAATGACTGCCACCTGACCTGTTTGCGAGCAGCCTCGCTGCCCCCCAGCTCAGTACCCCCCAGAACGGCCCCTGACATTTCCAATGTTCCTGAATGTTACCATGGCCTCAGAGAGGTGTTCAACAAAACCAAAGCCACATCTCTGCCCCCACACCGTCCGTACGACTGCGCCATTGATCTCCTTCCTGGGGCTGCTCCTCCCAAAGGTCACCTCTACTCTCTATCTCCTCCGGAGAGAAAAGCTATGGAGGATTACATCAGGGACTCCCTGGCAGCTGGGATCATCCGCCCGTCTTCTTCTCCTGCCGGTGCCGGGTTCTTCTTTGTGGGAAAGAAAGACGGCTCCCTTCGCCCCTGCATTGATTACTGAGGCCTGAATGATGTCACAGTGAAGAACCGGTACCCTCTGCCTTTACTCACCTCTGCTTTTGAGCTGCTCCAGGGATCCACAATTTTCACCAAACTGGACCTCAGAAATGCTTACCACCTAGTGCGAATAAAAGAAGGTGACGAGTGGAAAACCGCGTTCAACACCCACACCGGCCATTACGAGTACCTGGTAATGCCATTTGGCCTCACCAACGCCCCAGCAGTGTTCCAGGCTCTGGTGAATGATGTGCTGCGGGACCTGCTGAATAAATTCGTCTTTGTGTACCTCGATGACATATTAATATTCTCCAGAACTCTGTCCGAGCACACCCGTCATGTCCAGCTGGTTCTTCGACGGCTCCTGGAGAACTCCCTCTATGTCAAAGCTGAGAAATGCGAGTTCCACGCTCAGACTGTCTCATTCCTGGGATACATTGTTGCTGAGGGCAACATTCAGATGGACCCTGCAAAGGTTTCGGCAGTTACCTCCTGGCCTGTTCCGGAGAATAGGAAGAAGTTGCAGCAATTCCTTGGCTTTGCCAATTTCTACAGGAAATTCATCCGGAACTACAGCTCCGTCGCCGCTCCCCTCACAGCTCTGACCAGCATCAAACACCCCTTTTTCTGGACCCCAGAGGCCAACACAGCCTTTCATACCCTCAAGGCCCGGTTCACCACTGCCCCCATCCTCCAGATGCCGGATGCAGACCGGCAGTTCGTCGTCGAGGTGGATGCCTCAGACGTTGGAGTTGGGGCCATACTCTCTCAACGGGCAGAGGACAACAAGTTGCACCCCTGTGCATTTTTCTCCCGCCGGCTTTCACCTGCAGAGCGCAATTATGATGTTGGAAACCGTGAGCTGTTGGCCGTCAAGCTTGCCCTAGAAGAGTGGCGTCACTGGCTAGAGGGGTCTACTGTTCCGTTCCTGGTCTGGACCGATCACAAAAACCTTGAATACATCCGCAATGCCAAACGTCTTAACCCCAGACAGTCCCGCTGGGCCCTGTTTTTCACCAGATTCAACTTCACCCTGTCATACCGTCCAGGCTCTCGGAACACCAAGCCAGACGCCCTCTCCCGTCAGTTTCAGAAAGATGATGCCCCTTCCCAGGAACCTGCATCAATTCTGCCGAATCCCTGCATCGTTGCTGCCCTGACCTGGGATGTTGAGGAAGAAATTCAAAAGGCCCTACGCGACCACCCCAGTCCCAGTGCGTGCCCAGATGGTTGTCTTTTTGTCCCGAAGAATATGAGGTCACGGGTCATACAGTGGGGACACAACTCCCGCCTTGCCTGCCACCCGGGTTCAAACCGCACCTGCCGTCTCCTTGAACGGCGCTTCTGGTGGCCTTCTTTGGGAAAGGATGTTAGAGAATTCGTCCGTGCCTGCCCCATCTGCACTCAGAACAAGTCCTCCAATCGGCCCCCTGCTGGTTTACTACAGCCCTTACCAGTGCCCACACGACCCTGGTCCCACATCTCCTTGGACTTTGTAACTGGCCTCCCACCATCAGGTGGGATGACTGTCATTCTCACAGTGGTTGACCGGTTCAGCAAGATGGCACACTTCATTCCCCTCCCAAAACTGCCATCCGCCAGAGAGACTGCCCAGGCTGTTCTTGATCATGTCTTCCGTCTACACGGGCTGCCAAGGGATGTTGTCTCTGACCGGGGCCCACAATTCACCTCTACATTCTGGAAGGAGTTCTGCCATCTTCTGGGGGCCACAGTGAGTCTCACCTCTGGGTTCCACCCCCAGTCCAATGGTCAATCCGAACGGGCAAACCAGGAGCTGGAGAAGGCGCTGAGGTGCATGGTTTCTCGCAAACCCCAGGCTTGGGCGCAACAACTGATGTGGATAGAGTATGCCCACAACTCCCTCACCTGCTCTGCCACTGGTATGTCGCCTTTCCAGTGTGTGTATGGCTACCAGCCCCCCCTGTTTCCCAGCCAGGAAGGTGATGTTTCCTGCCCATCTGCCCTAGCCTGTGCCCGCCGTTGCCGCCGTACTTGGTCGCAAGCTCGTGCCACGCTACTCAAGTCGGCTGCCAGCTATGCCACTGGGGCTAACCGCCGAAGGTCACCGGCACCCTCCTACCGTGCTGGCCAGAAGGTGTGGCTGTCAGCCAAGGATCTGCCTCTGCGGGTGGACTCCCGTAAGCTGGCACCTCGATTCCTCGGCCCGTTCCCAATCCAGAGGGTCATCAGCCCAACCGCAGTCCGGCTCCAGTTGCCGACATCCATGAAGGTGCACCCTACTTTCCATGTTTCGAAAGTCAAGCCAGTGCATGAAAGCCCGCTGGTCCCAGTGACACCTCCTCCTCCTCCTCCTCGCCTTGTTGACGGTGGGCTGGTATACACAGTTCGGCGCCTGCTTCGGTCCAGACGGAGAGGTAGGGGCATCCAGTATCTGGTCGACTGGGAGGGCTATGGGCCTGAGGAGAGAACCTGGGTACCGGCCAGTCGGATTGTGGACCGGACGCTCATCGCCGACTTCCATCGTCTGCACCCCGATCAACCCGCTATCCGTAGGGGCCGTCCTAGGGGGGCCCCTGACCGTCCTACCCGCCCGACTGCCTGTCCTGTGTCTGACCCTGGCCCTGTACCTGTCCTGCCCCCTGATCACGACCCTGCGGCTCCCTCCGACGATGAGGGTGCTCACTCGGACTGCTCGGAGGAGTTCTAGCCCTCCTCCGGCTCCCCTCCACCCCCCCGACGTGGTGTTGCTCTTGGGACTTCTGGGGCCGTCCCTTAGGGGGGGGGTTCTGTCATGGTCTCTCTCCCGACTCCAGTTAACTAGCACTTACTGCTTTCAATTATCCCTCCTGCTCACTCTGCTCTGCTTAATTGCAACACCTGTGCTCACTCTAATCTGCTCAACTGCTACACCTGCTCTCACTCTCCCTCCTCATTGGCCAGCCAGCTGCACCACATTCACTCTGCAATTAACCCCTGTATTTAAAGCTCTGGTTTTCAGTTCCTCTCCGTCAGACCGTCTTCGAACACACTCCTGATTCCTGTTCCCTGGCAATTCAACTCTGACTCCTGTTGACGAACCCGGACCCGCTCTGAAACCCTGTCTGATCTCCAGTCCTTGAAAGCCGACCTGCCTTCCGTCCTCGACACCTGCTCCTTCCTCTAGCCCGGTAAATTTGACCTGCCTTCTGCCATACGACAACGATTTTGCTATTGCCCTGAACTGTGCCTCTGCCCCCTGTTAATTGCCCTGTTGTGTGTGTGTTCCCCCCCCCAGGACTTCCGGACCATCCACCACGGCTTCTGCGACGCTTCTCTGCAACTGGGGGGCACACACACACAGGCTCCTGGACTCTCCCACTTCCCTTTTCCCCTAAAAGTAAATAAACCATCTAACGTGACGCAACTGTGGTCCTCTTCTGTCTGGTCCGTGACAGTAACAACACTTTACTACACAAGTTGACAGTATCGTCATAAGGATGACTTAGTGATGACAATAGCCAAATGGTCCCTAATGACACCACTGTCACGTTTGTCATTAATGACACTGCGTCATGCGTCATTTATGACTGTCATGCCATGCTTATGATACTGTTGTCAAGCAACGCGTTCCCAAAACTTGACAACATTCTTCAGTTGCGATATGCTTATCGCGAAAATGTCTTAATTATCGCGAACAAGTAAAACATTTCTGTGCAGTCCAATCACTTGCTGAATGTCAACAAATGTGCTAGAAGCCCGCCATGACCAAAGCCATGCCCCCCACACAGACCGACAAATTAGTGACAAGAAAAACACCTGGCTATATATCTAAATATCGCTATCGAGGTATTGCATTCTGTTATCGAGTATCGTGCAGCACTAATATATGCTACTGAGATAAGTCATACCCAAGAATATATGTACCCGTCAAAGTGGCAGGTGAGACTGAAAGTTCTACCCATTTCCGGCCGGTGGACATGTGCCAATGACAAGCCCTGAAAGGCATGCATGCACAGATTGGACACACATATGTACAACAAACAAACACCACTGCTACACAAAAAACTTCATTACTTTCACCATCACTACACCAATGTATACTACAACACAAACTACATTGCAGGCTAAGTCTGTAAAAATACACCTGTCAAGACAAAGAAAGTGGAACCATCAAACTACGGCATTGTTTTCAGGCAACCTGCTTACTCATGTCAAAATGATTGGCCTTTAAAAACAATGATAGTCTGCAGTGATGTTGGGTGCTCTCAGATACAGGCTACCCAATAAAGATAAGGATCGACAATCAGATTTCAGTTGAGAATACAATTTAAACAGACCAACGATACAGCACAATTGAATTGTATGTTATGCATTTCCATTACATATACCTATATGTTCTGCCCACCATGTCTGAAAGGCTAAAACCATAATTCCATAAAGGGCATTAAGATTTCCCATCGTGGGAACATACCGTATAGAAAGCAAAGGCGGGAAAAACAACCTAGCCTCCACTACCTTGCATGGAGTTGTGTTTCAGTGGCATACTGTATACTGAGGAAACAACTGTTGTTATGATTACATAAACACCGGTGGCACCTCGGCGGTGCCCAGGCCAGACAGCAGACAAAAGCATCAGCCATACAAGGCAGTCGGAGACAGAGATTCTGGCGAGGTGAGCTCAGAGTCAGACGAGGCTTGGAGGAGGTCTGAGCAGGGAAATGGTGTGTGTGTGTGTCTTCTTTGTGTGTAAACGTCTGTTTCGGTACACAATTCTGTATGTGTGTGTGTGTGTGTGTCAGTCAGTCTGTGTGTGTGTGTGTACTGGGGGGAGGAGTGTTTGTTGCCAATGCGCTGGGATCAGCTGTGTGAGCTCCTGGTAAGTCCACAATGGGAGTGGTGGTAGCAGGAAAGCAACCCCGCCCTACTAGCCTCCTCTCCTCATCCTCTCCCCTCCAACACTACGCTGCTCCTCTCCTCTCCCGTCCTCTCTGACGCTATGCTACTGCTCCACTACTCTGTTCTCAGCTGCTGCCTGGCAGTGCGAGGCGAGTGAGTCAGTGAAAATAAGCTCCTTACTGCGAGAAGGGGGGGATTACCAGAGCCCCACGCCCAAGCGGCCTACTGCCTGTCGCCCACTACACTCCCTCACTCACTCCCACTACTACCACACCACCAACAACAACCACCTCCAGTGTAAGGCTTGGGTGGTATCCAATACCCTACCTCAAATATATTGATGACATTCTACTACACTGGTACTTACATCAGTATTTCAGATTTTTAAAAAAAAAATGTGTTGTATGTGTGGTATAAACAATAAGTAAAACCTCTATTAAAATCACTATGAAAGACAAGTGTCATCAATAAAGCTGCTAAGAATTAATTCTTTTTTTAAATTATTATTTATTTTTTAATAGAAAATGGAAGAAACTGAACTGGCACCACCAGCACAGCTGGGGGGACTAAACCCCTGAAGCCATGAACTCATACAATGCCCACTCTCTGTCCCCTACCCTCACAAGCATGCAGGTCTACTGCTATTGTGAATCAGGAGAAAAAATGCAATATCCTTCCATATCACAAACAGAAAGAGGTGTTTAATTAACCTGCTATTAAAAAAACACACTGTCATATGTTCCTGGTCCGGTTCCTTCTGGTCTGTACAGTGGAAGTGCTGAGGAACTGATCCAAAGGGAAAAAAATTGGGAGCGTAGATCTTTGGCATGGGTGACACTGGCTGGAGAAGCTATCAGTTCCGGCCAAAAGCCTCCCACTAAGCATGCATATGTAGAAAATTTCCCTGCAGATTCATAAAGTATCCATCTTCTTTGCACAGTCCCGTTCAGATGCTGGGGTCCTGTCGGCCTAGACTGCCTATCCAATGAGCGCAACAACAAACCCGCGCCTTGGCCACAGCTCTGGCTATGTTAAAGGTGCACTGTGTAATATTTTTTACCCGTTTATTTCCAGAATCCTTGTTTCCAATTCACAGTGTTACCTTTTCCACAAACCACCACCATCAGATTCTCAGTATTCATTATGACTGGGAAAATTGTAGCCTGATAAACCAGACTAAATGTGAGTAATTTAGTCTGGCCCAGATGAATGATCCATCCGGAGATTGTTGAGAACAACCCGTTGTCTTTCAAACCATGTCTGTGCCTATAGGCCAACGCTCTGCCCAATCAGCACAACTGACAATTCCTACCATCAAAGAACTTGTATCCACGTTTTATAGCCTGTCTGTAAAACGGCGAAAAAGTCCTTCTTAAAAATGAATGAGCGTAGAACATCTTCCTGAACACGTGCCAACGAAAACCTCCAGTCTAATTCTTCCAAAACTGATTCCAAAGCAGAGTCAAACGAGAGCTGTTCAATCATTCTTGTTGTTGTGCTTTCCCCAGCATCGCGAGCTTCGTCATCATTCCCTCAAAACCCCGCCCACTTTGATTCAAAACAAATATCTGCATTGTGATTGGTTTGCCAGATTCAGGCCATTCTGGCAGCATCATGCCATTGATTCGAGGCTAGACCAGTCGCAGGCAAAAAAAAATTGGCCGCCAGCGGGTGGCGCTAGTTCACTAGACTAGGAAAATTGCACTCTTCATATATGAAAAGGTGGATCTTCTTCATATTCGCCATTTTGAAAGTCCAGAAATTGACTTTTTTAGCTGTATCACTTCGGGTACTTTGATCTTTTTATGAATGTTTACAAAGTAATAAACAAATATTAACTAGTATGACCAATTTTGGCACAGTGCACCTGTAACAGGCTACCGGCCATTTTGACTATACTAGCCGCAACCCAACTTGACAGAACACCAACTGACTGAATAAGACTCACCGAAGGTAGAGGACACACAGGGGTCCTGAAACAATATGCATAGTACCCACCGACATCAAGGAATACTGTGTGCATTAAGATTATCATGCCCCCCAGTCATGTTATCTCAAGCCTTCAGTTGAAACCAAAAACTCAAGAGGTCCAGTAGCTTACAACAAAACTCACTGGACCAAATGAAGGAGAAACAGCTCAGGTAGAGCCAATAATCTACATTTCCTTTACAGAGCAGGGCTCCAGACTAACTTTTTTCACTGGTTGCACTGGTGCGCCTAAAACATTTTTTTAGGTGCACCAGCACAAAATTTAGGTGCACCCAAATGTTTTCACCACCCCATACACACACGCACCTCAGCTTTAAAAAAAAAATAATAATTAAAAATAATGACAATAGCAACAATAATAGAATAATAATAATAGTAATACATTATTTTTATTATAAATGATAAATTATTATTATTATTATTATTATTATTATTATTATTATTCTATTATTGTTGCTATATTTTAAAAGACCTGGAGCATTATGTGCTATAGACTAGTCTTCCAAATGTGCTCCTTATAAGACATGACAGTAGGCTACCTAACTAACACATCTTGGCTACAAGCAGTTTGGCTGGTAGAAAAGACCAAATTAGTAGCCTTTTAGTCAGTTATGTGTTTGACTAGTAAGATCAACATACCAGCCTTTTCTGCAATAAGGCTACACACACGGCACAAGCACAGAGTTACAATATGAAGATGGATAGATGGATGGATGGATGGAACAAACCCTGCTAAAATGTCATGATTTTAAAAATCATTAGACATAAATAGCCTAGCTTATGTTTACAGTGGAATCTGAGGTGGGTTTTGTCTATTTCTCACTCACTCACTCACTCACTCACTCACTCACTCACTCACTCACTCACTCACACACTCACACACTCACACACTCACACACTCTCTCTCTCTCTCTCTCTCTCTCTCTCTCTCTCTCTCTCTCTCTCTCTCTCTCTCTCTCTCTCTCTCTCTCTCTCTCTCTCTCTCTCTCTCTCTCTCTCTCTCTCTCTCTCTCTCTCTCTCTCTTGCTGTCTCGAGGTGCATGAACGATTCCTTGCCGACTGATAGGCCTATGTAGCCTGCCCTAATCGCTATCAAAAAAACTCTCACAGAAGTCCCGACAGACTAGCGCGTCACCTGTTGTTTGGCCAACTCTGCACGCGGCTCAAACGGGCAATTATTCGCAGCCGTCTGCGTTTTTGTGTGGCAATGTTTAATATCCGCTCAAGCCATTTCGTTTTTCCCCGTGATTGTGACTCTCGTGTTTAAAATATCCTCACGTCATTTTGCTGTTTTTACCGTGCTTGTAGCCTAACTCTCTCGTCCGTTGCAAAACTCGCTGCCACATGTGAACTCGGATAGTTGAGCGAAGTCGAACATTCTATTCTGAAACGTCGGGCTGCCTGTGAACGAGGAAGGGGGAGAAAGCTACGGTAGTTCAGCGGAGTTGAAGGAATGACCGCATCCACACGTTTTATTGTGTGATGATGGGCCACTACTGTAAAATGACTATTCATTTTATGTCCATTAAAACGGTTGTTTGGTAATTGATTTGGTTCTACTGATGGCTGGTCGCACCGGTGCGCCTAAAAATATTTTTTAGGCGCACCATTGAAAAAAATGGGCGCATATGCGACCAAATTGGTCGCACTCTGGAGCCCTGCAGTTCGTAATGAATAACTTATTCATTCAGCCAAATAGCAAGCTTAAGACAGAGACGGCATGAACAAAGACAACTGCAGATGACTGAACATGCAATCGGACCACTTATCTCTCAGTTTCAGAGCATTAATTACAGGCACTTCCTGCTGCTACTGCTGTTATCTTCATGCACACTGAAAACTGATGGTAGCACCTTAAGCCATTAAAAAGCCATCACGAAAACCCCACCCTGTTTGATACCTAGACTTTGTATCTGTTCATCTATGAATCATTTTTCACACTAACCCGGTGAGGACCCATCTCCTTCAAGGCAGAGTGAGCTACTTGATAAAAGGGGAAAAGCTCACTTGAGATTACGTAGTACCACCAAACACTTTACGTTGCATTAATTTTGCGGCCCTGCTGTGGCCTAACAGTAGGGCACTGGATTACTACGCTGGCGACTCAGGTTCGATTCCTGCCCGGGTCATTTGCCAATCCTTCCCTGTCTCTCTCTCCCCACTCATTTCCTGGCTCTCCAGAGTGTGTGTGTGTGTGCGTGTGTGCGTGTGTGTGTGTGTGTGTGTGTGTGTGTGTGTGTGTGTGTGTGTGTGTTACTCAGATTTTGCTATACGTTTACTGCCATGAGCAATAATGTGTGTAAGGTCTTCGTTCTATGTAAGCTGTCAGACACCTTGATTTCCCTTTGGGATTAATACAAGTACTCTACCCTACTCTACTCTAGTCTCCTCCACTGTCATGTGAAAAAATAAAAGGCAAAAAGCCCTAATATACATATATATTTTTAAAAAATGCACATTAGCTAATTAATTACATGAAATAGGCTGAGCCTAAGAGAAAATTAAGTGTGGCTGGCTTGTGTGTTTTTGCAGAATAGGCACCGGTGAGCCTATTTTCGGCAGCGGTTACCAAAATGGTGTGGCGTTCCCGTCACAGGGCTATTTATGACCTCATGCACCTCTGACCTTCAACACGTAGCCTGCTACTAGGCAATGCAAAGGTCAGGAGAATTCTGGCATTCAAAGGTGTTTTGTGTCTATTTGCTGTGGAGAGGACTTTCCCTGGAGAATAACTGGTAACTAACTAAACCCACTCAATATAGTACAT
The DNA here is from genome assembly GCF_034702125.1 of Engraulis encrasicolus. NCBI lineage: Eukaryota > Metazoa > Chordata > Actinopteri > Clupeiformes > Engraulidae > Engraulis > Engraulis encrasicolus. Next base: position 38,670,394 of record NC_085863.1, read on the forward strand.
TTACACTGTGTGCAGTCACTTCCACACTACCAACATAACAAAACGTTCTCTGTGGAACTAAAAAATAATAACTAGGCCGCAGAGTGGTGGTCCAACCAGGCCAATACATTGACAATCCACATTTCTGATCAATGTGTGTATAAAGCACTGTGAGACCCGTGGACCATGGATCTGCATTGGCAGTAATAAAGGACACATGCACACGTCATTGATTTATTATTCATGACAAGTGAGGTTAAGCAGTGCTTTGTGGCACTTGATAGGCTGACCTTGATGGACAGGAGGGACACACCTAAGTAAGGTGGCTTAAGACTTTAACTTCCGAACGAGGTGAAAAAAAACTGCAACGCCCCTTGAGAAGTCACGAACAAACTGCTCAAAAAAGGACGACCTTTGAAAAAAAAAGAAACTAGGAGCTTCTGATTAATGAAAGACGTGTCTCTGCGATCTGAATAAAAAGGACAACGAAGTAAATGGGAGGGTGGCCTACGGCTGCCTGCAAATCCATTTTAGAGTCCTAATGTGATTACAGGCGCGGCAGCAGGGTTCATTTAACCACTTCTGTGCTCTTTAATGGAAAGCCTGGGCCCGCGCCCGGTTTATCACAATCCATAAGCAAAAACGGAAGAGGCACCAGTGGACTAGCAAAGCCAAGGGAGGCAGGCAGGCAGGCAGCCAGGGAGAAGGGGAGGAAGGGAGTGGGGGGAAGCCTGGGCCCGAACTTCCCAGTTTAGGACAATCAATAAGCAAAAGACAAGGCTCCTGTGGACCAGCAAGCGAAGCCAAGGGATGCAGCCAGGTAGGTAGACAGAGGGAGGGAAAGCCTGGTCCCATGCCCAGTTTAGGGCAACCCATAAGGCAAGAGAAGGAAGGAGGTAGTGCTGCAGCACACAAGTCCAAAAATGCATGTGCAGGACAAAAGGGCTAACTTTATAACATAAAACGGAATCTCTGTATGTGCTCTCCCTCCCTCCCTTCCCGATTCATATGCAAAAAGAAGCTCCAGTGCCCTAGCAAATCCAAGAAAGGAAGTCAGGCATGTAGGAAGGTAGGAAGGAAGGCAGGCATGTAGGAAGGTAGGAAGGAAGGCAGGCATGTAGGAAGGTAGGAAGGAAGGCAGGTAGGTAGGGAGAGAAGGGCTCATCACCCTCAGTTTCAAAAGGTAGGTGGGGGTAGGGGTAACTCCTCGTGCCCAGGGAGGTATTTGCGAATCGTGTTCAAACAAGACGAGAGGAGGCCACCATTCATGACTCATGCCTACACTTACATTTACACCCCACCTCCATCCGCTTAGCCAAACCTCCCCCAACATCCCCTATATGAGACCCATTAGCTCCTCAACTCTTCACAACACCAGTGTGAACGCAGCAAATCAGCCAGTCAAACCCTTTTCGCCAGCACAATGGAAGTTAATGAGCTGCATAAGTCCTTCTTTTCGCACAAGCCTCCACCTGAAAAGCAGCCTCTGAGGGCAGTGCAGTGCACCCAGTCCCAGAGTGCAGACTAGAGGAGTAGAAGAGGAGAGGAGTAGAAGAGGGCTATGCTGGGGGTGAAAGCCATTAGAGAGAGAGAAAGAGAGAGAAAGAGAGGAGGTGAGGGAGGGGGGGAGGAAAAAATGGCAGTAGTCAGGCCACAGCCAATAGTAGGACATCATGAGCTCTTGGTAATGCACTGCCGTAACTCGACGCCACTCGTCAGAGGGGACATCTCTGGATCTCTCTCTCTCTCCCTCTCTGGCCCCCACTCTCTCTATCTCCCTCTCTCTCACTACCCTGAGGGGTGACTTGCTCTATTCAAGTGATCAGGGGGGGATTATGCCAGACAAGAATCTCTGGGTGAAAATATGCAACGTTTTTGTTCTCAAAGAATTGCATGCCATAAATCTAGGCTGAAGTTAAGCATACATCTAGGGTGTCTTGGTACAAACTGTGCTTCTCAGCTTCAATGTATGCCTGCATTAGAACATTAAAAGTGTGTTTTTAAAAAGTGTTTTAAAATGGATGTCCTCATCACAGAAGTCATATTCATGCAAACGGGGTGTGTCTATATTTAGAGTACAAATAATGTCATTGTATGAGTATATATAGATGACGTTTTACTCCATCCTCCCAAAAAAAAAAAAAAAAAAAGGACACCGACACCAGCAAAGTAGAAAACAGGGAAAGACTACAACCCTTGTACCAAAATTAACTCTGTTCACAAGGAAGATAAAAAGCTTGCAGTACAAAGAACAAGAAGAAAAAAAAACAGGCCAGTTCATTAGTCTGATGCAGGCCCAGAGCTTGAACAGCACAGCAGACAGGCTGCCTGCCTGCCTGATGTATGCTGGCTCGTTACTGTAAGCTGGAGAGAGGCAGGGAGGGATGCGGGGGGTGCGGTCCGGTGGTGTAGTGTAGTGTGGGCCGGGGTGCGTTGGGGTTAGGGTAAGGGGTCCTGCTGGGGGATTTTTGCATTGGCACTCACATTACCACACTGAATTGGAATTCTTTCAGGTCGGTTGGGTGGCCGGAGAGGAGCCCTCCCACAAAGACCACAGGCAGGCAGAGCAGAGCAACAGTGTACTTCCTCATCTATGGAGAGTAGAGGTGGTGGTGGAGGAGGAGGAGGAGGAGTGGCAGGGAGAGGAGGGGAATGAGGACACTGAGAAGAAAGGGGAGTGGGAGGGTGGGGGACAAAGACAGTCCATTCTGATAGCGCTTTTCCCTTTTGACTTCCAGCCACTAGACGGGTCCATATGAACACGACCATTCACAAGACTGTGCCAAAAAAAAGAAAGAAGACATTACGTAAGCGACCCCCCCCCCCTCCTCCTGCTGCTGCTGCTCACTCAGTCCTAGTGCTCCACACCCACAGCCAGCCAGACGGGCGTTCTAGGGGCTGCATTTGCTCATCTGGCTCGACCCCAGCTGCACTTTCTCCTTCGTGCATTCCATTGGAGCACGCAGGAGAGCCGGACACAGAGCCCAGCACCAGACAGGACAGGAGGGGACTGGAGAGGAGAGGAGATACGAAGAGAGGAGGAGACCATTGAGGAGAGGACAGCGGAAAGGAAAGGAGAGGAGAGGAGAGGAAAGGACTGGAGAGGAGAGCAGAGAAAAGAAGAGAAGAGAGCAAAGCATAGAGGAGAGGCCAGCAGAAAGGAGAGGAGAGGAGAGCTCAGCAGCAGACAGGAGAGGAGAGCCAAGGAGAGGAGGAGAGGAAAGCCCAGTAGGGGAGTGGGGAGCTGGACAGAGAACCAAGCTGACAGGACGGGTGAGGAGAGCATGCATGCAGTGAGACAAGTACAGAGCCAGTCTTGCTGGAGACCACACCTGGCCCGTCACTGCATAGGGTCTGTAGGGCCACTGTTTTCGGGGTCCCGTTTCAGAGCACGCTTCCCCACACACAGGGCCACATGAGGGGTAAGCCTAGCCTGGTTACTGCAGCTTCAAATCTCCTCTGGAGGTCTTGTTAATATTCATTGTCAACCCATTTCTCTGAGGGAAATGCAAAGTGCAGCGTCACAGGAGGTATGGGCGTGCCAAGGCTAGCGTATCCATCCGAGAGAATAGCACACAGGCCACAAGAGGGGGCATAGCAGCCGAGAGACCAGCATAAGTGGGTATCCCATGCAAGAGCCCAAGGATGAATTTCTCTAAACCAAAGTTGCTAACTACGTGTTTGCAATGCCAATTTTCCATTGGCAACTACTCAAATTGATAACTGGCTAACAACTACGCTTTTGAGAAACGCACCCAAGCACAAGGCTAGTGTCTGGACTGATGAGACGCGTTGTGTACAAGTTTGCCTCAACAACCTGACACTGATGTGATAGCCTGTTGCGGAAAGTGTACAACAACAAACGCGAGTCAAGTGATTCATTAAGTAGTTAACCTGACTTAATTAAGAGGTAGCTGTAAAAACAATGAATAGGAGAGCCCCACGGCTTAAAACTCGGAACTAAAACACACTGGAAAAGGCCAATCTGGTTCCATCAGGGTTACGGCTGCACACAAAATCTGGGTTAAATCATCACATTTGTCAATGAACCACCTTTGTGGTACACAACAACACCCATTCCATACACTGCTGGGAGAAACACCACAACATGTCTCACCGCTTCATGACATACTCTGATGAGCACTCAGGGAAAAAAAAACAAAAGGCCAGCACTAATTGGACTCGCCTAGTTAAAAAGAGGTTGCACTCCATGCAGCCACTGACATGCAGACTCCCAATGAACATTCCAAGCCATTTAAAAAAAAAACATAATAATGCCACTATTGTGTCAAAGGAGCCCTCTTTTTAGGGTATGAAGGGGGATGCCAATGGCATTTAGACTAGAAGTCTTGCAAAAATTACTAATTTCGAAAGGTAATAAAGAAAGACGACTGACATTACAAGACATAAAATTGACTTTTTATGTTTAAAGCAGCTTGGGGTTTCGACAAAAGAGACTGCACTGTGACTGAAAACTTTCATACTATTTCTCGAAAGCATTGTTGATAACCAGCTAGCAACTTAGTAGGTTAACAAAAGAAAATGCACCAAATTGGCCTAAGTAGCTTACTTAGGAAGTAATCGTGCTGTCGAGAATTGCACCCCTGCTCCCTAGTTGTAAGCTTGGTTAGGCCGCAAATTAATTGAGGATAAAAAGGGAGGAAAGGCAGGTATACTAGATAGACTATTTAACATAATCAATGGTATTAATAACATCAACATTATTGATCTTGCAGAAAATTAAGGAAGGTGGCTTTGGATGACAAAAACATGAACTGTTGAGCATAGGGGTGGGCGATATTGTGAATCGTGAAATTGAGTACAAGATCGCCTCGAATCTGCCAAAGTGGAGAAATCATATAGATCGTCTTGCAGTGAGGATGTTTACTATCAGTATCAGAGTAATGTCTACTTACTTAGTATGGTTATCTTCACTTTTATTCTTAACATTATTGTAAAGATTGAATATATTGAATGCTTGAATTGAATAACGCTTGAGTGAATATTGGATGCTTATTATGCTTGGAATCCAATCAGTGACACATTAGTCCTTCCGCAGAAAAAAAATGAAAATTAATTCTTAAAACGACTGAAACGCTTCAAACTCTCTGGCCTTTATAAGATTTCTTTGAATTGTGTTGGCTCATTCCATCAATCAATGGCCACAAACACAGACAGACACACACACATCTGCAAACAACAGCCCACACTTGTCGACGGCAATGTGTCAATCAGAAAAGGAGTCATCACTATCAGCACAACATGCGGCCCTTCTCACCATCTACTGTTTTACAATAACCATGTCAGTCTTTGACAGCAACACCTAACCATGCCAGAATTCACAAAGCCTATTATTATTACTATTACAAACACTGAAGGGCAGCAAATCATTCAGACATGTATTCTGTCTGCTTATGAACATTACAGGTATTCACATTAGGCAGGCTGGCTATCCCTTGATTGAATTCACATAATGTGTAACCAATTGTTTTGGAAAGGAGTTAAATTGTTTCTACCCCTGACGCACAACTGGGAAGTCTAGGCTAGGCAAAGTGTTCACCTGTTGTTACTAAGTCAATGAATGCATATCAAACTTGAAGGGCTGTACTGAGTAAGCACAGCTGGTGAGTTGACTTATTTCTAGGGAGTGACAGGGTAGCAGCGTCAAGTAGAACTGAGGGACCCATGGGGACAGCATTCAGTTTCCAAATAACACACATCCTTACTTAAAACTGACCACTTCAGGGGCGTATAGAAATACTTCTCTCTTTACACAAAGCTTATCTAGATAACTACCGCCTCTGGGCTGGCTTGCATAGGCGTATTCATGCACTCTGACAATTAGATTTCGGGCTTGGGCTGCCTAACAGGATGACCAAGCCGATGTGTTTTTTTATATATATATATATATATATATATATATATATATATATATATATATATATATATATATATATAAATTATTATTCTAATAACTGTTTACTTGAGGACCAATACTGAAAACAGACGACAACAGACAGAAAACGGTAGAAATGTCAGTAGTGAGCTCTCGAATTGTAATAGAGCAGTTGTAGTTAAACGGTCCTTGAGTTTAGCTTAATGCGCTACAGTGAGGAAACGTGTGATACACGAGTCCACATGAAACCCAACCCACCATGGCAGAGGCTACAGCCTGGGTAGCATGCTCTCTCTCGGCAGCAAATGTGACAGAACTTAGTTGTTAGCCACTCCAACCAGCTCTAACTCACTGCGAGAAATGTTCACCTTTAACACGAACGAACTGGGTTCAATAGTTCTCGAAAGCCATTAAGGTAAACCAGCACGTGCGTTTGCATATTTATAAATTGGCACCATTAATTCATAATATCTCTGCACCAAGTCTTAACACATTCATTAGTGTACTGTTACATTAATGTACAATATACGTATTCCTGCCATTGTATTTCAGACAATCACCCAATACGTTGAACGGTTTGTTGAATACCATGTCCGAGTTATTTCTATTCCATAACGTTAGGGATAGTTTGAATATGACACCTTCCAACTCGACTTACTGCTAGCGCAAAGCTATCTCCTGGACTAGCTTGCGGACCACTGATGAGCAAGCTAGCTAAGCAGCCCTGCCTTCAGAGGAGTCGGTCAACCTCTTAAGTTGCCGTCAGCCTCTTGTGATACAATTCTGAGCATTTCACAGTCTCAAGTTATCATCATTAGTTTCATTCATTCTGCACACATTCCGTTTCCCCCATTTACTCGGCTTATTAGGAAAAGCAGCTCGCCCGCTGCCCCGCTTTCGCCCTCTCCCCCCAGCCCTCCACAAGAGGGAGGGTGAGGAACATGTCCTGCAGTAACCACGGTATCTCTCATTGAGCTAATCACTGCTTACCGTCGTATCTTTCAGCTTGCTCGGCAAGTTTCGCCTGATATACTAGGTTGTCCCGGTCTCCCATTTTGCACAGTCTTGGGGTTGGCGATCTCGAGCGGGCGGAGGTGAAGAAGCTCAGGGACGGGAGAGAATCTCGACCGAGGATTCCTAACGGAGCAACAGCGGCACGGAGTTCCCACTCTACCGGTAGCCTTACTCTAAAGATGGCGTCGGGACTCCATCCGGGAAATGTAGCCTACTCTATCCACGCAACTCTCATAGGCACGGCCCCCTCCTCCTCTTACATTGGACTCATGTGCAGAACATATAGCTGAACAGGCTTGACTGTAGGCGTTGTACAGTAGCCTCACGACTCACATAAGGTTGTTAAATGCATAGTAGGCTATGTCATGGATAACATGACAGGTGGGTGTCCATTGTGATTTGCTATTTTTACCATGGGCCCTTAATTCCCCCCCATTATATACATTATATCTCAAAATGTAACAGAAGAATAAAAAACACATTTTGATGTTATGATTTTATTTACTGAGTATGTTAACACATTACATCCCTTGTACAAAATAAAAAGGTATGATTCTGAACAAACATTGGGTCATGGAATGCTATGGAACACAGGCCAGAGAGGCATATGACCTTAAAACAAGATGCTTTTAAAATGATCAAAAGACATGACTTTCCGACACATGGACTTGAAAAAAGGCACGGTGCATCAAAGTGATGCGAGGAAAAACAGAGTTATCGTCAGGACAAATATGTAAACTGATGCCAATACTTGGTGTCAACATTCACTTAGGACAATTCAAATAACAAAATAACTCTTCCCTTATTTTATTTTTTTAAATATGTAAACTCAAATAGTGATTTTCATGACAATGCTCCAAGTCTGTGGAATACACCCAAGCGTAAATGGCAAATTGGAAGCATTAGTGATTGCCCCCCCAGACAATAGTCATTCAAAAGGAAACAAAAGGTGGAATGAGAAAAGTGCCCATGATTCCATGGCTACCATCTTATCTTATTATGTGTAGTGTTGCTCTTCTGTCTCCCTCAGCAGTTACAGTGTCATTAGTGGGGAAATAAGGGTCTCAGATTTTCTTTCACTGTGTTGTCAGGCAGATTTTTTTGTGTTCAGCCCACTGGTGCATTTGTAAGAGAGGTTTGATACGGAAGGCAGCTACAGTTCAGAGGCTAGCACTGTATGGAGCCAAGGAGATGAAGTCACAAATGACTACTCACACATCACACAGATGAGGGCGCTCAGATACAAGGGTGTTACAAGGAAATGAGTCTTAATCTTGACGTGAGAGGTGGGGAGAATAAGTTTGCCCTTTTTCACCATGACATACTGTATTAATTTCATGACATTTCCCAAGGCTTATTAGTCATCTTTTCCCCTAAACAAGTCTCAGTCATATCTATACTAATTGCATCTTTTAATAATTACATCTTTTAATGATGAGATTAATTTAACACCATTTCACACAAGGTTGTAAAAGCAGATAATCATGCACACAGATTCAAACTGCTTAACAGATAATCAACCTTTTATCAGCTCTATTGAGTAACAACGACAGACCGACATCATAGCAAACAGACTGGTCAATATTCACTCTAATGGCCTGTAATAAAACGTCTGTTTCATCAATATGAATGTACAGTTATGTCTGAATACTCTAGGGTTGGCAACACATCAACACCAATGAGAAGGTGATATCCTGTATCATGGTATTCACACTCATCAATGGTTCGTTGGCCTATAACAAAAGGTCAGTGTTACTCCACTATGAATGTAATGACTACATTCTCAGGGGTGCTAGCGCATTAACATCACTGATAATAAAGGCATGAGGCCATCTCACAGCGTGTTTTGATCTGTAATTTAAAAGATGGTAAAGTTAAAGGCATGTTACTGGCTGAGTGACTGAATAGACTACTAATTTATTCAATTGTGAATCACCTTACACCAGACAGACTTTGAGTCTCTTTCATAAATGCTTTCACAACCTAAGAAATGAGACAGAGGTCGAAAGCTTGTATACCTCATGGCCCAGTTGCGACTTGAATAGGTTTGACATGTGATTTACAATCAGGGATCCCTTTTCCCAATAACAATAATAAAAAACATGTTTAGCTTGCAGAGAGAAGAAAATAAACAGCCAGACTAGGTGAGCTTTTTAGCAAATAAGTTCAACTTGGCACAGGCCCCTGGATAGAAAAGGCTTGACCTTATCCGAGCGTTCCAATGCAATGCCTCAAAGCATTTCCCCCCAAAAATGATTATTTGTTTCACAGCGCAGGTCCTCCTTTTGATTAAGAGTATTGCATAATTTTTGTCACCGAAGCTCACGCTTGCTTGTCACCTTTCATAAGCAGCAGACTGCTCTCGTACAGACACAGCGGCGGACCTGAGGGGACAAGTCCGGGGACAGCAGCTGCTAGTGTCTGTCTGGCGTGTCACACAAACTCCCCCCTGAACACACTAGAGGCCACACTGACTCAGCAGCGGCGGCAGCAACAGCAGCAGCGGCAGCAGCGGTGACGGCAAAACGTGCCTTTGGAGCAAGGAACACACTTATACACCATCACACGCCAAAAAACACAAAAGCGAACAACTCCTAAAAAAATCTTAATAATACTCTCATTAGCATTTAAGTTGTTTGCATTATTGTAAAAAGCACTATGTGTGTCAAGAGGCACCTGTGTCTTTGGCACAGGAGAAGGAGAAGAACAATACAACCAACAAAGACAAATGCATTTTAAAGGAATGGGCACAAAAAAGGGGGTGGGGTATATAAAAATGTATAAATATGGTAATGATGAATAGAAGTTTAAAAAAAAAAAAAAAAAAACAATATTCTTTTTAGTCACTGTTCAGCAATGCCCCATTTTACAGCTAATTTACAACAGACAGTTGCTCTCAGTGAACAAGAATAGCTTTGCCTTTGCCATGAAAGAGGTCTCAACAAATCCACTCCCAATATAATCAAACAGATGGCATTTGGTCATAAGACATGTGGGCAAAACCATGATAATACAAAAAAACAGACAAACAATGACACCATTAAGAAGATAATAATAATAATAATAATGCTATGTACTATACATATATGATAATCTCATCATCATAATATTTTCCATCTTTTCAGTAAAAAAACAATTTGAACATCAGGCAGTCTGTAGTGTTTGGACCTTGAACCAAGGATTCCTATTGTGCAGGGAAAGGTATTGCTCTCCGTTTCTCTCTCTCTCTCACACACACGCGTTCTCGTATTTGAAAGCAAGGGGACACTCCAATACCCCATCCCTTGTGGCTCTGCAGATTGTATGGCAAATTGAATTTGAAATAAACCTAAAAGGAACAGTCTTGTGCTCTGCATGATCTATGCATGTGTAGGTGGGATTTTGGCCAAAAAAAGGGAGTGGGGGTGGAGCTATGAGCCATGGATGAATTTGTATGCACAAATGAACACAAACACGGTGTGTGTGTGTGTGTGTGTGTGTGTGTGTGTGTGTGTGTGTGTGTTTAAGTGTAATCATCTGAATACTGAAATGGTGAGAGGAACCGCAGGGTGTTTCTGCACCATCTGTACTCACAACTGGGCCAGGGACAAGGGGATGGAGAGGGGGCCTATGTGGTGTAGGGCAGGGAAGTAGAGGGGGTGGGTGTCAGACATTCACACAATACAGCAGGGTCTTGGGGAGGATGTGTGCATGTGTCTGCATGTGCATGTGCGCAACCTCTCAGCTCTCGTCGTCTGGGTACTGCTGGTCTAGGAGGCGGACGTGGGTGAAGGGGAAGTGGCCTTTCTTGCCCTTGCACTCGCCCTCCCACTGGCCGTTCACATTGATCTTGGTCACCTTCACCATGTCGCCCACCTGCACAACACAACAACAACAAACTGGGTTACCATGACTGCGGTAGCAGGAGCAATGTCATTTGGCTGTGGAATTCTTGTTCATGACACATCCCTAAAAAACAATCATAACCAAACATAATAGCAGTGCTAACAAAAAAGAGATAAGGGAATGCTTCACTAGCCCACTTATCCAAGTCTAGGAAAAAAAGGGTGCTCATTAAAAATACAGGGGCGTCTAACAGCCATGAAAAGACAAAAGAACTTATGAGACACTCCTTACTAAAGTTAAAAATGTGCAAGTGTTACTAAAGTTAAAATGCCTTTATTAAACTCTGGCTACAGAGTGCCTCAAAAGAAGTTGTTATTTTATCTTATAACAGCAGTGCTATTCAACTTCAGTACCAAGAGGGACGTATGGAAAAATCACTGGGTTTTTCAGAGGCTAAGTCAGACGTCACAAAAACCATTGATCTACATTCCAATTTCAAGTCAGTCAGTGGGGCGCCTCTGGCCCACAGTCCACTAGTTGAACAGGGGTGCATTTCTGGAAAGCGTAGTTGTTAGCAGTTAGCAACTTCGGTAGGTGCCAATGGGAAATTGCATTGCAACCAACAAAGTAGCTAACATATTTAGCAACTACGCTTTCCAGAAATGCACCCCTGGTCTGCTTTAAGCTATGTACTGTATGTCATTCAAGTCAGCAATGTGCAGAGGTGAAATAGATGTAAGCAAAAACAATGTATGCATAGTCCGCTTTGTAGAATAAAATTGTATTAATTCAGTCAGGGTAATTGAGATTATTTCATTTCCCAGCAAGAGTACCAACCACCGACCAGACTATGAAACTGCCATCTACTCACAGCAGACATTTGACTGACCTCACACTCAATACGATCTGCACTCAGAGAGGCACCATTCATTAACAGCCTAACAATAGGATTTGTGCGTCAACAGTCACCTACTGTTAGCTTGACACAGTGTCTATGTGAGTGTCAATTCACTGTTTTCAGTGGTAATGATAATAATAGTGTGTGTGTGTGTGTGTGTGTGTGTGTGTGTGTGTGTGTGTGTGTGTGTGTGTGTGTGTGTGTGTGTGTTTTCGTAAACAAGCAGGTGTAAGTACATACATCCAGAGCTAGAGCGGTTTTATCGTAGGCGTTGGGGACCCTCTTCTGTATCGCCCGGGCGTACACCGGTCCGTTCTGAAGGTTGGGCAGTGGCGTGTTCACCACCGGCTGGGCATAGTCCAACTGTGTGGGCGGCGCGCCCCCCGAGCCATCGGACGCCCCCGTGCCAACCGGCCCGGTCTGGCCCGCTCCGGTGGGCGAGGGGGGACGGTAGCGCTCCACGTAGGGCACGGGTATCATGCCCTGTCGACCGTCCAGGTTGGCCGCGTTCCACCACTGGTCCTCGGGTTTCTCGATGACCCGCAGGACGTCTCCCTTGCGGAAGGGAAGGTCCTCGTCATCGTTACCGGGGAAGTCGAAGATGGCGCGCACGTATTCCACCTCATCAGGCCTTGTGGGAGCACCACCACCGGCAGCAGAAGCAGAGCTCACAAAGCCAGCATTCTTGATCTTACACACCGGCTCGATCAGAGTGGTGGTGTCCAGGTAGTGGATCTTGTAGAACTCCAGAAGGGCAGAGAGGCCGTCAAACTCCTGGTCTCCGATGCGGTAACGTGGAGGTGCCGGGTCTGGATGGATGAATGAAGACAAGGAAATGTTAAGAGCTTGAAGAAGTAAAGGCTGAGGCCTGTGTGTTCCATGACATCCATGCATGACACAATGTGTACAATAAATGCCAAAGGGAAGTGAGATGGTGGTTTTGATATCCACTGTTTGGAATGGTGGAAGTCCCCTGGTGTGCCTCAAACTCAATGCAGGAGCACAAGGTCACCTAACAAGCTTTTGTTTCAGACAGAATATCAGGGCCAGAAGGAAGAATTACAGGCATTCCTTAAACAACACACTGTTTAGTCACTGCCACAGAGACATGCGGGTCAATCATTCATACAACATGCGTGCAGATTTCCTTTTCCAACGGACACAATGATAAGCCGGAAAACACTCCGCCCAACTACAAACACTGAAGGAATAGCCTTTCTTGAGATAAGACCTCGTTCGACTTTTCAGCCTCACAGCCTTCCGAGTTTTAACAGGCTAGCAAGATGAATGAGTAAGGCACAACATGGTCTGTTAAAATGTAACCACTTCTCTGGAAGAAAGCAGTACGTCATGCTTTTATTAAGCCTGGCAGACATGACAAACTGACAGTAGAACTAGCTTTAATATGCCTGCAGAACACTGTCATGGCGGAATTCGGCGCCTCAGAATAACTCCCAGCCTCCACACCCCTCACACCGTGGCCACGTCTGGATTTGGGGGGCGTGCTGTAAATGTAGCCATGGGCAGCGTGTTATTCATTTACAATGGACACATTATGACTAAGCATATGTGACTTGAATATTGTGATCCGTAAAATAGAAACCGAAAAGATACGCATTCCATGGCATCCCAGGTGTTGAGTTTACTTCAACACCGAGATGACGCTATGCCACTGAGGTTAGCTAGGGTTGGCGAAAACCAAAAGATGAGCCAAACTCAGAGCATTGGTAACATTTCAAACACCATTTGCGGTCATATATTTACAGGTGAATATCACAAGTCTAGCAACAAATACACATTTCAAGGAATAAAAGTAGTTTCCAGGCACAATCTTGTAAATGAACCGACCACAGTTCACAATTCAGCCCGAAAGACTTAGGACCACATTTGTACTGAAAATTGCATAGGCTCTAAACTTTCTTTAGCCCCTTCCATCGAGCCACCGCTCTGTTACAGAATGTTGCGGAATCGAATTCACATTGAAACAATGAAACACCAGTGTCATTCTAATGGGTGATGATGTGCATGTGCCCTTTAGGCTTCGGTTTTATGACGATTTCTTGAGAAACAGTGAACACCTTGCTATCAGTAGCGGCCTAGTTATAGTTAGTATATGAGAATGGGCGTTACATGCTTGTGTGTACATGTACTTCATCGATTTATCTTCAATGTCACAGGTCAAGATCACAATAGACTTACTTGTTCCAGATTGGCGGTTGTTGCTGATACTATTGATAATGTAATGGGACACTTTGGAATTCTCTGAAACGGAGAGCACGTAGTCACCAGGGCTTGTAACCGAGTCTCTGACAAGAAATACCCCGTGCCGCTGTCCCTGCAGAAGTGATGCTGTGTCCTGGCGACTGAGTCTTCCCCAATACCAGCTGTTTCGGTCTTCGGCGTCAAAATTCCCAGCCATGGTTACTAGTTCAAGCAGAGACCACAAGGCCTTCCCAAGCCTCTCCCTGTTGCTGACAAGGTTTCAACTCATGCAAAAACTTTGACTCCCGAGTCAAGACGACACTCCTGAGGGGAAAAACATCGCTCGTACTCTTGCAGAACACGCTACTGAACGCAATGTGAGATAATCTCACAGCAAAGAGTTTGATACCAAACTTTGTAACACCTTCAAATGTTCGTGTAATTATAATGGCACAGTCTTGAGTAATACATCCGGTGTGACTCAAACACATCCCAACAAACAACTGGAATGGCGAATGCTGAAAAAAAAAAAAAGGTTTGACCTCCTCCACCGGAAGTGATGCAGCAAAGTTGATATCAGGGGGGAAAACATGCCATACTGGGAAGGTCAGTGCATTGCATTTCACACAAGTCAATGGACAATTCACATCTACAGTGCTAAGATGAATAATAATAATAATAATAATAATAATAATAATTAATTTTTTGATTGTACACTTAGACATTCTAATTCACCCATCAGGTCTGTGTGTGTGTGTGTGTGTGTGTGTACGTGTGTGTGTGTATGTGAGAGAGAGAGTATGAGTGTTCTATGAACAACATACATTTTTTGCTATTTTTGTTGGGTTAATTTCTAAAATTAGGCAAACAAAAGGCTTCGTTTGATTCACAAAAGTTATTTCCTGACCTTTGAATTTTCCTTAACGTGGTTAGGGCGTCAGACTTGTAGCACAAAGGTTGCCTAGTAGTTTCCCTTACTTATACTAGACATTGCAGACATTGTAAGTCAATGACATTCAATGTCTCAACAGTCTTTCCTCTATCCCAGTGTTTCTCAACCTTTTTTGAACAAACGCCCCTTAGCCTCATCACAAGCCTCCCAACGCCCCAATGACCTTATCATAAACCTGCCAACGCCCCCCTCAGTATTAAAAAAATAAAATGAACTAATGCCCCCAATGCAACTAAGCACCACCCCCCTCTCAGCCGCATACTTCTCAATGCCCCCCTCCCCAGAGCTCCCCAACGCCCCCCTGGGGGGCTGTACCACCCACGTTGAGAAACACTACTCTATCCCAACACTGATTTGTCACATCTACATTTCATATGATTGTAATTATTTAATGGAAAAAAACCTATGGCATTTCTTGAAATGAAGGAATTGACAAACAGGAATCGCCTACGAGTTCAATAGATCCTTGGGAGCAGAAGGGGAAAACACGCCACCCCCTAGCCTGCTAACTCTACCCCAGACAACAGTGCATGTCTCTTACATTCCTTTCTGATGACTCACTGGTAACAGTAGTAGGGAATGGCTGGAATGCCACTGCATGGGCTCTTTGATGCACAGCAATGGGAGGGAGTAGAAGGCTCTGGAACACGCACACAGACCTCCGACCCTCTCGCATGCCTGAAGCCATTAGGCATTACAGTTAAAATAGACAGATGAGCACCAGACGGTCTCTGTGAAGCCACCATCCCATATAAATGCTGAAATGTTTTAGTGCTGCAAGAGGATCGTATAGCTAAATGTTTCAATTGGGTGGTTCTTTTCTAAGGGGAGGGTCAGCATTCGGCAGAATGGTTCTGGCGTTTTTGCCTTATCTAACATTGTCCATCAGTCGCGATGCAATTGCTTTGTCACACTGTCATCGACAGTCACCTTGCCACACCCCATTCTTCTTCCTTTCATTTTTGTTATTTGTGTGGCCTTTCAATGCAATACACAGCTTTTTGCCATTCCAGAGAACACACACTACAGAGGAGTCGGTTTATATACCCCATGCCACTTCTGTCCATTTGTAAAATATTTCTATGCCAGCTTCAGATACAGAAGGAGTTTAATGATTTACTCAAGTAAATAATTATATTCATTTATTTTAAAGATCTATATAGGTCATGCAGGTAGTAAACAGAGCAGGGCCTTGACTTGCAGCTGTAACTGAAGGGGGTTATAAGTGGGTGCTACTCTACTGAAATTGACTGAATAAGGTTTCACCCCAATAATGTCTGAATAAATGTATGATTTCTGGTCTAGATTAATTGTCCTGGCCATAAGCTGTTCTAAAAATGTTATATCTAGCCTGTTTATTTGTCTGAATCAGTTTGACTACTGTCTTTGCAACACTAATTCAGCTAATTCTCAATTTACTTCAGTTTTTCACTTCAAGCTGTAGTCAAATCATTTAAAAAATCTTACATTCTGAAATGTATTGGACATAACAAAAACACTGCAAAAAGTGAACTTCCATTGAGAATGGAATATTTTAATACTGCAGTCTTGACAGGGCTTCAACAAATACCGTATGGATGGAAGTGGATCCTTATGGAATTAGTATCCTGCTGTTCTTATTCTGAAATGACGGTGGAAAGTTGGAACGATGACGACGATGATGATGATGATGATGGCTGCTGCAGTAGTCTACCAGCTAAGAGGCTGCTTGTCGCCCTTGTTGCTGTCCAAGGCGAATGGAGGGGTGCGGACGTCAATATGGTTCCCGTTGCCCCTCTCAAAGCGGAATGTTCCCCTGTACAAACAACCAGATTATAAACAGGCAGCATTGCCTTCATCACACACACACACACACATACACACACACACACACACACACACACACACACACACACACACACACACACACACACACACACACACTAAACATATTTAAGATAATTACAACAAAAAGGAGTTCAATGATAGGTTTTCTGAAGTTAATAGAAATGTGAGATGCAGTTTAAGTTTGAATGGGATGTGCTTTTTCCAACACGGTTTTCTAGACTATTTTATTACCATGCTAAAATTGCTTTACTTTATAAAAATGTATAAGGCACATTACAGAGAAAAATCACATCTGAAACCTGATGTTCAAACCCAATTTTATTGTTCACAGAACTGAGACAGCTTATAACCAGGTTGTGACATTTTGTTAGGATTCCTCTTTTTAGCGTAAATGTGTTACATTGTGTTAGCATTGTTGAAAACAAGATCCAAATAACGCTTCAACAATTTTGTGATCAAATGGCAATGACCTCCTGTCTAAATGAGACAGACTTGCCTCTTAGAAAGTGCATGTCAAGTTAAGCTGTAAGACTTATGTCGTACTTCCATCTCCTACATAATTATGCACTGCTTCACAGGGTTCACAGTGCTGTGTAAGGCCACTTGGAAGTCTTTAAATAAATTCCAAATGCAATCATAATTCTTCATTTCAGGGAGTAGGGACCACTTCAATGGCCAATGATATAATATATTTATGTAGTGACCAGGGATAAGTTACAATGAAGGGTTTAGGGAGATTTAGGAAAGAGGTGCCTTCGGTGAGAAGGATTCTAATCCTAATGGGTTGTTAGATGACATGAAAGGGAGAGAAAAATGCTGCCCTCTAGTGAAAAAAACATTGCATGTCCATTTTTGTAAGTAAGTGCCATTATCAAACATGCATTAGTATTTGTTTCCAAAATGACATAACATTGTGAATGTGACCAGAATATGTGGTCTGTTCTCATAATTTGTCTGATGTCATAGCTTTGAGTTGTGAGGTAGTGGAAAATAGCTTACTGTAAAAGCTTCGGAAAGAAGTCCAGAGTAAAAAATGTATTGTAAATGTATTGACCTAAGTTTTCTGATAGTAGCACTTAGGGCCGCTGACAGCCTTCACCAGGCCCAGGACAAAGTCACCTCTCAATACATACAATGTAATGAGGACCCAATTCTGGCCATCCTCTCTGCCTGGGCCTGGGAGAACTGACCCGTTTGTCCCACACTGTTGGTGGATCTGGCTAGCACCTGATATGAGAGTTAGATAAGACAGGGATAGTGCTATTCCGATAGAAAAGAAACCAGTGTCCATCAAATGGATTCAAAATCTCTACGACTTCTCTGTAGAGTGTGCAAGACAAAACTTGATTTAAAAAGGGTCCTAAAGGACTATGGTTATAATTTTGCCCTCATATATATACAATATATGAGGAGGATAAATAACGTACAGATCCTGGCCATATAATTAGAATATCATGAGACAGTTGATTTATTTCCAAAATGCCATCAATAATGTTTAAATTTCATTGATTGTAGATGCACTGACCACATTCCAGCTCTAAATTGTATTACAATATTCTAATAATGTCAATTCCTCAATTCATGTTTTTTTGGAGCTGGAAGACCAAAATATGTAAAAATAAGCAAATTAATGATTGGAATAGTTCAACATGTGGACAATGCATCTACAATCCATGAAAGTTAAACATTGATGGAATTAAGGAAATAAATCAACTTTTTCATGGTATTTTAATTATATGGCCAGGATCTGTATATGTCTTCTTCAGTCAAGCTTGGCACAAGGCAGCTCAAAGCATGTTTCTTGCTTCGCCAAATCAAACTTGAACCACCATGCAGTCTTGATAAGAAAAATGATCCGACATGGGGCTGGCGAGTCCACCCCTCTTCCCATGTCTGGTTCCAGGAGACAGCACTCTTCTTGGCCGACATGCAGACTGTGTGTGCATGTGTGTGAGTGTGTGTAAGCCAGAGATGAGCAACCTGTATTCATTAGCTACAGTTCAGTGCCACATATTCCAAATGACCTGGTTTTACCTGTCCATCTGTAGGTGCCTGTCCATCTGAACAGGTAAACCAGGTGATTTGGGATATGTGGCACTGGATTCTAATTAATGAATACAATACTGATAATAATGCTGACTTGGCTTGAAGTTGCCCAACACTGGTGTCAGCTGTGCATAGTGACAGAAAAGAAGAGATGGAGGGGGGAATGGGAGACGAGAGGAGGCATGTCGTTGTGTAAGGAGGTTCTCGAGCTTCAGAATAGGAAGGAGTAGGGGCTGTCCCTGTGGCCGTGGCTGTCCAGGGAGAAGGACGGGATGGCTACGTCAAACATGTCCCCGCCGCCCCTCTGGAAGGAAAAGGTTCCCCTACGGAAGGCGGGACACAGTGGTCAGTCATCAACCTTCCTACCCACCAACACCAGATCAGGGAAGATCACACCTGCCCGATGAACACATCTCCGCTCCCAGGGTATCGTTTTTTATCGTTACCGATTAGCAATCAACAGACCGTTTTTTTTAACAGCAGATCATGTATCACTCTTACCAAGTAGCCTTCATTATTACATTACATTACATTTCCAAATTCTATATAAAATGGTTGTTTGTAGACCGTTTTGTATTACCATCTCATCAACAGTACTCCAAAACAAACAGTAAGTATTCGTAAGTATAGCTTTGTTAATTGATGAGTGAGAACAAATATGTAGTGTGTGTATATGCATGTTGAAGTGTGATCTTCCCCAGATGCACAACACAAAGACAAACACAGACACCATCCACAAAACCAACTATGTCCAGTTTTGCCCATATTGGATCCATAAGCATCGCATATACCAATAATTGATAATGGAATGACACAATGAAACCTGACTCTGACCTGTTCTTTTTCTGCTCTACTGGAGTGTTCCCTTTCCATGCTCATTTTATGCTACTTGTAGGTGTTCATTAAAGTGTATATCTCAGGTTAATTTTTATTCAAAATAATGGACTTCCTTTGATAGTTCTACCACTTGAACAATTATCCATCATTTTTTTCATGCAACAGGACATCAGAAAATGAAATATAATGAGGAAAAGTGTGTATTTTCAGTAACATGTTCAAAGAATTCTAATCTATTGTGTGACGTCAGGCGAGGCCATTCAGTAGCCCGCAGTAGCGGTAGCCCTGCATTCTGTACGGTGTGTGATTGAATTGTGCCGTACGGGTATGAAATAAATATCATTGGCAATATTATATCATGACCGCTACAGGATGCCATGTGACCGTGAGGCAATGAAAACCAGTGTTCGAACTATGCCAAAAAAAAAAAGGGGGGGGGGGGGGGGGTTACGATTGCGCTTGCCTCAAAGTGCGAGTCTCGAAAGCTTGAATATGGAGAAGTAGGCCTACCATGTGATTTCAAAATTCAAGTAGGCCTACACTACAAATTACCAGACATTGTTAGTATCAACCTGTAGTAGGCTAGGTCTATCACGCCATTTCAGCATCATGTCCAAGTGGGAAAGAATGTAAACAGCGACAAAATAATAAATAAATAAAACCGTTTGGGTGAATCATTCGCTCCAAACTTTTTAACGGCAAGGTGCAAAGCAGTCGGCTGCATTGTAAGAGTGCCAGAGATTACCAAATTCAAACGACTGCAAAGCAATCTGTCTGGGCACAGCGGAAAGCACCTGTGCGGTCCACACGGCCGTCAGCAGAAAACGAATGAACCTCCCTTGCAATATAGGGCCTACGTCCGAGAACATCAGTACACCGTATGTCAAATGGCGCATTTGTCTACTTGTTTCGAGCACCACGTTTCATTGTCATTGCCGCGAGTTTCTGACAAACCACATAGTTGAGCTGCACAACGTGACACTATCATTCACAACATGATGAAGCGCCCCCCTCACGTTTGACATCCTCGGGCCGAAGTCTCATAAGGGGGTAAAGACCGTGAACATAGTGACACACACTTCACAGTGGTATTGGTGAAAACGAAACGAAGTTGCCTCCCACGGCCCAAACGCAAAATAATGAATGCCCCCTCAGTTGTCCTGGCTAGGGCAACTGGCGCGTTATCACTGCTTCTTATTCAATGCAACAGCACTTTCATTGTACTCGCGCTGCACTTGTCTCACAATGCAATCAGCTGCGTGCTCCGGACCAAATTGTCAACTCTCCCACCTTGTGGACACAGGAGGGAACAATTTGAAGAACGCGTTTCAGACGGACGGACAGATATAGCCTACCCTTTTATAGAGATGCTGGGACGCATCTAAAAACATGGATCCAACGCGCGTAGGAAAATAGAGACTGAAAAGATACAACCAAAAGGCTCTACTCGAAGGCTCCAGCCAACGCTGTTGAAAGATTGTTTGCCTCTCTCCCTGGCCATCTGAATGAGATGCTTTTTATCAAACGTCATACCAAATCTACATTGGCCTATCTATTTATGTTTGATCTGGCGACTATTGTTGTTTTACTGTCTTGCTTGAATCGCTCTGTTTGGATTACTTGAAGACTTTCCATGGATTATCCTGCATCGTCTCAGTGCCGTGAGTAACCTGGAACATAAGTAGGCTATATCATCAGAGGTGAGCTTCACTTTTGGCCGCGAGAGACTTGGAAGGCGCTACATTTGCGCCACACAACGTGGATTATTGAAACTGAAGACTTGATTTCTTCTATTGGATAATTTCGTTTGGTAGGCCTATAATTACGGACAGTGTAGTTTTTTTTGTGACACTCGGACTTTTTTTTTTTTTTCAAGGAATATAGGTTAACCGAAATAGTCCCGCCGCCGCGTGGGTTACCTATGCTATTGATTTGTGATACGCATGTGGGTGACCTTTATTGAAGTTGCATGTAATTCTATAGAACAGTCAAAGGAAATTGAAAATGTGATTTTTATAACAGCGACATGACTCTGGTGGTATAGGCCTACTTTAGCCTACTGTTTTGCACCTTGGAAAAGTTTGACGCGATTTCAGCACCATGGACAGTCCCTCCCCAGTCGGGCGAATAGCACCACATTTTAGGCTACGCAGATCATTTCCCGTTTGTGCTGTTTGTAATTTAGGTAGCCTATTGCATTTAGCTGACACGATATAGGCAGTTGATTAAACATGATTAAAAGCAAGCCCAAAAATATGAAGGGACTAGTAAAAAAAAGAAGCCCATGTCGCATAGTCTAGCCTATAGGTCCAAGCAGAATTTGCAACCCTGCATGAATAGCATTTCTACTAAAACTAGTTGGCCAAACATACTAAATCATTTGGAAGTTGTTACAGTGCCCTGCATGAGAAAAGCCGCACGATTACAGTTGCGATTTCTATTATAGGCCTGCAGGCCACGGCCGTTATATCATTAGTGATCGTCACCTCGCCTATGTAAAATTCCAGGCAAATAAAATTAGAACGTTCACCCATGGCCTCGCCTGACGTAGTCGCCAGGTTACGGTTAAACCCACATTTGCCACAACAAACAACAAAAATCGTTGTTTAACATCGTTTTTGGAGGGACTTATATATGTGGATCATTTATTGAATACAGTGTGTACACATTGATCCAAAGTAGTGGTTAACCTGCGATATACACTTTAAGCTTGCAAATATGAAGTTCAAATTTATGAAACAGAGTCAGTATGGGGGACTGAGTCATTTTAAATGGGTTAAGGCAGTTTCTTTGTGCGGTCTTGGAAAAATAAAGACAACATAGCTCAATTATGTCTGCTTCCTGTAATTTATTATTCTCGCCAGTTTTAGAGCCTTACACAGACACCTGTGGTCACACACACAGGTTTCAGTCTGCAGCAATATTATTCCCAATGACACATTTCATCTAAGGAAAAGAAATAAATAAAAAGTACAAGAAAACAATCAAATGACAGGAATATCCAATCCTGTTCATAACACAAAGTATAAGGCTATAAATAGTTAAGAGTTTGGAAAACGTAGATCTGAACTTCAATGCCGATGCACAACAGCTCTTAATTACAAAATGTACACAGAGGATTTCAGGGTAATGATATTTGGAGGTATGAATTTCGGATGATAGTGCTTAAAACAATATGACAAGACCAAAGTCTTAACTAAGACAAAGGAGAGGATTAAAAAAACTACTCAACAATAGCAGATTGTGTGATTCCGGTGAAAGAAAACAGTTCATTTCAGCAGCATCTGTTCACCTTTCGCATAACAAATAAGTGATTCAAAGGCTTGATTCAAATCCGCTTTTTCATCTGTGATCATGTGTTGATAACAAAAAACACCACAAGTGTATTTCTCATGTGTAGCTTTAAATTCCCCAACTCTAGGCAACAGTTCCCAAACTCTGGGGCTAAGGGCTTTGAAGATAAATCACCTCTTTTATGTCATTATGACCCTGCACAGAGAATGTGCATCGGATTACTGAAAGTGGCACAAGATTTTAGCACAGCTCACTCTGTGCTGCCTCCTCCACCATTGCATCTTTCATACTGCATTTCTCCAACCAACACAATGATACCAGTACAGTAGTCTCTTTCTAAAGGTGATTTGTCATTTTCACACATATTTTCACAGTACAATCAGACAACTGGATTCCCTTAAATTTTGCTATGTGTATCTGTAATCTGTGCATAAAAAGTTTGGCCACTGTGGCTCAGAGTAAGTAGAGGAGTTATAGCACATTACATCGATGACCGTTATTATCACACGTTATGGCGAGCTTCCTTATTGGAACATGACCATTAATCAATTCCTACTTACTTTCGAAAGTACCGGTAATTCCACACAAGAATCATTCAAATGTTCTTATTATACAGACAATCCATAAATAAAAACCCTTTTCACTACATAAACAAAAGTATTTTTTACAACAGAATGCATAATAAATACTCTATATTGTGTTTTAAATATTATTACAAGTTCAACATAATGCGACAGTACTGTGGATAGATGTCAAGTATCTTAACAATACTTTTTTGCAGTAAATAGTTTTCCTTGTAAACCTTGCTTGCAAAGTCCGCCTAAACCCTGGGAAGCTCAATAGGTCAGATTTGTTTTCGAAGTAATAAAAGAAATAAAATAAATTCATGTCCAAAAAAATTCCATTCATCCACTCTATAGTAACAGTGAGTAACTGTGTGCTGTACAGTACATATTTCAGATTCAGAATGAGTCAATATATGGGGCCTGATGTGAGCATGGTATAGTTGGGGCATGATGGTGGGCAGGAGTGGGGTAGGAGTGGGAGGGTAGGTCGGTAGTAAAAGGCTGCTCTGGGGGAGGAGGGGGGGGGGGGGGTTGGGGCTTTGGGGGGCTTTAAGCCAGAGAGGTGAAGGGCCCGGGGAGGAAGCCGTTGGGGGTGTCATCCTTCTTGCTTTCGAGCGAGAAGGGCGGGATGCGCACGTCGAAGAAGGTGCCATTGGGCCTCTCAAGCCGGTAGGAGCCCCTGCAGGGGCGACACACAACACAAGACGCGCCGTCAGATACCCGTCATATACCATTACACTCTCTGGCCACTATATTAGGCACACCTGTCCAACTATTCAATGACGCAAATTTTTGATCAGCCAATCACATGCCAGCAACTCAAATGCATTTAGGCATGTAGATATGGTCGAAATGTTCTGCTGCAGTTTAAACCGAGCATCAAAATGGGGAAGAAATGTGATTTAAGTGACTTTGAATGTGGCATGGCTGTTGGTTTTAGTGTTTCAGAAACCAATCTACTTGGATATCCACGCACAACCATCTCTAAGGTTTTTCAAAGAATCGTCCAAAAAGGGGGGGAAATCAGTAAATGACATTTCTGTCTGCGAAAATGCCTTGATGATGCTTGAGGAGGATGGCCAGATGAAATTGAGCCAATCTAAAGGAAATAGTGACTCAAATAACCACTTGTTAAAACAAAGGTACGCAGAAGAGCATGAATGCACAGCACGTCAAATCTTGAGGCAGATGGGCTACAGCAGCAGAAGACCACACCTGGTGCCATTCCTGTGAGGCACTTCAGGCAGTTTTGAAGGGGGTCCAACCACAAACTAGAAAGGTGTACCTAATAAAATTGGCCGCTGAGTGTATATACTATACCCATCATAACCCTTAACCACACGCGCCGTCAGATACTGTACTGTATTAGGCCCTAGAGTCCAGCCAGACACATAACACACCTCTCACTGCTGCTGTCTACCATAGTCTCTCACACTGGTCACTGACACACACACACACACACACACACACACACACACACACACACACACACACACACACACACACACACACACACACACACACACACACACACACACACACACACACCTCTCACTCTCACTACCTCTCACACTCGGCAGAAGGGGTACATTACATTACAGGGTTTTAAGTCTCTGAAGGGGGCATCTCCAACACCTGTCCAGTTGTTACTACCGGTACTGTATTTGCAAATATAATATGGCAATTCCAAACCAATTCTCAGTGCTCCGTTTGGTAAAATTTACATTCAAGTAGTATCAAACTCGCAAGACCGCTATCTTGTATCAACTTCAGATGCCAAGTCAATGGCTTTAACGCGTGTCAAAAGCAGTTTCCTCAAGACCTTGAGCCTACCCAAGATAAATGGTCTGGTGAGAATGTCTCAGGGGTGAATTTCTGATGTTGGTGGTTTCCCAGTCTATTTTGGGCAACACCATACCATAAGTTCACTGTACTGCAACGTGAATCTCATTGGAGGCATGACTGTTAATGGCTGACATGACATTTCATTGATTTGTCATGGATTTATGGGAGGGCAAGAGGAAAAGAGCCAAGGAGAGCTGTGGAGAATTTCCCAAGAAAAGCCCAAGCCGAAGAAACACAGCAAAACATATCTAATTCCTACGTCACTTATTTGTTGCCTTTCTTAGTATGTATTTATTTGGTGTCTATGAAATAGAGATGAGCACTCCTGTTTCTACATTACATTGTGCTACATTACATTGATTAAATTAACTGCATGTGTGTGTGTAATCATTATGAAGGTTTTTTTTGTAAGATATGCAGTCATACATGTCGTCAGTAAACCTTGTTAATGTGGCCTGAACTGCCCTGCTTCTGGCTGTTCTGACACACAGAGAGGACAGACAGGGGTGTAAAATGTGTACAGTGAGATATGGAACTCACCACATGTGTCCGCTGGGGGCCTGCAGAGAAACATGGCTGCTGTACTGGAAGGCTGGTTGCTCTTTGGATAACACGGGCTCCTGCAATAACAACATGGCGTCATTCAACAGAAGCACAATGCAGCTACAGCATGCCATTACGCAACTGGACCACTTTGATGGCTTTCATGTCCACTCACAGCAAAGACAACAGTAAGTTAATGAGAGAAAGGCAAGAGAAAGAATGTCAAACGAATATTTCAACCAGCACAGGATTTTGTACCATATTTCACTGTTGAGTGTGTGCATCATCTACTGTTACCAGCGAAATGCTGTTTCCCTGTCTGTCTACATATATAAGTGCCCTCCATAAGAATACTGTCACACTGAAAATTGTAGAAAAATGTAGCCTTCAACTCGAATGAATTGTAAGAAAATAAAAAAATCCCTGACTAAAAAATAATTATTTTTCATTAAATCACCTGTTCCACAATTATTGGCACCCTTAACAATTCCCAGGAAATAAATATAATTGAAGCATTTCTGTCATTTCTACAGTAGTTTACAAAGTTTACCAGAGTATGTAGGAACATTTAATTAGTAATTCATCACTTCCTGTTTCCCTGGGGTATAAATATGACGTGACACCGAGGCCATTTCTCTTATCCACTCTTAAACATGGGAAAGACAAAGGAACACAGCATACAAGTGAGGCAGATGTGCGTCGACCTTCACAGGTCAGGCAGAGGCTACAAGAAGATTGCCACTCAACTGCAGCTGCCCATATCCACTGTGAGAGGAATAATTAAGAAGTTCAAAACAACTGGAACAGTGGTAAATAAGCCTGGACGAGGACCCAAGTTTATTTTGCCACCACGCACAGTGAGGAGGATGGTAAGAGAAATCAAAAGATCTCCAAAGCTCACTGTTACAGAATTACAACAAATGGTAGCATCCTGGGGTCACAAAGTCTCCAAATCAACCATCAGGCGCTGTCTACACGCCAACAAGCTGTTTGGGAGGCATGCACGGAGAAAACCTTTCCTCACTCACAATCATAAACGCAAGCGTTTGGAGTTCGCCAAGCGGTATTGGGGCTTCAACTGGGACCGTGTGCTTTGGTCAGATGAGACCAAGATTGAGCTTTTTGGCAACAAACACTCTAAGTGGGTCTGGCGTACCACGAAAGATGCGCATGCTGAAAAGCACCTCATACCCACTGTGAAGTATGGGGGTGGGTCAGTGATGCTGTGGGGCTGTTTCGCTTCCAAAGGCCCTGGGAACCTTGTTAGGGTGCATGGCATCATGAATGCTTTGAAATACCAGGACATTTTAAATCAAAATCTGTTGCCCTCTGCCCGAAAGCTGAAGCTGGGTCGTCACTGGGTCTTTCAGCAAGACAATGACCCTAAACATATGGCAAAATCTACACAGAAATGGTTCACCAGACATAAAATCAAGCTCCTCCCATGGCCATCTCAGTCCCCTGACCTCAACCCCATTGAGAACCTGTGGGGTGAGCTGAAGAGGAGAGTACAGAGGAGAGGACCCAGGTCTCTGGATGATTTAGAGAGATTCTGCAAAGAGGAATGGCTGAAGATCCCTCTTTCTGTCTTTTCCCATCTTGTGAAACATTATAGGAGAAGATTAGGTGCTGTTTTGTTGGCAAAAGGGGGTTGTACAAAATATTAACACCAGGGGTGCTAATAATTGTGACACACATTATTTGATGTCAAATAATTATTTCTTTATGTGGGATTTTTTCCCCACTGAATAAATGCACTTGTATTGAAGGTTGGATTTTTCTCTTTTTTTCCATTAACTTAAGGTCCCATATTATTTAGAAAAAAAAATAAATAATTGTAAGCTAAAAAAACACATCTCAACCAGGGGTGCCAATAATTATGGAGGGCACTGTAAGTTACTGTACATTTGGCTGAAAAGACAATAAAAAACTACTTGGCTTACTCAAACACTGTATTTACTTCTACTGTATATTCAGTTTGTGAAAGACCAACATTGAGAAAGTCAGGCTACACGTACAGCAGACGATTACACTGTTCACAAACTTCACATTCACACACCATGTTAAAGCATTGTGAAAATTCCCCTGAAGAAATGCAGAGCAGTGTAAAATTTGATCCACACAAGAAACACTGAAACACTCATTAATCAAGAGGATTATATATCACTTCACATCACTGAATCAAGTTTTTGGTACACATGCTTTAGGTCTAAATGGCAAATGATACACATGCTGCAGATAAAACTTGATCAAGTGGATTCAGCGAGACAGACAGAGAGACAGACAGACGGGCGCGACAGACTAGACTGGCCTTGTGAGACTCCACTTCACAGGATGCAAAATCAGATCAAATCGTTACAAACGCCAACAGTTCACCCCTCCCAACTAAAATCGGTCTTCAATTTTTAACCTTTATGTCAAACAAGTTCCGTATGGAAGCAGAGCCGTTTTAAATTTACCGGTTTCCAAAGAAAACAGTGGAATGCAAGTTAACGTCTATGCCATCGGATCTACTTGACCTGCTTCAAATCTATTGAATTGAAGAGGTCTGACGGCAAATGAAAATGGGCAATTGTGCAGGCCTAGACCCTCTGTACATATGACATCATTAAGGGAGTATTGTTAAGACCAGACACAGACACAGACAAACAGACAAGTATTGTACATAAGATCAGACACAAACAGACAAAGAGAGAGAGAGGAGGGAGGTTGACTTACTCGTCCCACCACCCCTCTGCCCCTGACAGTCTCCAGTGTGCCTGACAGGCTGAAGATCCTCCAGTGCCTCTCCCTCAGCTGCACCACCTCGTCGCCCAGGTTCTCCAAACGGATACAGTAACGCCACTACGCAAACACACACACCATTTTATTTTGTTTTGTTATTTTTTCATTATTATTACAACAATGCACATTAATCAATACCAGGGTTACAAAGGGTCAGAAAATTCCTGTGAGGTTTCTGGAAAATTTCCCTGGAAACTTTGGTTTGGGTATTTTGGGAATTTTCAAATTAAAAACTTTGCATAAGAATTTGATGGGAATTCACTGAAATGTTACTACATAACTTATTTTTCAGTGTGTATTTGGTTTTCCAGTAAGGCGTAGCACTAGCACATTTACATAGCACATTTAACAAAACTGCACAGTATAATCATTGATAAGCAGATCAAAACGGAACTCAAAGCGAAAAAATATTTTGATCACAACATTCGGATGAAATAAGGCTGAAATATGTTGCTTCAGTCCACTGTATATGTTGCTGAGGAAATGTTCCCTTAGATGATTGCAAAATGTGTGTAGGGGTTGTGGCTGCCATGGCAAAAAAACGTGTGTGGTCCTGATGAGTAATATTCCCATGGAAAGTTTCCACATTTCAAGATTCACAGAATTTTGCAAACCTAATCAATACACCAGTAAAAATATATTCCCATACACACCCCCAACATCATTAAAGCCCTTACTACAGTACATACACAACACCAATTTGTGTGCAACACTACCACTATACAAACTGTATCTAGCCTTTCTAAGGACTCCAGTCAATGCTAGTGCAACAAACATAAACAAACTACATATTACATGCTTAAAAATGTGATGCTGCGTAATAGAGGTAAGGTAGTACTTGTGGCCAAAGGAGCTCTTAGATACAGTCTTGAATAAAGTATGGAAGTGCGTCAACAAATGATAGCTGAAACTTACCCAGTAGACATGAGATGTTTGTGCTTCCTGGGGGACAGAGATAACAAGACAGGAAAGCAAAAGTTACAAAAGGCATAGGTAATTTTTCATTGCACACATGCAGTTATCACACTTACAAAAACACACAGTTAAGACGACGGCAGTGTTAACCAGGTTCCAAAATTCCCCAATGAAGTAATCATTAATACTAATGTCTGATCTGTATGGATTACCGCACTCTGGCATGATAGGTCACTGATGAAAACGATACAAGATACATACTGGATGGCAAGAATGATGCCACAAATACATACAATGAGCAACACTATTTATTTCTGTTTTGAGACCAGCTACTGTATTTAGAAAGGTAACAGCAGTGCATGGGTGATGTCTTAGCCATAGCCTTTCTACCTATACTGCCCTACAATATCAGAACGCAGTATCTTGAAAATGGTCGAAAATGGTTTTAGACCGGAAATTGGCTTTAAAATACCTTCTTTTTCTTGTGTTAAAATTTTTTGGTCCAACTTGGTCCCGTTTCGGAAAAAAACGATAAAAACTGATTATACTGCGCTTTTTGGTTTTAGGAGGTTACGTCGTACTAGCCAAGAACGCAGTATAATGCGCATTATACTGCACTTCTCCATTGACACCGTGGTTTTGGTGTAGACAGTAACACCACAACAGAACGCAGTATAATGATTTTTCAGCTAAAAAGTAATGAGAATGTTGTTTTTTTTGCTTTTTTCTTGTGTGCATAAATTTCCACCATAAAAAAGTGTTATATGGAAGTGTCATCACCACTTTACCTCCAACACAGTTGCGTGGCCAGAAAGGAAACTTTAAAGCCTTTTTTCTCAGTTTGCCATTTTGAATTATACTGCGTTCTGAAATTGTAGGGCAGTATAGCCGTTCCACATCCTATTCGCCCCATTATACAAAATTTGGCAGCAGTTCAATGGATTTGCATTAGGGGCGCTGTTCAGACAGAGCAGATTGGGGTTCCCCTATTGGGCTGGGGCTCATCACCCACAATAAGTCCTCGCTAGCAGCTGAAACCTGAACATATTACGGTCGTCTCTGACTGCAAATTAAACATTAAAATTAAATACACAGTAACCTAGGAGTTATATCCGTCTAGTTTCTTACAGCTTTGACATTTGTGAGTCAGTCTTCACTAGCTTCTAGCTAAGGAAATGACGACATCCGATTGGTGAATGGGGAACTAAACCGGATGCTAACGTAGGCGAGACGTAGCCTAGCCACAGGCTAACTGACAAACGTGAGGCCAACAACTCAGCCGATCGTGATGTACGCCACAAATAGACCAATTGACCTCATATTTAGACACCACAATGTTGATTTCTGCCTTCGATTTTCATCAGTTAAGAAATATAGCGTCGGATTAACACATTCTTAAGGTAGTAAAGCGAGTTGCCGCCATGTTTGTTTTCCAGAATCACCCGGGTAGAGAGCTCACGTGCAGCATTCTGGGTAATTGAGTTTCACGTTATTCGTGCACAAAATGCGTGTTTTTTAAAAAATGCAGTGAGTTTAAAAAATCAAACCAAGTGCCATTTGGAAGGGTAATTTACACTTCCTTTAGGAAAAATAAAATGAAAACCGGTGACCTTCCATATCCGACACATCAGTTGCGTCTATTGTGGAGCTTCATAGGACCCCCATTCATTCTGACGGCTCTCCTCTGCTTGAACATCGCCGCCTCGTGGACAGTACCACCCGGAAGAAGCTGTCAGTTTGGTCTCTCCTCTATAAACCCTCTCTGGTCTTAGCACTGTAGATGACTATTCTGAATGGTTGTCTATTTTCTATTATTATATGGTGTGACGTCATCGGTCGAATGCTCCATTCATTTCAACGGGGCTCCCCAACGTTCGCACGTCTGTTATTTTTCGATAACGGACGGGTTGGTCTAGAACAGACCGCTGTCAATGGCAACAAGACTTTTCACTGCTAAAGCGACTTTTCAACAAGACTCTAATCAGCTGCTGTGATAGACAAGACCTGTTGTCCTGGCTAGCTGTTGCCTAGCGGTGTTCCACAACGGCACTGTTTTGTTTTGCGCAGCAACAATCTTAACATTAAATAGGCCTAAAGAAATGTCCCCGCCATGTGTGAATCATTTAAGTATATCCATATAATAAGCGGGTTAACTTTCGGCGAGTCGGTCGCTTTGTGGAATAGCAGCACTTCAGAGAGAACAAGACCCCTCCGCTCCGCGTCGGGGTCTAAAGATTCTCTCTGTCGTGCTGCTATTCCACGGTAGCGACCTTCTCGCAGAACGTTAACCCTTACTTATTATGATAACAAAGACAGTGCATTCTTGTAATCTTTTATATCCTGTTAAAGGACCAGTTCAGTCAATTTCAATATGCTGTTGTATTTCTCACGCTACCCTTGACTTGTCAGTACCCGGTGATGCCACATTTTTCGGCTCAGCCCTTTCCGAGAAATGAGCTATTCTAATGGGGGCAGCATTTGTTTACATTAAAAAAAATGTAACATAGGCCTACTCCAAATATTTTCCCAAAAGGTACCGTTGTTTGCTAGTTGTCTGCTGATATTGTTTTTATAACCTTTTGGATGTTTTTGGCAATAAATAAAAATGTTTTTTTTGAAATGTAAACAAAGCACTGCCCCCATTACAATGACCAGGATCTCGGAAAAGGCTGAAGAAGAAAAACAAAATCTCAGGAACTGACAAGTCCTGGGTAGTGTGAGCATTACAACAGCATGTTGAAATTGACTGAACTGGTCATTTAACTCTTCATGCCATGTAATGCTCACAAGACCTAAAAAGAATGGCCCACCCAGTCCATGAGATAACATTCCTGATGGCGTATTTCTGCGCAGCTTGCGCAAAGCGCATGGCTCTGGCCCTGACCCTGACCTACCCTCATGCCCATATAGAAGGGGATGACTGTGACCCGGATGTTCTCTGTAGTCTCTCTGTGGACGTCGGACAGCTCCAGCCAGGGGTGGTTCTTCTCCTGCCACGCCCGTAACGTGTCTCTGGGGACAAAGCAGGGCACTGCCACGCACAACACCACACACACACACACACACACACACACACACACACACACACACACACACACACACACACACACACACACACACACACAAATTAGACACAGTGCAGGCATGTATTTCAGGTCAAGTGTTTCATGGTTTCATGGTTTCATGAAGCCTAATAAGTACTGGGAATTATATTGTTTTCTCACAAAAAAACATCAACAGAAGACAAGTATAACCCATTCCTGGGTGTTTTTCTGTTGTCATTCATATTGTTGGTCTCATTGTTACGATTTATATGTATATGTTATCATAACACTATACCAGAGTGGGAGTTCTGAAGTTAAAATTAATCCTGCACACCTTTAGAGGGATTATACATGAGGAATCGCTCAAACAGCTCGTGCTGGATGGGGATTTGATCAGTTGAGTTGTAGGGAAGAATATCTTCATGGCTAACATAATCCAGACCTGTCCAAAAAAACAAAAACAAAGAGAGAATACAATAGAAAATAGCAAGTTACAGATTGCAACAAAAAACACAATGTTGTGAAAGATACCAGTACGTGTCAAAAAAGTTACAAATAAAATAGGTGGTACAGTAGGTTATTTCAGGCTGCCATGAGGGGCACTCAGCTTCCCCATCATAAAGTGCTCTACCTGGAATAGCGTAAAGTGCCCGGCTATCATCATGATTGGCAAGAAACGTCACCGCCTCCGTCTGTGATCTTTGAGACTGTGAATCAAACAAAGGAATGGGGAGAATTAGGCAAACCTGTACATACTGTAGTGTTTCATTGTACAACATGATGTAGTAACATAACTTACTATGTGCGGACAGTCTCTGGTATCTATCAAGACTTGATAGTATGTGTGCGTTTTCCCTTTGACTTCTTTAGACCCGTGTGCTCCAGGGGGCTCGGGCTTACTACAGAACACAAAAGCAACCAGAATCAAACATGTCATCCACATGTCGACCACACATATAAATATAAAACTGGAGCGTCATAATAACAATGACCAAAAATCAAGCCATGTTTATATAGTGTATGCACTATATTGCAGTATATTGTAACCATGAATGCGAATATGCTTTTGTCACTTAGAATTACCATAACATTCCCAAACACAATAGTGAAACCATGCGAGCGCTCCTCCATTCGGTAGGTTTTCTATGTGAGCTTCGTATCGTATGTGTGTGCTGTGCTGCATATGGTGTTGTAAATAAGATGTGGGTAAAAGGTAGCTCCTCCTCCGCAGGAGAGGGTAGAGCAGACGTGGGCAAACTCAGGCCCGGGGGCCACATGCGGCCCGCTCAGCCATTTCATGCGGCCCTCAGAGCCTTTCCAAGAAAAAAAATGCATATTCATATGGTCATTCATTCTTATATTGGCTACCTAAAACAAGGGTCTTGGAAACCTAAGATTACTACCGTATTTTTTGGACTATATGTCGCTCCGGAGTTTAAGTCGCAACGGCCCAAAAATGCATTTTGAAGATGAAAAAACATATATACGTCGCACCGGACTAATCGTCGCACATTTTTGAAAGGTTCTTCTATCCATGGAATCTATGTTGTGATAACTGGCGCATGGTAAGCTGCTGCTCAAAGACGGCATTGTTTTAAACCAGCATCTGAAGCAGTGGCAACGCATTCAGAGGTGGTGGTAGCCTAATGCAGTGTTTCCCAACCTTTTTTGTCTTGTGTACCCCCTAAGCCTTTTTGTCATACCATGAGTACCCCCTCACTCATGATCTATATCCCAATGTGACCACAGCATGTTCCATACATTTTTAAATTTTTCCACGTACCCCCTGCAGTGTGCTCGTGTACCCCTTGTGGTCCACGTACCCCTGGTTGGGAAACACTGGCCTAATGCACCAACTAAGATGGTTTGCCAACCGCCATAAAACCACAAAAAGAAAAAGAGGAAGAAACAGTGATAACGCGCCATGTTGCCTTGTAGTCAGAACAACATTCAATTTTCGGCTTTATTTTGCGTTTGGACCGTGGGAGGGTTCGAGGCAACTTGTTCCGTCTCCAGAGCACGCCTTTCTTTACCCCCTTTTCTGAGACTTCAGCCCATGACGGTATCAAAGG
The DNA here is from genome assembly GCF_034702125.1 of Engraulis encrasicolus. Lineage (NCBI taxonomy): Eukaryota > Metazoa > Chordata > Actinopteri > Clupeiformes > Engraulidae > Engraulis > Engraulis encrasicolus. Next base: position 38,704,933 of record NC_085863.1, read on the forward strand.
TGAGGGGGATTTCATCCATGTTGTGTAGCCTATGGTAGTGTCACGTTGTGCTCGTTTGTCAGAAACTCGCGGAAATGACCGATTTTCACCTGGAAGTCGGCTGACTGTCTTTAATAACACAGACGCTCGTTCTCGGATAGAGAGGAGATTGCGTTGCATAGCGCAAATAAATCCACGAGAGGGGATTGCATTGCATAACGCGATACATCCACGAGCTCCCTGACTTCCGCAAAAGTCCTATTCATTTCTTTGGCAATGTCATGGAGCCCGTAACAAGACCGTTGACTCGCAGCGCGCGCGTTGTTCGAGAACACATTTGTCCTGTATTCATCAGCACATTTTCCTCCGCTTTTCTCCAGTCCCCAAACAGTTTTCCATTGCATCCAAACTTTCGTTCAGCTGCCCTATTGCCATTTTCGGCTGCATATTTAATTACTTTCAGCTTGAACTCAGCAGTAGGCTATATTAACTTCTTTTGGGTGGTAGGCTATATTTCTATTCAGTCGTCATTGTAAATGCTATTTTTTGTTGTGGTAGCCTAAGTTGTAACATTTTTTCTATCAGTGGTATTAAGCAACACAACATAGGCCTAGTTGCGCACATGCTCTCCCGTGGAGAAAAAAAACATATATATGTCGCACCAGAGTATATGTCGCATGTCCAGCCAAACCATGAAAAAAAGTGCGACTTGTAGTCCGGAAAATACGGTAAGTCTACATCTGGATACAATCAGTAGGAAGGGTATAACTGACAATGGTTAATTATGTTGGCGTACACCATTTTTTATTATTGGCACGGGCAAGTTGCCTACTACATCCGGCCCTTTGGTCAACTTTCTAAACCCAATGCGGCCCTTGGCCCAAAATAATTGCCCACCCCTGGGGTAGAGTCATCACCTTTCTGCTGCTTGTGGGGAGACATCGCGATCATACAGACGGGCATGCCAGGGGAACAGCACAATCCCTCTGTAGCCAAACACACTGTGCAGAAACAACTGTGGACCAAGGCAAAGATGACAAACACAGAAAAGAAACAAATACAGAAAGTTACATCAGCTAAAGCAATGCAATGATTTTGAAACACAATGATTTCAACTGAGATTTGAATGTGAAATGTTAACTTAGCCTACTATAGATTGATTACTAGTTGCTTGTGTAGGGAACAAAACTGTGTCGCTAGGTTTGTAAAAATGACAAAAAGTGGGCATTTCAGACGTGGCCTCATGACCGGCCATCTTACCTGTCCAGTTTCGTATTTCCCATGTTGCTTTGGTGCCTCAAATACACCTACTGTCTCCAACACCTTCCCTTCCGGCCTGTTTTCAACCAACAAAATGAATGAACAGACAGCACACCCTCATAAGACACAAACAAACAAAACCACCACCACACTAACCAGTGAACAAAAACAAAGGCAAAACGATTTTTTATGTCTCTTGGTGTGATCCTGAGAGAGAATTGGATTATGGCATGTGGGTATTCCTAGTGGATTGAGTAAAATTGCTTTTCTAGAAATATGTACACGGAGGTTTATCACGTCTAGCTTATTAGATATCTCTAGTCTCTACAGGGGCTTGACAGGCAGGCGTGAAGGGGATTAACGTGTTTACGGTAGAAACCACCTGCTTTAGTAGTTGGGGTCCCCAGTAGTTGGGGATCAATGCGAATCATGAGCAAGTGCGTAGGCAGACTCATCTCATGCAACGAGGATTCTGTACACGTTCAACAGATTGACTGTAGGCTTACACTAAATTCTGTAGGCTGTTCCACAGTCAGGCATATCGACAGGGGTAAACTGTCTCGCGCGGACCTCCCCAAACTGTTCTTAGCTTATTATGTAAATGTAATAGATGGTATGACTGGAAAGAACGGACTGTATTTTAGGGCCCTGCCCTGCATGTTGTGTTCAGACCACGTGCAGTCAGAGGAGGGGGCGGTTACTAGCTCACTTACCCAACCTCACCCACAACTTTTAATGACATAACAACTGCGAAGCGTAACTTTTATGACTTGAAGTCAAGTGTATGTGGCCAAAATAGGGGGTTCAAATAGAGCACAGGCACCTGTCAGCATACAGGTAACGTTTGAAGCGAGGGAGTAAAAAAAGTATTTCCAGACAACTACTACTACACTGACTGCACCATAAATTAGCCATTCCACCAGGCATAGAAACTAATTATCAGTCATGCTATGTTAAACTTATCCCTCGCTATTCTTTTCATGTAAACAACAAACATAACAACTGCAGTACGGTAATGTGAACGGTAACGTTAGCTATTATTTTGCTTCAATTCCGTGTTATAGATTGGTGCCTGAGATGAACTAGCAACGAAAACAACCTGCGAGTGGCTAGCAGCTGTAAAGCTATCGTTTCGGCGTCGCTGATATAACTGCTGCTGACGTTGATATTTCACCCAGTTGCTGAGTAACCACAGAATGATTTAACATTGAATATCATTAAAATCAAACTAACATATACATGTCCTATAAAATGTTGACATACAATTATGTTATAAATGGTTAATATCTGAACAATTGATGATCCATTAACCCGCTAGCTAATGCTAGCCAACATACCATAAAAGCTGCAAACGGGCTAGCTCGCTGCTAGTTATTACATGACCTGAACATTTTGATCAGTTTCTCACCGTGATGACATGAACCGTTTCTGTTGTATGTCGAAAATGTTCCATGTCGAGCATAAAAGCCTAGGTCTTTGAAGGTCACCTGTACTGTGGAAGTTGAAGTATAATGCTCGATACGTGTGTTTTCTATTAAATTTTCTAAACGTAGATAGCAGCCCTTGTCGTAGGACACAGGCTGCCATGTTTGTTTAGATTAGCTCCTTTTGGTAGGGGCGCGTCTATGGTTGGGCGTTCGAGTCTTGCGCGTCGCCAAAACGGCAGCGCAGTGAGCGCACAGCACTTGAATGGAAAAAAATCAGTGGTAAGCAATTTTGTCCGCACACCTCCGTGTTTTATTGCATCCGAAGGTCCGACCTTGCTCCCTGAACTGTGATGGTAATAAATAGATAATTACAATAGCATTATTATATTTGCTAATACATTTAATGTAGGTATTGCCTAACCTTACACATTTTCAAAATGTAGGCCTAGTTCTATGTATTTAGGGATAATTCTAGGCTTTTATTAGCAACTACTTTTGTCAGCATGTATAGGCTGGTGTCATGCTCACAGTAAGGAGTCAATGAATGTAAATTGTAAAAGAATTTAAAAATGGGTCAACCACAAGATCATAGTGAAGGACAATAGACAACCTATTATTCCAAAGAGACTTTCTAATTTTATCTCAAATTAAGATATATAGGATGCCATTCCATTAACCCCATCCTACTTAAGCGCCCAATAGACCTGATGCTGTAGTATTTTTCTTCCCTAAGTCTCCTGTGGGACTGTAAAATGAGACATATCAGGCCTGGAAACTGTGTATTTTCACATAAACATTAGTGGATACGTGCATCGAATGGTTTTTATACACACAACCTTATTATACACACACGCAAACTTACTCAGATTTTGGATTTAACACCCAGATTATAGACTGTTTTATTATTTTTTTTAAGACGATTTGTCTCCAGACTCCAGAGATTATGATACTGTGATCACTGTCCACTGGGTCAAGCCAGAGGGGCTGTGCGGTCTGTCATACAATAACAACACAAATCAAATTTAACACAGTGATACACAATAATTCCACAGGATATCGGTTTGATAAGGTGATTGATCATTGGTTTTATTACATCTTTTGAGTATTATTTATGAACTTTACCCATCCACAAAACATGTTTAGGAAATGATACATATTTTAAGATACAACTATTTCCAACACTCCTCACTCCTTCTAGTGACTACTTGTAAAAAATCTTAACATGATATGAATGATATGAATATGACAGTCATTGATAAATAAACAAACAATGGACATTTGCAACAGCAAACAGATAAACACATTGTTTTATGTATCCAATTGAGCGCTTTAGGCTACTTTAAAAATAAATGTGTTATCATCTGAAAGTTGTTACATTTTCATCTTCAGTACAAGAGACAAAATAAATACATGATACAAATAAATGAAGAAAATAGCATGAACAAAGTTGACCACTACATTTTACAAGGACAAAAAGGAAATGCATCCTGGAACCACAAAGACTAGAGTTTGATGAGCTTTAGGTCTACACAACAAGTTCATAAGACTCTCAAACATTTCGGCTGCATTAATCCACCAGGTTTGTTACCACTGCCGCACTGTAAATAATGTCAGAAATGTCTCCAAGGGATGTCTGTGGGTTTGCAACTGTCTGATGCTGCAATTCACAACTGCCCTCCCAGCAAACTTGTGACTCAATACGGCACATCTCGTACAAAGACGTGTTGCCCTGATTACCAGTCTCTGCACCATGGAGATTTGTTTCAGGCAACCAAAATTCTTGTAATGAGTCTATGATGATTTCCTGACTCCTTGCGTTTGCCTGCGCTAAGTAGCAATCTTTCTGTTTTATAGGTCTGACCTTTGGGGAGGTTTCAAAGTGCTGCAATTGACATGACATCCACGACGAGGCTTCAGGCAGATCAGGTGAGACTGATGGTGGAAGTGGGGTGGTTGGCTGGGGAGGACATTGGGACCAAGACCTGGTGTTCTGCTTGAGCCAGTCCAGTGTGGAATTCTGCGGTCCCAGTGAGACACAGTGCTGACCCTGCGGTATCCAAAGTGGTGGTATTCCAGATGGTTTAACACTGGAGTCTGGATGGGGATGGTCAACTGGTGCCTGGAAAAACTGTTTGGGGTTTTCTTCTCGAACCCTCTGAACACTCTTACTTAGTCTTCCACTCTTCATACTTCTGGCACGTCTGTTTTGAAACCAGACCTGTGAACAGAAAGGCAGGGAAGTCAGTCAGTGAAGCGTTACTCCTCTGTTCTTTTTTCTGGCATTTCTGGTAAAGCATGTGAATTATACAAAATTTATTTTTTTTCCTTCTGGAAATAATTTATTGTATGTGGAGACGTTGACAAACCTGAATTTTGCTTTCTGGAAGTGACGTTGTCGCCGCCAATCTCTCGCGTAAATTGATGTCTGGGTAGGGTGTCACCAAAAACGTGCGCTCCAGCGCTGATAATTGCGCACGGCTGAAAATGGTGCGTTTGCGTTTCCTTTGGCCCTCTGGAGGTGTTCTCTCTGTGTACAATCCCGTTTTCCTCTGATCACCTGCAAAAGAAAACCATTAGCCTACATTAAGAACCCAGCAATCAACTGGACGCGACTGAAAAACTAATTGATGCCCTTACGCCGTCCACCAGCAATTACCTCATTTCTTTTTGCCCCAAAACAGAAATATAAAATTTACCTGAAAACTGCAGACATTCTTGGTGAACATTAAACCCCATGGCTTCTCCGTTTTGCATGTATGAACAAATGTCCACGAACAACGCCATTATTATTATGTTAATAATGAACAACGAGACCCTTAATTCTCACTGTTGGAACAGAGTTTAGTCCGTCGGTGTCCGTGACATCTGATGAAATGTTGCGAAGCACGGGAAACCCGTTCAGGTTTTATTCAAGCAGGTCTTCCACCACACCACGCGGCCATTCTAATAAGGTGTCGGCGTGGCGTGGTTAAGGTGTCTGATCCATCCTGATATTGTTGTTTTCCCAGGAACTGGCGAATGACCTGTCGCCTTTGATCTCCCAATACCCTCTCGTCATCACCAGGCATCCTAGCACATCCAGTCGAAGCTAGAGCGGAAATGTCTGATGAGTGTGTCCAACTTGTCTGCCACCACATTTATTTTTTTCTTTATTACATTTGCATTACGCAGGGGATTTTGATATTATATGTTGTAAATATACCATAGGCATACAGCACTTAACATATAATAGAACATATTATAATATAAACATTCTTTTGTATTTCTTTGGAAAATTATATATTTTAGAAAGAAAGTGTAGGCCTACTATGGGTGACATCTTCCGGGAGATAATCGCCTCATCTTTCATTATGATATTCTGATATCGAGGTCAAAATGTCATCTCAGGAATATTACTTTAAGGGATTAAATGGTGAACAACTGTGCTTCCCACTGTACATAATTTCAACCTGAGATTAGAGTGGTATCTCTCTGTTCGTGAACTTGCTATTCAAGTTATTGACCTAAACAACTGTTTGATAGCCAATAATGGCAATGTTTCTGTTCAAAATAGCATGCCAATACAAATGTCTTTGCACGTTTAAGTTTTTTAAAGAAAGAAAAAGAAATTTCCACGTTCTTACAAACTTCAATGACCTATGACGAACACCAAGTGGGCTAGACCATTTACGGCGCTTTCCGGATAAACTGACTGATGTCCCGATCAGTGAATTTCCTCACCGATGGGCGTTGAATACACAACTCCCTTGAAGGCTCTCTCTAGAAGACCAGACAAGTGAGGTGGCCTATGCATCCTTCTTCCACATAACAAACAGACAGTAAACCCATACGGATTTTACGCACGTAGGTTGCACGACAAAATGCGATGAAGACAACTGTCAGAGCCAATGTTAGAACCAAAGCATCTGGACGATTATGAATTAGAAGATTTTTTTGTCAAGTTGGGGGTAAAAAAAAGGAAATAAACTAAAAAGTACAGTCTTACACAATGTTAAAACGCGGTGTTCAGTGCTTTATTTGGGAAATGTGTTTTTTGGAAAAACAGTACATTGACACAAAATGCACCAGACTTTTATTATTAAGTATTAAGTAGACTGTAATAAAACAGTGACTAATGCAAATCTATACTGAACTGTATATTAAGTCTTATACAGTCCTCTTCCATTTAGTCTATGGTCATCTTTCCATGTTCTCCATCTTATCTGTTCTGTCGATCATCAACACCTTTATCTACTTCATCTCAACACTGTTTTCCATGTATCCTCACCAGCTTTACTTTTTATCTTTTCTTCCTCAACCATCAGTCGCCATCATAGATACTGGTGATTTGCTATTAGATCCACCCTACCAACTGCAAATCTCTTTTGAGTAGAACAGAAAATACCGTCTTCATATCAAATACAATGATGTATTCCACAATAACACCATAAGCGTTGCCATCTGCAAAAAAACACTGGATTTCTATTTACAAGGTTATCTCCTTGTAGAGATTGGATGTGCAAGGATCAATTCCGAGAGCTTTGGTGCAGGAAAAATACAGAGATTAATGTTGAAGGAGGGGCCTCAGACAGCCACTGTTTGAAAAGCTCATTCAAATGTCTTCAGATGGTTGTACAAGGACTGCACGTAGGTAAACACACACATGGGATCAGGCCGAGGCCCCATGGCCAGCATGTCATCCACCTCGATCAGGCGTAAACAGTCAGTCAGTCTCCTGTGAGGAGACAATATAGGTTTTTTTTAGTCACATAGTACAGTACATTTGAAGTCACATTGTGGCAAGAATGCTGCCAGAAATGCTGTGCCCTACTACAGTTTACAGTGAAATAGCCTAGATTGGAGCTTTTGCTCCTCTTATTATAAATAGTAGTATTGTCACACAGCCCATTATTGGCTATTTAATTATAATAATTATTGTTATAATTTCCTTTGGGCTTAATAAAGTAACCACCCTCTATTACATCTACTGCACTGTAGTGTCTCTTCCATTTCAAATTGAGATTTTCCCTGTGAATAAAGTTACCACTTGGAAAATGACAAGCCGAGTTGGATTATTTTTCAAACTGATCAAAATGACTCCTGTATTGTTCCAGAAGAAAATGCCATTGAAGGGCCCTAAAGGTAATCATACTCAAGCCAACTTTTTTGACAATGTTTCCGGGCAACAACATAATTGACTCTTAATTTTCTGATGGAATGCTTAAAAAAGTACTTTTGATTCAACCTTATATGGATACACAGTCAAAAACACAAGAAGTATTGTTGCCCACACAATCGCTCAAAAAGTTGCCCTTTGTATCATCTCTGTACAATTCATCATTCTGATGAAAATGTATTGTGGAATACATTCTTGGTCACAGCAGTTCACTTACTCTCCCAGGCTGAACGCCACCTCCAGATTCTGCCTGGCATTGGCGGGGTTCAGGGCATGGTAGTCAAACTCCGTAGGGAAGAAGGAGTGGATGAGAGCACAGAACGCCATCCCATCACTCCAACTGGACGAGAAGTTCTGTATGTCGATGTGCTTTTTTTGTTTTTGTTTTTGTTTTTTTTTAAAGGGAGAGAGTTGAAAAAGTTTACCATTAAAGTCACTTACCAAACATTACATTGGGAAATATCTTAAATACACACAGTTATGCTATTCACAACACTACAGAACTACAGAAAAGACAACTTTGACCTTTGATTTGGAAGTTTCTGTCAAGGTAAATAAGTGCAGAACTGTCTTACCTGATATCCGATGGTTTTAGATTTACACCACTCCAATAAAGTTGCTTTTATACTGCTGGCACTGCCGCCAAAGCTCTGTGAGCGGCTCAATTTAGGTTTGGAATCCACAGGTTTCCCTCTACAGAGTGCAAAAGACCATGCAGTCGGTATATGGCGGGGGAAAATAAGGCAAGGCATTTTTAGTGCGCAAAAATTGTGCTTTGCTCACTGTGATGCTTAACAATGTGGTGTCCTCCTTTAAGATAGATTCAGTATGTGTTACTGTATTACATAGTGTCAGCAGTAGTGTTAGTGGCCATGTATGTATGATTGCTTTCTAGAGGTCTCATCAAAATAAATATTTGTATTGTGTAATTAAGACAAACTTAGACAGTCACTCAAAAATAAATGGATATCTGTCAGGCAGTAACAGTTAAGAGGCTGCTGTGACTGCTATATGTTGGGTGTAATTCTGATGTTGTACTTTGTGGCATACTCTACTTCAGCCACTAAGGGGCAGTACTCACTTGGTAAGAGAAGCGGTGCACTTCTCAAAGAGGGACTGCTTAGATTGCGCCCCCGAAAAAGTGGAGTTCTTGTCAAAGAGGGTCTCCTTAGATTGCACCCTCAAAGAAGTAGAGCGCTTCTCAAAGAGGGACTGCTTAGATTGCACCCCCGAAGAAGTAGAGCCCTTCTCGAAGAGGGCCTGCTTAGCATGAACCCCCGAAGAAGCGCTGCACTTCTCGAAGAGGGCCTGCTTGGCCTGGACCCCTGAGGGCCGCAGCACTGGTAGAGTCTGAGACCGGGTCAGCTCTGGCTTCTTCTCTGAAGTGGCGGCATAAATATTTCCACTTCCAAAATTTGACCTATTCCAGATGAGATGAAAAAAGGGATGGATGAGTGGTCTGCGACTGCGAGCTTGTGTGAAAAATGTTAGGGCACTGATATGTGACATACCGTTTATCTACTGATGGGCTGAGGTTGGGCAAGGGTACCGGACTTGGGGATAGCATTGTTTTTTCTGTGGGAAGGCAAATGGGTGACACATACACATGATACACATACACATGATAGATTCTGAAGAACAGCAGCAGGTAAATACTAGTAAAATGCAGACCCAAAGTATACACATGCTACAAAATCAGTCAGCAAGCCTGTTTTAGCTAACCAACAGGTAGGTTTGCTCCCATTATTTGAGGAGCATCAGGGTTTTTTTTACCAGGTTTTTGACTACCTGTACTACAAGGCACTAGAGATGCACCGGATCCTGATTTTTAGGATCATGCCGGATACCGGATCCACTGCTTAAGATCCTGCTGGATCCGGAACCGGATACCGGATCCTACGAAAGGGTTGAAACACATAGCCTACTCGCACACGTGGGCCATTTTTATCACGTTGGCTCAAACTATTTTGACTGAAAAGCCTCGGCTACCGGATCCTGGATCCTGGAACCGGATCCTGTGAAAAACCCTATTATCCTGCCGGATCCGGAACTGGATCTTGGATCCGGTGCATCTCTACAAGACACCTAACCACCAAGGTCCAGATCCCAGTTCTAGTTAGCCCGTACCTGGCAAACCTGTGTTTCTTTGCAAACCTGCTGTGTTTCGTTTCATGAGCCCTGGGCTCCATGGTCTTCCTGTAATAAAGAGTGGAAAATGTTAAATTAGCTGATGGTTTTATCCAAAGCAACTCACAATTATTTAGGTACAGGTGAGGTTCGGTGCTTCTCTCAAGGGCACTTCAGCCATGGATGATATTGGATTTTGTGTTTTCAATTATCTAATTCCAAGACCGGTTCCCTAATCATTAGGCCAAAAAAAGATTTTGAGGTTCCAGACAGTGTATTAAAGTGAACATAACTGACTTAGCAATAAGTGCCAGTTCTTGTCAACATAATTGACACAGATGCTCTTTTTTCATCTTGGAAGCCAACAGCACTGTGTTTTTATTTACTCTGCATTTTAGGTCGCATGCCTCATTATTTATACCGGAGAATCTGCATTGCTATTTGCATGGCGGTGTTAAATGGCATATGTTTAGAATAAGCCAGGGTGTGTAAATTCCTCTCAACAGAAGAGGATAGAAATAGCTCCTTCCACGACACAAAAATAGGCTCGTAGAAAGAGAAGTGATGAATGATGACCGTACTGGTAAGTGTCGCAAACCGCACCCCACTCACCGGGTTTAGACTGAGACTCAGGCATCGTCCTGGTCATGGCAATGCAAGCATCAGAAGCTGCTGCGTTGTATGGTCTCCACGGCTGCGAGGTGGGTGGTGATGGAGTTTTGACGGGAGACTGAGGAACCTGTCTATTGGCAGCAACAGGAGAACCAGGCACTGGAGGTGGACTGAAGGTCTTCCAAGGTGCTAGGCTGGGCGATGGGGATTTGATGTGGGACTCAGGAACTGGTCTAATGGCAGTAACAGGAGCCTCTGGCATAGACGGGGCAAATTGTTTCCATGGCAATGAGGTGGGAGGCGATGGAGTTTTAACAGGAGACTCGGGAACGGGTTTAGGGGCAATAACAGGAGATCCAGGCACTGGAGGTGGACTGAATGTCTTCCAAGGTGCTAGGCTGGGGGATGGGGATTTGATGTGGGACTCCGGAACTGGTCTAGTTGCAGTAACAGGAGCCTCTGGCATAGATGGGGAAAATTGTCTCCATGGCAGTGAGGTGGGAGGCGATGGGGTTTTAACAGGAGACTCAGGAACCTGTTTTAGGGCAGCAACAGGAGGTTCAGGAACTGGTGGACTGAACGTTTTCCATGGCAATGAGGTGGGCGGTGATGGGCTTTTAGTCTCAGATTCAGAAACGAGTATAGGGGCAGTTACAGGGGCCTCGGGGTCTGGCTGACTGAATGTCTTCCAGGGTGCTACACTGGGCGATGGGGCTTGGATGGGAGACTCGGGAACTGTTTTAACGATAGCTACAGGAGCCTCAGGCTCAGGCTGGCTGAACGTCTTCCAGGGTGCTGAACTGGGTGATGGGGTTTTAACAGGAGACTCAGGAAGTGGTTTAGTAGAGGCTGAGGTGGGGCTGGCATCAGGGGCGGTCGGGTTGAATGGCTTGCGTGACATGGAGTTGGGAGACTGAGGTGTGAAGAGGTTTGGGCGTGGCACCAGTTTTGGGCTCCTGGGCACAGACAGGTCGGCAGGTCTGCTGGTGGCAATGATGGGAGCCTGGGCTTTGTGTAAGGTTGTTGGGGATTCGTGGTGTCCGTTGACTCTTGACCTTGCATATTGGGGTTCTCCCATGGTCTGTGAGTGAACTTGGAGAAATGAATGACAAGCAGTTCTTTTAAAGGAGAATTCCTGCAAACTTCAACATTTCAACTAACTCATGCCCATTGAGAGTAAATAGAATGGAGGCCAAAATTCTATTTCGTTGTTGAAGCCAAGTTGGAGCCAAGGTTGGACCCAAAAAGACCAAAAAATGGCCAAATCCCATTCATTCCTATGAGAGACATAAAACCCTGTATCTCCCTTAAATGCCACTCCAGGGGGATAATTTTTCGCTCAACTAGTAGGTCCTCTTGCTCTCCAACTTACCAGGGTGGTGATTTTTTGTGGAGATGTTTTGTTTTAGAGAGATATTAAAAGTTAAATTGACCAATGAGCATCAGAACATGGTTTGATTGACCGTTAGAAGTCTTGTTGTTGTCCAATCAGCACCTGCGTTTGGCGTTGCTAAGGTGGAATGTAAGTTGGAATGTTCCCAAATCTGGCTTCAAAGCGTTGAATGGCAAATAGCGTTGATTTGGCGTCCATTCTATTTACTGTCAATGCTCATGCCCCTATTAGAATGGCCAGGATCTCTGAAAGGGCCGAGCAAAAAATGCTGTGTCATCAGGTGCTAACAAGTCAAGAGTAGCGTGAGCAGTACAACCGCATGTTGAAATTGGCCCACTAATTTATGAGGTGAAATGAAAGTGAAATCCCCATTGGGAAACTCCAACTCCCTTTGTCATTGTGACACAGCACTCCACAGCACTCAAGTGAACACTGCACACAAACGAATTTGCATTTATGCCTCACCCGTGCAAGGTGGCAGCTCTCAATGGTGCCCCAAGGGAGCAGTGCAGCGGGACGGTACCATGCTCAGGGTACCTCAGTCATGGAGGAGGATGGGGGAAAGCACTGGTTAATTACTCCCCCCACCAACCTGGCGGGTCAGGAGTCGAATCAGCAACCTTTGGCTCACAAGTCTGACGCCCTATCCGCTTACCCATGACGGGCAATAAAGTAAAAGCAAATAGGAGTACTGTCCTGTCTCCTGAATTTTTAATATTTTTTATGGAATGAGCATCCAGTTGCTCTTTACTTTTGTTAAGTTGAGCACATTATAAAGCTTATTTTGGCTCACTAGTTAAAAGCCATGTGTAAAGCAACACTAAGCAGTTTCCATCACCGCCTGTTCCATACTTGCTAAGTGCAGTCATAGGCTATGGAGGGAGGGTGTCAAAACACATTAAGAGCTGTCTTTCTCCCAGCTATAAGTTGATGAACCACTGAAACGATTTTGGAAACAGTATTTTAAGCTTGAAAAATTACTATGTAGCGTTGCTTGAAATACACTGCACGAGTCGGTTAACTGGTTGTACTGTAGTGTACGCGCTTTCATCACTCACTCTGTCATTTACTACGTCATTCCTTCACACACTCACTCAGATGTTAATAGTGTTTGGGTGTGTGCTTTGACCAATACTTATGTCTCCTTCGAGTCCATTCTGGGATATAGTCTCCACTTTTGAGGATGCTTCTTCATGGTACATTCCCTGTAGAGCAGACGACACATACTTTAGAACACTGCAATGGAGCCACGGCCAACTCATACACAGACACTGACACAGTGTAGTATTCTTATGTGTGTAACTGTAAATGAAGAGAAGCAGAACATCTAACACCTGGTAAACAAAAGAAAGTGTCGTCCCAAACAGAGACTGATGTCATGATGTTTTGTCTAATTTTCTGCGCTGAGGAAAACATATTGAACTGATTATTTCAAGTAGAGTAATAGAGTAGGCCTACATTATGAAGGGATTCAAGTCCTTGTGAAGATGAGACATAAGCACCTTTTTTCACTTGCTTGTCTCAAATGTGTTATTACCCATTAGAGTCTGGGTAGATTTTCTATTTGTTATCTATGTCTCATTTGGTTGACCAAATGTATCAAAGCATTCATTTAGGCTCTAGACATTTTATATGTAGGCCTATGTCATGTCTTCATGCTGTTTCTGGTTTTATAATCGGGTTCTTTATCACAGGAAATATGACTTGTCAAGATTTGAAAGGTTTTAGAGATCAGGACTGTGATCCAGGCTTTCCGTCCCATTAATAACATGTGCGTTGCAGTCCACTGGCACTGCTGGCGTCAACCGCTACTTTTAGACGGCAACTGGAAGTATCTGGGTGGCACAAAGCCACGGCAAGCAAGAGCTGGGAGGGGAGGTTCTGAGACTTGAGGAGACTATCATTTCAAACCGGACATGAGACCCTGCTCGCTCTGCATGACCCACTGACCAGATGTGTGTTTTGTCAGTGGTGAAAATCAAAGAACAACTGCAGGACCAGTGGGTCTCAGAGGTGTCAAGCCCGCCTAATGGCACAGACAAAGTGTCATCACTTCATCGTTTCTTTGGACATCTTGAAATAGGTCATCGTCTTAGACGTGTTTTGAAATGTGTGGTTGGGGAGTAGGAAGAATCAAATTAGTCTGACTATGCTGTCAGATGCCAAACTGAATGGAAATATACACAGCCCAGGACTCCTTTAAACAGGGACTTCTTTCCGTGACAAAAAAAATTCCACTCACACTCTGTCCCGGGGTTCCATGGCGCAGTGGGCTAAAGTGCCACACCATTATGCCAGGGACCCGGGGTTCAAGTCTGACCCGATGTCTTTTCTCGAATCTCCCCAATTCTTCCCCCTCTCTCTCTCTTATGCTGTCCTAGGCTATCTGAATGGAGGCATAAAAGCCCCAAAATGTATTGAACAAAAAACATTTTTTTAAACTTGAAATGCAATATCGAAAACGCCTTGAATATTTGTGTGGGGCCTGATCTATTTTAATCCGGTCATCATCTCTGCATTAGTGTCTGGCTGACCCGATCCCCATATATAGCTCATGTGATGAGTTAATGACTTTCCACTAGCATTTAGCACTGCTCTCCCAATGGAATCGCCAAGAGAGATTCCAATGAAACATTAGTACCCCCCCTGAACTAGGTTGCAAAAGTAGCAGTGCCTCTCTCTCCCCCCACTCCTGTATAATTAGACGTGGTTGTTGCCTCACAAAGGGAGACTTAGGGACAGAAGTTACAGACATAAACAAACATGACGATTCCACGGTCGCCATGGAGGCAGTGAACGGTGCCATTCTGTGCCCGACCCCTAATTGAACCGCACATGTCTGATGTTAAGTTGTGCCTTGTGTTCAGGGATGGGATATTTTGGGATTGCCGTCGGCAGATGACATCAGGTTCTAGTCATGCTGGAGGAGGTGTGTGTGGGGGTTGGGGGTCGGTTGGTGAGTTGAGTTGTTGTGCGGGCTGTTTGGGGTCGGTGGGAGCAGGGCAGCTGGTTGCCCTGACTGTGTGGATGGACAAACTATGGAAAACCAGCATCAGCACTTTAGTTGGACACTTAAGCTGTTTTACGGGGCACTACCCGGGCAGCCAGACACGGCAGAAGATTTACCTCTTCTGCCTTGAATCTCTTTTATACGTTTACACTAGTTGTTACCCAGGGGTATTTCAAGAAGGTTGGTGAGTAGCAAACCAGGTTAAGTTAACCTGGAGGTATTGGGAAATCAGCTATTAAAAGACAGAATCCTGAATCTTCATTTTCGGACTCCTGCAGACTATTATCAGGTTTACCACTTTCTGTAGGTTAACTTAGCCAGGTTTACCACTTAGCCATGTTCTTGGAATACCCCCCTGGACACTGGATGGCATGCACGTACCACCTTGCAACAACCACCAGCTGAATCATTTAGCACCTGATGTAATGTGCCTGTGAGATTGTGCAATGGGGACACCTTTTCATTTAAACAAGCATTGGTGCAGATACAGGGATATGCAGAAGAAGGTTGCATTGTGATGGCTTGTTATGCTGCAGCCATTTTGAGAAATGTATTGTTACATACAGTAGAGTTGGCCTAACCGTGCAGTCTACAATCTTCAGGGGAATCACAGTTATTCAGGCCCCCTAAAAATACACACAGCCCTCTGATGAGCCATGAGCAATGGAGGGATCTCGGAGATCAACGTGGGCCACTGGCCCTGCTATGGAACGACAGGGCAGGAGAGAGTGACAGGGATCTGCACGCTTCATCTCCCTGCCTGGCACCGGCCACCGTGTGGATCTTTCCACATTCCGATGGAGAAGCCCGCTGTTGCTAAGATTACGGCCGAGCAGCCCGGGCGGCCCAACGGTGCTCGGTAATATCACACCACCACCACAGCCTGGGACCGATGCTCAGAAGCACGCGAATACGCGGGTACACGTATATCATCTATTTGCGTGTACTTCAACTTGGTGGGTGAAGCTTTGTGGAGACTTTCTTATGAATTTGAGTGTGCCTGTCTCTGACCTGAGACTTCAAGTGCAGTGTTGCAGTCCTGTTGCACATAATCTCAAAGGGACCTAATATGTCATATTATGTATGTGGGAGCACAATGGAAAATGGAGCCTCGAGACATCATGTCCAGTGTCTCTTGGGCCAACGGTCTTGCAGCACTGGAAAAAATGCTGAAGGACCACAGCATCTTTGGAGCTTATATGCACCATAAATCATTGGATGAACGTGACTCGTGTGGATGAGGCTGAATTACTTGGACTTTGTGCATGTTAGTCACAGACCAGGGGCCTGCAGAGGCTGACTTGGAGCATTAATGACAGACATTGACAGAGTGTTTGGTCGCATGTGAGTGGCTGTGTATGTGTGTGTGTGTGATTGCGTTTGTGTATGTGTACATGCGTGCAGCTGCCCCTTATGCAAATTAAGTAAGAGGCATACACTCTTTCATCTGATGGCCCTCCACACATCTGAACACAACAGGATCACATATCAATCACATATTGGCTCAACATTTCTCCACTCATCCTATAAAGAAAAGGGAAGCTTGGCTGTATTTGCAGCTTTTAAGTTGGACACTATTTGAATATTAATAACATTTCACTAGAACTGAACTTCCAAGAAGCCAAAGGGCTTTTTTTGGGATCTGTAAGTCCATGTCTCACGTCTGAGTAGACTTCTTCAGGTTTGCCACTTAACCTTGAGCTTGAAATAGCCAATTGGTCAACTGCAAACCCAAAACTCCCTCACCACAAACATCTCGGTATCAGGTTTAAAAAGGAGTCTAGATGATTTTGGTTGAGTGAGTGTATTGCCTATTAGCAATCATACTGCAAATAACTACCATACCTACTAGGTTTAGGGTTTGGTGTGTTGAATTCTTCATAAGATAAACACCACTACTGCATGGGATTTGTTCACATGCATCACACCTCTCCACTCTTGACATGATGTGACAACAATAGTGATTTGCCTCAAGTACATGAGAGGTGTACCACTGGCTTACTTTGTATCAACTCCAACCACAAGTTACTCACATTCGTCTTTGCGTAGACTCTGCTCTCTGCGTTGGAGACCAGTTGTGTGGCATACGAGGTGGTTGCCACAGAACCACTGTCGGAGTCGTGGATAATATCAGATCCGTATCCGGAGGAGGGTGTGCTTTTGGAAAACAAGGCCTCGTGCCCAGATCCAGAGGTGGGGCTGAGAAGACCGGTCATTGATTCTTGAGCAGAAACAGTGGCTGACTTCAACACAGAATCGGAGGTTGAAGAAAATCTGCGGCTGGCTGTTGTGGAACCATGGGACTCAATGACAGATTCATGCAAATCTGCAGTGGATTCGTAGACAGAACCTGCATTAGACTCGTAGAGGGAACCAGTGGTAGAATGGCAGACAGAACCAGCCGCGGAGCCATACATACCACCAGCAGTAGATCCATGGACAGAGCTGGCGGTGGAGAGATTGTAGAGAGAACCAGAAACAGAATTGTGGAGAGAACCAGCGGTGTGGCCATAGGTGGTAGATCCGTAGCCAGATCCGCTGATTGGCATTGTGAGAGAACTAGGAGGGGAGTCGGAAGCGGCAGTGAAATCACCAGGGGTAGGACCAGGACCAGGGGGGGACTGATCAGCAGGGGGGTTCGACTGCTGCTGCTGATCGGCAAGCATTGGCTGATGTTGCTGTTGGTATGGGAGCTCCAGCTCCATAGTGGTGCTCATGCTTCTTGGGGAGAGCACCACGGAGCTCCTCATGGCTTCCGAGTGGGTCGCCAGGCTCTGGTGGCTTTCTTCCATGTGCTGTTGGCTGGAGGAGGAGAAAGAAAGGGTGGAGGAGTGCATGGTCGCACTGGACTGCAGCTGTGCCACAGGCTCTGGCTGGGGCTCAGGCTGCTGCGGTGGCGGCTGTGGAGCAGCTCCGTTCATCTTGGGGACCTTCTGCTCGAGGCGAAGCACTGGCATGGCCTCCACCTGCTGAGTGAGCTCGTCCAGCCTGTTGCGGATGTCGCGGTTCTCATCCTGCAGCTGGGCCACCAAATCCTGCAGGGGCCCGCTGGCTGCGCAGGCCTCCTCCAGCCGGCGCTCCACCGTGCGCTTGAAGGTGCCCACGTCCACGTGGATCTCCCGCACCAGGGACATCATGGTGCGCTCAAGGCGTGCCAGGGCGGCCTGGCTGTCCTCCGCAGTGCCCCCCAGCATGGCAGCCAAAGAACCCGACTCCATGAACTAAGAGCAGGGGACGGAGCGATGTTTCTCTCTCTCTCGATGTCTCTGTTTCTGTCTGGCTGCACTTGTCCCCACTCTGCCTGGCCGTTTCTGTGTGTGTTTGTGGAAGCGCTTGAGAGTGTGAGTTGGACACACACTCTGGTAACCCCCACAGTCCCCCCTGGTGATTGTGTGCGCCTGTGCTTGACACTCACAGACGCAGGGCTTTGGGGGCTGAGCAGAGCTGGAAGGGGGTGGTCTGGGGTGGGGTTGAGTTGGGTTGGGGGTGTTTGAGGAGGGGGTTGGAGAGGCGGGGGAGCCGGGGGGTGGGGGGTGGAGAGAGGTCATCATGTTCTGGGGTCCTGGGGGGAAGGTTATTTTTGGAGAGGGTGCTTGTCTTACAGACTCAATGCAGTGGATTTGGGGACTGAGTGACAGAGACAGTTCATATCCTACTGAGCTCACAGGATGGAATAAACAGAGCAAGAGTCATGACTTTCATCACTGTGTTTTTAGAAAGAGAAACATAAAACCCCCTGGTTTCAAATTGATAGCAAAACGGACATTAGGAAACCATGTAAAACTTAAGTTTTAACATCTTGCCAGTGCCTTCTGAACACTACAAGTCACGACACAGCCAACTAATAACAGATCTTAAAACGTGAAATTGAGATGTATTAGCATTTTATTAAGGACTACAGGCCAGGTCACTGTTGCCACTTTACATTTGTGCAATGCAGCATCAAAGGACAGCGATATCATTACTGCATGTAACTCGTAATCCTGTCACGATCATATAATTGATGTTTGAACATACGCTTAGTGCAGCCCATCTTGATGGAACGGACACTTATAGCACTGACTTGAACTTGACACCAAGACTCAGTGAATCAAGGCGTGAAACCATAGCCAAAACACAGGCATGTTGGCTGTAGAAGTGAACTCCACCTCCTGTGACAGAGGAATGAGAGCTAAGGACTTCACTCTAGAGAAGATCAGTGAGATACCTGGATCAGGGCTTAGCATAGCGTGGATGTCACACAGGACAGGCCCATTGGCTGAAGCAGAGGACAGCTAAACGAACAAATAAGCTATAGTGGTGGTAGTGGCGGTGGTGTGTGTGTTTGGTGGGAAAGGGGACCATGCAATACCTGTGAACCTATCACTATCTGCTGCTACTTTTTATAGACCCATCTGTGAAAGAGGGAAAGTGCAGTGATATTCCATTTGAACTTCTTCTTTTGCACCACTAGGGGCCTGTGCATTCAAAATGCCTTTTTACTTGCAACTTGTATGTACATCAGGTTTGGATAAACACTCATACATTTGGTAAAAAAGACTAATTTAACATTGGCTAGGCATTTAATTTGTGCATCGACATATTATCCTACCCATGAAGTATTGGTGGCCTTCGGCGCATGGTTGTATGTGTGTGTGTGCGTGCGTGTTCAGCAGTGCCCTCTGCTGGTTATGTCCATTTGGTATTTGGGTAATGGTGTTGACAGCCTCTTCCTATGACTGCTTTCGGAGAATAAAGATCCTCAGTACACAAATGAAGCCACGACCCATTTAAAAGGATTCACCCACTCAGATTTATTTATTTTTTCTCCTAACAGTGTCTGGATTCACAAGTTGCAACAAAATAAATTCCTCTCAATCAAACATTTAGGTTAGTTTCAGTCAATAGCCAGGTCTCTTTCAGGAAAACAAAAAAGAAAGGTCACACTACAAACAAACAAAAAGAGAAGAACCCCTCCTTAATGTATATATCTGTTGATATATAAATATATGAGAAAAAAAAATCATCAGACGCTTATCAAAAATAAGGAGGCAGGGAGTGTTAAAGGTTGTGATCAAGCTGCGTGAACATAACCACAGCTGAGAAAAGTGACAAGAAAGGGCCAGCCAGGAAACTTTAGCATGGACTTAAAGGCTGTGTCCCAACTTTGCTGAGATAACGCAAGTAGTGTCAATGTGCCACACCAATGTGTTCTTAGTCAATACCCCAGCATTTTTTTCCCCAAGGTGAAATTTACAGACTAATGTCAGTATCTGAAAATGGAATGAGGGAGATGATCAGTTGAAAAGTAGATCATTATCATTACCACTATGTAATGGAGCTTTCCGTAAATCTATAAAATAATGAGGGGGGGGGGGGGGTGGTGTGATCAAATGGAATCTACAGTGTTGGGACACAGCCTGTTCCTTCATTTCAACATCATTAATCAAATATCATACACACAGCAAACAAATTCTGAACGTAAAAATGTTTCTCAAAGCCTAAATGATTCTCAAGATGTTAAGAGTCTGTAAAGAGGTTTGCGACAGGTGCTAGCTTATCAGTGAGGTTTTGTCTGCTGCTACTTGTGAGAATGATGCGTGGTGAGTGCTAGGATGTTAGGATGCTCAGTGTTGAACTTTCAGGATCGTTTACTGTACAGGCCAAGCTTAAGGATGGCAAGAGGGGTATTCCAAGAACAAGGTTAAGTGATATATACCTGGCTAAGTTAACGTACTTAAAAAATGGATAGCCTCCAGGTGTCATTTAGCGAAGAAAATGAGGACTCTGGGCTGTTCTGTTGAATGATTTACCACTATCTCAAGGTTAACTTAACCTGGTTTACTGCTGAGCAAGGTTCTTGAAATACGCCCCCCAAGGACTTCTTTATGATCTGGAGTAAAGATGAACGGAGACATACTGTGGCTGAGCACAGTCTCCATAGCAAAACGGAACATCAAGGTGATTCTGAGGGGAATAACTTAAGTGATCATTTTTAAACTAGTCTCTAATCTCTAGTCGTGTGATCAAGTCCTGATAGATCATGGACAGTGCCCAACACCAGTGTTGTTAGTCAACACAATTCAAGATGTCAACAAGTGTGAATCTAATCTTGGTCATCTTTAATAAAGGTAAACTGCACAGTAAACTGCCCGGGAAATCACATCTCGTGCAAGAGTAGAAACGCGGCCATGAGCTGTAAACATCACTTGCCTGTTTGAAACACTCTGGTTTTGTGCTGCGCTTGTGGGAAATACAGAGAGATTTAAACACAAGGCACTGGATTCTAAATTTGGTTTTTAATGTCCAGACTTTCAGCACATAACCTGGACACAAAAGTGGACACCCACTTGCATGTGTGTGTGCGTCTCCGTTTGCCAATTGTCGCCTCCTGTTCACTTCAGCTTAAATATTCTAAACCTTCGTACTTTGCTCTTCTTCTCTCACTCCTTAACGCTGGCTAATCACTCTCAGCCCCAAAAAGCAACAATAAAGGAATGATGGGGCGCAGTCACGTCTAGATATATTTATATGTGAGACGTCTAACAACCAAATGATATTGGGGCTAATCAGGTGCCCATGAATGCACCACTGCCGTTTCTTTTCCTCCGGGTGACATGTGAGACTTCAGAACCCCATAGGAAATTCCACTCTAGCAACAACAGTGACGAGAGACCATGCCAACATGGACACATAGAGAGAGAAGCTAACAACAACAAAAATCTTACCAATCTCATCAACGTTCTTGAATTATGTTTGTGTTTATTTTACATTATTTAATTATTATTATTATTATTACTGATTAAAGTGCCTGACAATCTTTGGTCTACCAACCCTTAAGGCTGCAATATCACAAGCCATGTCAGAATGCCTTCATCCTAAAAATTAGAGGAAAGAGCAGGAAAACATATTATAGCGTGTCATTCCAGGTAATTTCTTTTTTTTTTTTTTAAGAGATTCAGATTTTTTTTAATCTTTTACTCACAGTTTCAACTTTTTTTTCTCAAAAAAATAAATCTCTAGGAGAACAAACATGTTAACATCTTCTTCACCAAACCCTGAGCAAAGAGAGGATGCCTCTAGTGAGACTAAAACATAAGACTTTATATATTACTGTTAAAAAATTAATTAACTCTAACAATAAAAAATGATTATCAGGATATGTGTGTTTGCATGCTATGACATCTCACTCCTCAAACGTGACTTTGTCTAGAAGTCAATCTATGTCCTCCCATTATCTTCTTCTGGCCTCCTTTGACGAAACAGTTAAGTTACCTCGCTGATAGCCTAGGCAGAGCAACTTTTTGGGGGCCCTCCCCCATTCAACATACCAATTGCAGAGAATGGCGTTTGAATAACATTTTTCAAGATATTGAATAAAACCTTTGATCATAAATGATGTTGGGCCTCACACCACTAGGCAGGAGGTGACATGAAAGGACAGGAGGAACTAGATTGACTTAGATTCTATACTCTCTCTCTCTCACTCGGTGCAAAGTCCCCAAAATGAAATGCTTAACTCTGACCACTAGAAAGTAATGCCTAGCTCTACTGTGGACACTTGACCCACAAGTGTCAATGACGACCTGCTGGGTAAACCAGACCCAAGTCTACTGTACTGTATGGTATTAGCATGTTCAGGAAGTCAATACATCCGTCTCATATCAAGCACTGTTTCGATATTTCCCTTGATAAGAAAATAAAATAAAAAAGACGACACCCTCTGACTAACACATAACGCCAAAATTGTCAACAGGCGTTTCAACACCCCAACCAAATCCAAATGATGTTGTTACCACCACCCAACCCCCATCCAGGCCCCCAAAACCAGTGAGAAGTGGTCCCTTGATAACGCCCCCTCTCCTCCTCTCCTGACCACCCCAACCCCTTCCTCTTCCTCCCTCTCTCTCACGCACACCAGCCCTCAGGGTCCCAGCTGACAGCCAATCCGGGTGCTGCATGAGACTCGCAGAAAAAAAGGCGGTGGAAGCGGGTGGCATGAGATTGCCACCGGGGCGGGCGAGTGGGTTTCGGGGGGGTGGGCTGCGGTGAGGGGCAATCTTTTCCAGAGGGTTCGCCAGTGTCGCGCCACACAAAAGGCGGGGCCAGGCGGACAGTACACACAGAGCAAACTCATTCAGAGTGCGAGCAGAGCACCCCTCTTTCAGCACAGCTCAGCCATGTCAGAACACTGCACAGCGCTCAAGAGACAAGGGGCCAGCGGAGGGATGGGACTGGACACAGACAAGAGGGGGACATTGCTGGGCAGACTGGAGTACGGGCTGCGAACACAAGACTGACTAACCAATGCCACCACAAGAGACAAACTTCATATAAAAAGGGAAATCTGTGGGTCTAACATATGCACAACCCAGAGAGACAGTACACCAACTGGGACAAACTTTCAGTAGCAGGGACCAGCATCAGTAGTGTCCACCCTCAACGTTCAGCAGAGGGGAGCGTCACTATGCTGTGTTCACCCTAGACAGCGCATTAGAGGAGAATAGGGATAGACATGGTGAAGGACAGCAGGATGCAGGTGCAGGGTGTGTGTGTAAGGTGCCGTCATGGCCTTTGAAGACTGAAGGTCTGTGCATAGTTCACAGGTCAGGGAATTATGTCGGGAGGTGGGAAATACCACCCCCCTCCCACACACGGACACACGCAGAGAAAAGCTTAACACAACATCGATGACATCTTGCCTTTCCAGGCCAGGGACCCATTCACCCAACCATGCATACTTGCTCACACACACACACGCACACGCACACACACAAAGCTCAGCTGCATGCGAGCAAAAAAGCACACTCACTCAGTCACACACACACAGCTGAAGGCAGCTTTTTTTAGGTCCAGTTTTTCTCAACCGATGATCACAGGACCATCTTACAATATCGTCAGTGAACAGACTTAATATATATTCATATATGTTTCTAAGAGCAATTTTATACCTTAAAATTAAAATCTGAGAGCTCAACAAAGCATTCATGGAATCTACTAAGTATTTTTTCTTCTTCATAAAAGGTGTAGTAAAATCTATAATATGCATTTTGCTAAAAACATATGAAATATATATATATTTAAATCTATGTGCTGAGAGCCCTGTGAGAATGAAGCCTCTGAGATGTGCGCACTGAGTTCCATGCTAATGTTAAAAGCTAATGCTAACTCCGACTTCTTTCTTTCTGTCCGTGGGCCGCGTCGCTCCAGGCTTATAACAAACTCTTGATATTCAAGCTATGAAAATGGCCAGGGCCTCACTTCACGTCATTTCATTTTCAACAACCAGCTAGAGGCTGGGTAGTCACTTTTTTTTGTTTTGCACAAAGCATGTTCTGCCTGTAAGCTCCATAGAAAGCCATTTTGTTTTACACGTGTTGATGTACAAAAACACACCTCGCCCTGATTTTACACATTTGAAAGACCAAAAGCCAGCATCAATGACTTGTGACAAGACGAGACAAAAGCGAAAGAAGTTTTTTGTTTCTGTTTTGCCCTGTCGTAACAAGACACTGACAGCTGTCGAGGCCTACGAAAGCTACAAACAGTAAGACCAGGTGCTGCTCGCCAATAACCGAGCCGTAACTTCCTTTTATCAGATATAGTCAGTTCTCATATAAATATAGAAATGTGCATTTCGTGTGAGAAGAGTATGCGGAGCAGCATGCAGCCGTTTCAGTCCTTTTCTGCTAGCATGCTGATAACGTTAACCTACAGCCCTCCCTCACCCCATCTCTGCTCTATAATAACAATAAAAAAGCCAGTGTTTATTGCTCTGACCAAGTATTCAAAAAATGCCCACTCGGTGGCTTCTTGTGGACTGAATGATGGGAGCGGCACCAGTGCCAAGGGCGATGCTCATGCCACACAAGAAGCCGTACTAACTCACTGACTTACGACGCCAACTCTGGACACCTCCAAAACTACCCCCAACTGCTCCGCCACACCCTCCTCTCCGACCCCCGACCAAGTGTCAGAGTTTACCTCCTTGTGTATGTGTGTGCGTTGTTAATGTGAAGTAAACATGAGGTTCAAACACCAGATCATCGCCCCCTTGTGGTTTGGGGTGGGGGAGTTTTTGCGCGGCTATTTAACAAAGGCCCAGGTGAGAGCCAGCGTCCCCTACCCTCCTTCCCCTATTAGATATTATGTTTCAGAGGGGGAGGGGGTGGAGGGAATCTGTTGAAAAAGTGTAAACAGTCGCAGCAAGGAAGTGCACACAAAAACGCTGACATCCACACCATTGCTGGATTGTAAACAAGGAGGACAGAAGTGCTGTGAGGACATTGGACGGAGAGCAGACGGGGGGGTAATAAGGAAAGAAATGGAGGTGTGCTATGGTGCGTAAATCTATGTGTACGATGTGTACAAGTGTGTGTGTATGTGTGTGTGCGGCTGTGCGTTTAAATCACATTTATGGGTGAGGTGAATGAGCCAATGATATAGCTAAATTTCAGACGCACCAAACTCCAACACCTCGTCCCTCGAGATTTTTAGCTTCCTTCATAAGAATCAAAACAGGAGAGGCAAAAGGGCTCATCAATGTAACAGACATTAAAAACAAAAACAAAAAAAACAAACAAATCAAATACCCATTTATCCAGAATCACTCGTCTAAAACTGTAACAGCCTCTTCAGATCAGTAGTTCATCGGCGATAAAGGAGAGGGGGGTGCAGAGCTGATACTAGAATTGACCTCCAGAATGATAGGAGGCGCTGTCCAGTGCTGCTGCCGCTGCTGCTGCCAGCCTCCAATCCTGTGGAGAGGCATCTGCTGCCCGCCCGCTCTCTCTCTCTACCATGACCCCCCCCACCCCCGTTTCACCCCTTTAGTTCCATGGCAACAAGCGAGAGAGGAGCCAATCGGTAAAGCCGAAAAAAGCGGCAAGAACTGACGCCCAAAAAAGATTTTTTTTGTGTGTGTGTTTTCTTGTCGGAGCTCAGCTGAACACTGCAAGTGACCAAAGTCTTTGTTTTTTTTTTTTTTCTTTTGGAGCGGCCAAAAAAGAAAAAAAGAGTTTCTACCAGTCTTAGCAGTAGTAAGTTTTAAGTAGTGATCAGAGTAGTAGTAGAAGAAGTAGTTACGGTAAATAGTAGCAGCACTATCTGTACTGGAACAGTAGGCGTGACTTGGTGCCCAAGGAAAGAGTCGGTGTCGTTGGTCGGTCGGTCTATCGGTCGGTCGATCAGGTTTTGGTGGGTGGTGGTGGGGGAGAATTAGGTGTGCCAGGTGTGTGTAAGTGATGGTTGGGCTCTACTGGTCCCCCTTGGCGCTGCTGTCTGCTGTGGCGATGGCGGGCGACGGCGGGCCGGAGTTCCGCGAGCGCTTGTAGAGGCGGTAGCCCTTCCGAACCAGCAGCACGAACCAGTAGACCTGGGGCGCCATGATGCACATGTTGCCCAGGTTGGTGGCCAGGGGCAGGTGGAAGGGCACGCTGAGGAGGGGCAGGCCGTAGTGCTGGCCGTACACCCAGTACATGTAGGGGAAGAGCGCGATGCGACACAGGAAGAAGGTCAGCAACACCATGCCCCCGTTGGCCTTGTGCACCCAGCAGTCCTGCAGGCTCAGCTGAGAGAGAGAAAGAGAGAGATGGGGGCAGAGAGGGAGGGATGTGGGAAGAAAGAGGAGAGAGGAGGAGATGGAGAAGTGAGAGAGAGAGGAGGAGGGAGACAGAAGAGAGAGAAAGAGATAGGGGTAGGTAGAGAGGAGGGGAGGAGGACGTAAAGGAGAAGAGAGAGAAGAGAGGCGAGAGAGAGGGATGGGGAAGAGAGAGTGATGGGGCAGGGAGAGAAGAGAGGCGAGAGAGAGGGATGGGGAAGAGAGAGTGATGGGGCAGGGAGAGAAGAGAGATGAGAAATGGGAAAGAGAGCGAAAGGGGGGTGAGATTGAAAGAATGCCAGACAGATTGATGAAGAGACAAAGAGAAAGAGGGAGAGACAAAGAAAGGAAAGATGGAGATGAGTGAGAGGGGGGGGGGTAGAGCAGTGGTGGATGGAGAGAGAAAGAAAAAGAAAGACAGAGAGAGGGACAGGGGGAGGGTGATGCAAGAACAAAAGTAAGAACATAACCCACTAAGGTTGAAAATGAGAATTCAGGCCTAATGACATGTGCTGAAGCAGCATTGTCCCACAGCAGAAACATTCAGAGGTTTTATGATTCCGTGCTAGATCAAGATGTAGTTGTTTACACCTACACCTAAACTACTGGACATCACGCTCACAGTCATTCAAATATATTTCACTTTTTGAAATTATATTTCTATTCGAATGTCTGAATATGATTTATGGTTATTCTAAATGGAATCAGTTGATTTACATGCTGCAGCTTTGTTGGAGCACCACGAATTAGAAGACTCTATTGAGATTCTACTGAATCTCAAAGAATTCAAAAGGTCTCCAGCAAAGTAGTGAAAACATGTGTGTTGATCCCCTCAAAACATGCCTCAAGTCAGGCATTTCTAAGAGGGCGTTTCATCTTAAGATTAAAGGGTTAAAGGGGAAGTCCTCTTGTCTTTTAGCTGGAAAACTAAAACCATAACTACCCCCATTGTACTGTATTGCTTACTTTTCAAAGGACCACACTTAACATTTCTAGTAATAACAACAGAAATGCTCTGGGCTGTTCTGCATACCAGACACAAATCCTGTTGGTGTAGTTGTAAGCCGTTACAGAGCCGCCAGTGTAGTCACGCTAAATGCAATCCTGACTGGCCCGTTTGTTCCTCCCGAGCCTCTATAGGCCTAATCGGCTGATATCTTTAGTGGCGGCTGAATGATTGAATGTAACGTAAATCGTATAGCAGTTACAGCATTTCTAACTCGTGCAAAGGCCAGTAGAGCACACGATGACTGGGGTAGTGATAAAAAAGACTCTTTTCCTACCACTGGCTTGAATTTTGTTTTGAAAAGGAAACCGCAATTACATGATTATAGAACATTGACATGAATCAAAAACAAACCTAAACGGGATAAAATGGAGATTGAGAACTTCTGATGCTGCTATTGAGAGTGGCCTTTTAATCCGTAAAATAATCTTGCTGGCTATCAGAAAAATTAATAGAGCAAAACTGGTGAAACTGCAGGTGCTGCTACTGTAACATTCCGTTATGTTAATATTCTCATTCCCAGAGGCTCTCAGTAGGGCTGTAAATAGCAGACATATTTGTCCCTGATAACAACCTCGCTCCACACTTCCGCTCTGCATGCAGCCGAGCCCCCTGCCAATAACAAGGGGATGATGGAGAGAGTTCACTGAGCTCATGAATCAACCTGCACTTACCACCACTGACCACTAGGGTGCAGTGTGAGCAATTTGTCTGTCTGTAAGCAGGACAATGCCTAGTCACTCAGAAAGGGGGGAGAGGAAGAGAGAGATTCCTCTCGATCGAGCTAAAATTCCAAGTCAGGAGTCAGCAGAATCCCGATGCAGAGTGGGCTTCCAGACTGTTTTCTTAAGGGGCCAGTACTTTTTGGCACACTGGCTGAGGGGCAGATCTTTAAAAACACATCCCGAACTGTTGGACTGGCAGGCGATTTCCTTAAACCGTGCTGATGACAGAGTGCTGAGTTTTAAAGAACAACACTGGGAATGGTATAAGGGGTTTCCTGATTTTGTCATTTCTCTAATTTTGTTAAATCAGCTGCATATTTGTATGACTTGTGCTATACAAATTAAGCAGTCACTACTACTATGATGTAGTTTTGGATTGGATCCTGTGGATAATGTATGGAGGCACTACTAGGGTGTGATTGCTCAGCCATGTACAAAACTGAATGTAGGTCATGGTTGCTTTCCACCGAGAGGGTGTGTATATATACAGTTTGTACGTGTGTGTGTGTGTGTGTGTGTGTGTGTGTGTGTGTGTGTGTGTGTGTGTGTGTGTGTGTGTGTGGATTGTGTCTAGTCACAATGCTTGTGAGCTGGTCTCACCTGGACAATCTTTTTTTCTTTTCTTTGATTGTGCGTTTTTGTTGTTGATTGTGTGTTGTGGTTAGAGCTTGAGTGTCTCACCTGGATGAGCATTTTTCCCAGAGACACAAAGGGGGTGCTGAGCTCTGTCAGGAACAGGCAGCCGATGAAGAAATCTCCCTGGTCTTTCCTGAGGAACTGAGGGTCAGAGAGAGAGAGAGAGAGAGAGAGAGAGAGAGAGAGAGAGAGAGAGAGAGAGAGAAATATATTGAATATTTTTCAGGGCTTTATTTTTGAAAGGACAGTGGAGGAGAGACAGAAAATGAGTGGGGAGAGGGAGACGGGCAAATGACCCAGGCCGGAATCGAACCCGGGTCGCTGGGCCACAGCAGGGCCATAATATATAAATATAAAACAATATAAAACAAAATCGTACATGCATTCAAGTGAGATTACAGTTTTACAACTGTATTCTTTTAAATATTCCAACACAAACAATATAAAATACACAAGACAGGAGAGAGCGAGAGAGAGCGAGCGAGAGAGCGAGAGAGAGCGCGAGAGAGCGAGAGAGAGCGAGAGAGAGAGCGAGCGAGAGAGCGAGAGAGAGCGCGAGAGAGCGAGAGAGAGCGAGAGAGAGAGAATGAGAGTCCAGCAGTGTCAGCAGTGAGACCACAGGCACACCATAACAAAAATCGACCAAGCAGTACGAAGAGTTCTCTGAATGCACTGTGATAAAGCCTAAACAATGATAACGCGAGCAGACACGGCGCAAAGAGAGAGGGAGAGATAACGACCCACAGTGGGGTGAGCGGTTACTCCAAGACGGACCACTCGGGGCTGGGGGAGGATTGGGGGGAGTGACTGACGCGGGGCCAAATTGACCTGATAACGCAACGAGGGGCCTCGTGCAACACGAACAGAGGCCTGCGGCTCACAGGGAGTAGATAGCCAGAGACTCACAGAGGAGAGAGAGAGAGAGAGAGAGAGAGAGAGAGAGAGAGAGAGAGAGAGAGAGAGAGAGAGAGAGAGAGAGAGAGAGAGAGAGAGAGAGGTGGACAGAGAGTGAGCGAGAAATGGACAGAGGTAGAGTGAGAGAGAATGAGAGAAGTAGGTGGACAGAGAGAGAGATTGACAGGGACAAACTGAGAATTTTGGGAAGGGAGAGAGAAGGAAAAGCAAAAAGGAAGTAGACACAGACAGACACAACTGACGGGATGGGGGTTGATGATGGTTTGAGGCAGATAAGGTGAGCGCACCACGGAAACGAGGTCGGAGGAACAGAGTGACCTGACCAGCCGCCTGGCCTGCGTGCCACTGACTAACGACCTGCCTGCCTGCCTTCCGCCAGCCAGCGGCTACAGAGACCGGAGACAACGCCCCTGCTGCCGTCCCAAACAAACATCTGGCCCCGGGGCCAAAACAATACATCCACTCCCCTCACCTGGCTAAAGGGGACAGCTGGTGGTGTAGAGAAGGGACACACAAAGGGACTGAAACATGAACTCCTCAAGTCCTTTTGGATGATTTATTTACACTCGTTATGGGTTATTATATCGTCATCAAGTTAACCATTTAACCAAAGTTAATACAACTTGATCTAGTTTATTTCCAGAATGCATGCTGCCCATTCAAAAATGTTACCTTTTTTCATGAGTACTTAATACCACCATCACAATTCTAATAGTAGTCATTATTACTGGAAAAATTGCACTTCTCATACATGAAAAATGGGATCTCCTCCATTGTTCGCCATTTTAAATTTCCAGAAAGACATTTTTATCTGAAAAACTCACTGTACTTGGGTCACATTGGTAAATATTAGTTCATTATTTAGTAAATATTCAATATTCAAAAGATCAAATTTGGCAGTAGAGAGCACAGTTTCGATGAACAGCACAGTTGCAATACCTACTCTGGCCACCATCCTACGCAGTGCACCTTTATTACACCTTGATGTGTCTCTGTACGTCTTGAAACGTAATATTTACAAAGGTGTAATAAGAGTAATAACATCTTGTTTACAGAAATGTGGCAGTGGTGAGATGAAAGGTGCTTTAGAAGTATCCAGCTGGCCTCTGTGTAAAAGTGGCCGAGATGGCACCGCGACTGCTTGGGGCGGGGATAAATGGCCACATGATGACAACCACAGGTGGAGCAATACTGTGCCAACTGACTCCAATAGTATCAGGAGTATGTCGGCACGACTTCACACAACATGCCATTACGTCTAATCAGGTAAACGTTGGTAATTAAACATGCAGCTTGCAAAGCAGCCACAATGGCTCGTCAAAGCATCCATCCTGGGGCACTTGAAAGGAAAGACACCCGACCACACCCCCTCCCCTTGTCCCACCTCAGAGAGCGGTAACTTTTATCTGTCTGTGAAGCTACCGATATGGGTGTTACCTTGTTGCGTGGTGTGTGTGTCTGGTTAAGTGTTGAACGTGCAAGTGTACCCATCTTTGTGTGTGTGTGAGTGTGTGTGTGCAGGGAAGCCGTCAGAGGGGGAGGCAAACGGATCTGTTGTCCAGGGCCAAGGGAGAGAGGCCCAGAAAGGTGTCCTCATAACATTGTACGTATTGGGTGTGGGACACCTTCAAATGATTTTGTCCTCAGCCCGGCCAAAGCTGTCAGAGAACCTGTGTGTGTGTGTGTTATTTGAGTGTGTGTGGGCGGGGACAACAAAGGGCCTGAATGTGTGTGTGTGTGTGTGTGTGTATGTGTGTGTGTGTATGGGTGTGTGTGTGTGTGTGTGTGTGTGTGTGTGTGTGTGTGTGTGTATGTGTGTGTGTGTATGGGTGTGTGCCTGTCTGCGTGCGGAGGCAGGGGCGGAGTGGAGCAGAGCGCGGTGTATCAGAGCAGCAGCTGGGCCTTTGAATAATAGAGGCGTGGGTAAGCCGATCTCATATCACCCACAGCCATTGACAGGCCCCACAAAAACACACAGGGCCAGGTTTCCAAAAGCACCTGCCTCCCCCCTCCACTGAAATATTACCTGCTGCAGCACAGGGCATCGGCGTGCGTGCAAACGTATGTGTGTTTGTGGCTCTGTGTGTGTGTGTGTGCGTGTACTTCTGTTTGCGCGTGTCTCGTGTTTGTAAGGCTGTCTGCCTGTGTGGCAACAGACACTAGCTGGTTTACATGGGCCCACGCGCATGCGTTAGTGTGCCGGTGTAATCAGTGTAGTGTTGACGGGTCCAAGTAGGGACAATAATGGTGGTGACGCTGCTGAAAGGGGTTGTGCACTGCCGACAGTAGGGAAAAGGGCCCTCCTATCGCCATCTTGTTCTCTTGTGTGTGTCTCTCTCTCCCTCACCCTCTCGATCTCCATCCATCCCTCCCTCTCTCACTAAAGTGGCAGGCAGCAGAATAGTAAGCAGGTCCTGCAAGTTATATGTCCCCTTCACCCCACCCCCTCTATCCCCCTCTCTTTCCATCTTTTCATTCCTCCATCCAGGGCCACCAACAGCTTTTGCCACGTCCTGGACAAAGTCATCTGAACACTCCCAGAATGTAATGGGGACCCAATTCTGGTCCAACTGTGTCCCTGGGCCTTTGTCCATCCCCATTGGCAACACCCCCCCCCCTTGTCTCCATCCCTCTCTCTACATCTCTCCATCACTTCCTTCCTCCCTCTCTCTCTCTCTCTCTCTCTCTTTATCTTCATCTCGCACAGTAGCAAGCAGCAAGATGGTTCAATCTCCTTTCACCCTCCCTCTGCCTGTCTATCCATCTATCTCTGAAATATCTCCCTCTCTCTTTTACCAGCAGCAGGATGGTCAGCAGGGCGATGTGGTGCAGGAGCAGCAAGTGAAATCTCCCTCCATCCCTCTTTCCCTCCACCCCTCTCTCTGTATCTCTCCATCCCACCCCCCCCTCTCCTCACCAGGGTGACCGGCAGCAGGATGGTGAGCAGGGCGATGTGGTGCAGGACCAGCAGGAACTCGCGGCGCACAAAGGAGTTGACCGTCCTCCACGAGTGCCTCTTGTACTCCTCGTGACCCTTGACCTGGAAGCGGTAGTAGTGGCTGAGGTACATCGCGAAGATGTCGTACGACATGTAGGGCACGCCGTACCAGATGACGAAGTAGGTGGCCAGCCAATGTCTGCGGGGAAAAAGAATGGAAGAAAGAGGGAAAAAAATATAGGGAGAGGAGGGGGAGAGAGAGAGAGAGAACAAAATTAGCCGAGGGGGGCGAATGTTGAGACCACAGCAACAAGGTCATGGGGCTAATACTATTCAGTGAAATGCCATTAGTCTCACTCTCATCCGCACCATGTGTTTTACTGGGTCCCTCTCGATACACACGTACACACACACGTACACACACACGTACACACACACGTACACACACGTACACACACGTACACACACACACGTACACACACACACGTACACACACACACGTACACACACACACACACACACACACACACACACACACACACACACACACACACACACACGTACACACACACACGTACACACACACACACTCTCTCCCTTTGCCTGTCGCTCTCTCTCTCTGCCTGTCCAGCTCGCTAAAGTCCCTGATCACTAAACTCCCTAATCGCTTCTATTAATTGCTGCTCCAACAGTCGTACAGGAACACTAATGCGAGCCGAGTGATCTGATTAATTACATCCAACAAGCTCTACGCACAGTCGAGCACGTATCTTGACCCCTCTCTCCACTTTGCTGTTTTTGTGTATATGTGTGTGTGTGTGTGTGGTGGGGGGAGGGTCACTTAAGCACAGTACATGCGTGTGTGTCTGTGTTTGTGTGTGTGTGTGTGTCTGTGTCTGTGTTTGTGTGTGTCTGTGTTTGTGTGTGTGTGTGTGTCTGTGTCTGTGTTTGTGTGCGTGCGTGCGTGCGCATGTGTGTACAAGCCTGGAGATCTGTGACAGTATGCTCACGCACGTGCACACAGGCTGAAAGTAAAGCAATCGCTTTCAATTAATGCAAAGCAGCTACGCTTGCGGAGAAAGCACATATGGTTACCACTACTTGACCTGGGAATAATTTCATGCTTTTGCGCTCACACACACACAAATATGCATCCGCCATCTCCACAACCATGTGCTGTACTTACAAGACCACATTAAACTGACAAGAAGGGAAAAAAACAAGCACCACACAGACCACAGACGGCCACTTTTTTTCCTCCTCACTTGCCCCGTTTTCCTGAGCGGGGCCTTGCTGGCTTAGTTTGCACCGCAGCTCTTTTGCCGTCCCAGATCCATCCACCCACCTCCACCCAGCGCTCAAGCCCGGCACCCTCCACCCAGCGCTAAGCCTCGGGGGAGTAGGGGAGGGGATTACCCGCGGGGCGGCTGGGAGTGTTCACCCGGGCGCCATTGCTGGCTGGCCTCTTGTGGAGTTTGTGGTGGTGGCGGCGGATTATATCCCCCATTACGGTACACTGCTCAGCGTTGCGGTCCCTAGTACTGCAGGCAGGCCGGCCAGCCTGTCCCTGTATGGCCAGGAGGCACGACATGGCATGGCCAGGTCAGGACACTCCAACACTAGCCCTTACTCATGTACGGAGAGGGCAGGGATAGAGGGAGAAGGGGGGGGGGGATAAAGAAGAGAGAGAGAGAGAGAGAGAGAGAGAGAGAGAGAGAGAGAGAGAGAGAGAGAGAGAGAGAGAGAGAGAGAGAGAGAGAGAGAGAGGGAGGGAGGGAGGAAGGAGGACGGAGGAAGGGAAGATGGAGATAGAGGGAGATGGATGGATGGATGGATGGATTTCAAGGGTGGGGGTGATGACGCGACACTTGTACTAAAAACAAGAGTCGTACACCCTCAACAAAGGACTGGCCCTGACAGAACAGGTTCCCACCCAGTGAGAGGTGGAGATGGACCAAAAGAGAGCGAGGGAGTGGAGGAAGAGGAGTGTGGCGAAGGGAGATAGATGGATATACAGAGAGGGTGTTGAGGAGGTCAGCTACTTACACATACAAGCCACTTGACTTGTGAAGGGCTTTCACACTCTGGTTCTGACCCAGTGATAGGCTGAGGGGGAGGTTATGACTGGACAGGGGAGGGTGAATGGATGTGAAGGTCTGGGTTGGCTGGGCAGAGTGGGCAGGGTAGGGTTAGTCTGTAGAGTGAGGTATGTACTGTCGGGGTGGAACAGCTGGCATGCAATGGCCAGGGTGGATCAAACCGCATCATGCCGTCCCCTGAGGTAGAGGAGGTGTGTGTGTGTGTGTGTGTGTGTGTGTGTGTGTGTGTGTGTGTGTGTGTGTGTGTGTGTGTGTGTGTGTGTGTGTGTGTGTGTGTGTGTGTGTGTGTGTGTGTGCATACATGTGTGCGTTTGTTCATGCGCTCGCTTGCGTGAACAGATGTGGAGTTAGGGTGAAGGTGGATGCAAAAAGGACAACCATCTGGAGGGCTAACGGACGTTATTACCTCACTGGAGGAAAAGCCCTCTAGCACAGCGTAGGGCAGCAGGGGATCAGATCAGGCATTAGCATTAGAGTGCCGTGCACTAGGCTATGGGATCTACACTCCACACCACGACATAGACTAGTCACTTAGTTTCGCAAATGCCTTCCCTCAGCTGAAAATGGGTCACACTGCAGTGTAGTAGTAGTCGACTGACTTGGAAGCTGAATTGGGTTAACAAGCTAGAAGTAGGAACATCCTCTTACTGAAACTACTATCATAATGTCTCTTACTACAACTACTATCCTAACATCTCACTACAACTACTATCCCCATGTCTCTTGCTTCAACTACTCTATCATCTTAACGTCTCTTACTGCAACTACTATCCAAAAGTCTCTTACTTCAACCACGATCCTAACGTCTCTTACTTCAACCACTATCTTAAGCCTAGTTCATAGTAGTTCTGAAACTGCTGCGAACGTACAAAAAACAGCCACCATGCATACCTGCCGACCATTACGCATTTTGTGTAGCAGATACGGATTTTGACATCAAACTACGGCGCTGTCACTTCAAAATACGCGAAAAACCAATAGCAAAGTGGGCCCTTATAAATTGCTCTGTAGACTTGCAACCAGACAGAGCCGTAGACATGGCTCTGCTTGCAGTTGTCTCGCGCTGGCCTTTCCATTGGCCAGCAACGTGTGGGGGGAATATTGACCAATCAGAGCGCTAGAACTAGTTTGGATGTCTTCATTTGTTATGCTGCGCTCCTCCCGAGTCGAGGCATCAGCTGCCGCCAGAAAGTTTGCTTCGAAATCTAATCACACAAGCAGAGAGACTGGTTAATGTACTCCTATAATCTCTGAAACAAGTGTCCTCCTCCTGTCGTCATGTATTATCCATCTTGGTACTGTCGCTGTAGTTTTACAAGTGAGCACCGTCAAAATCACCGTTTCAAAGGTAAATGGACTTTGAGAAAGGTAGCCTGTATGGGAATAGTGAATTGCGTCCAGTTGCTAAATTCCTAAACTTATGAAAATAAATAAAGGCCGAGGTCTGTCGTAATGATTCACCCAATGTTTCGCCGTATTTGACGGCAATATGTTGTTGCTTGTTTTGATATTGGACCGACACGAGATTACTTCCGAATGAGAAAATGTGTCGATGACCGTGCTATAAATTAGCAGATTAGCAGCAAACTAAAT
This sequence comes from Engraulis encrasicolus, assembly GCF_034702125.1. Taxonomy (NCBI): domain Eukaryota; kingdom Metazoa; phylum Chordata; class Actinopteri; order Clupeiformes; family Engraulidae; genus Engraulis; species Engraulis encrasicolus. The sequence goes on from NC_085863.1 coordinate 38,741,386, forward strand.
TCGGTTTCCCTTTGCGCCGGATCATTTTAACTCGGGAAATTAAAGCGATAGTTCTAACGGTTGTGCTCTGAGTTAGCCTAGAAATCTAGACGCCCCTAGCGACCGCAAATTGAATTTGCTCCCGGGGGCAGTCTAGCGGACCCCGGTCGTTTTGCGAGGCTGAAAGTTATCCGATGACAGGGCCAATCAAATCGCGAGGGGGGCCGGGCTACCTAGTAAACAGGAAACTTTCTAAGAAGAGGCATGGTGTCCGTCCGTGCTACGTACAGCACGAAAGTGTTTACTTAATTTAAAAAGCCTGGATGATAATACATTTCGTGGCTGACATGGATTGATGTAATAATACACCATGAACTTATGGGGCGCAAATAGATCTCAACACATTACCATTTGATCATTCGATGTTTTAAACTAGCTCGGTAAGCTAAGTTGAGCATTTTACAGAACCAGATAGTCACACGTTATTATCAGACCACTACTGTAGGTGTAGAATGAAATTGCTGCCCCAATTTCTAACAAGACACATGCAATTAAAAACGAGACATTTGGGAGCTTTGGAAGTCTTTGAGTAGCTTACTAAATAGATGGGAATGACACCGAGTCTACCAAGCTAGTGGCTAGCAACACAGACCTAGGTATCCAGGTTTAGGGTTAGTCTTAGAAACAAAAACTAGGGTTAGAAACAAAAAACTAACATCAAAAAGATAACTACCGGTAGCTCCGTTATATGGCGGTGGGATCGATGTCTGGCTAGTGGGAGCGAGCTGACCGGGAGCGTCCTGCATGGGAGCGACAATCCGGGAAAGTTATGGGTAGCTGGCTAGCTAACGCCGAACATGCCATGTTGACAACAATCATAAATATAACCATTTAACAAGCCCCAAATTGCTCGACATTTTGCTGATTGATCAAGGAGGGTCATGTGGTTGAAAACGAGGCATTTTTGAACTGTATAAGTGAAAACACGATTTATTAGGAAACTTGTTTGTGGCTGTGGTCATCACACGAATTCACTGCTACGACGGCTGGAAGTTGCCGCTACAAAGAGGCCCTCGCTAGTGGCTAGCTAACCTGTCGACGTCAATAGCAGAGCTAGGTATCCAGCCTTGTATTATATGCCTGCCCCAAATACTAATAAGATCCATGTCATTAAAAAACGAGACATTTGGGAGCTTTGAAAGTCTGTAAGTCGCTTACTAAATAGATGGGAATGACACCTGGTCTACCGACCTAGCGGCTAGCCATGTATTAGTTATGGGTATACAGCTAGCTAGCTAACACCGAACATGCCATGTTGACAACAATCATAAATATAACCATTTAACAAGCCCCAAATTGCTCGACATTTCGCTGATTGATCAAGGAGGGCCATGTGGTTGAAAACGATGCATTTTTGAACTGTATAAGTGAAAACACGATTTATTAGGAAACTTGTTTGTGGCTGTGGTCATCACACGAATTCACTGCTACGACGGCTCGAAATTGCCGCTTCAACTACAAAGGGGCGTGTCGCGTGTACGAGACAGATGTGACGTTACACAGAAGGGTGTGGGGATTGGTTGTTTGCCATCCAATTGCGTGACGTTGAGTGCTGAAGCAACCGTTTATCCCGCCCACACTGCTGCCCAGCTCTCCTAGACCCTGGTACAGCTTTTTGCTGTACGGGTCTGGCTGCGCTAGGCTAGCTCGGAGTAATATGTCTACATCCGTAACCTACCATGACACCGTATAGGAATACTGTTCCCCCCTGAGTCATGGCCCATTCTGTGAACAGGTGTAACAGCTAACAGGTCGTGCGTCATACCAAATATGCACCACTCCACGACTACTATCCGTAATCACGTATGGCAATCTATTAATAAAATCAATTCTCCTATCATCATATATGTGCCGAACAGTGAACAATAGCCAACTCATGACGGCAGATGAGGGTAGATAGGCCTACTATTATGCAGAGAAGTGAAAAAAAAGAAGCGATGCCCCTCAAAAGTTACGTGGAAGTTCCAAAAGCATTGGCCATTAGCCCCGTCCTCAGTAGAGCCACTACATGACGCATTTTGTACTGAATGAATGCTGAAAGTGTGATTTTGATGTTAGCCCCCAACGTAATAATATTAACCTGATATTATCCTAGCTTAGATAACACTTGTCTTTATCTTTTTCTCTACTGCTGATGCTTCTTCACAGTAGGTGACGACATCACCATTTATTAGTATTGGGCGGGAGATGATGTAAGAATCATTACAATTCAACTTTTTGTTCATAAAAATCACTGAAATGCCTCGGTATTTTATAATCATATTATACATTTTCCTACATGTACCTTCTACACCAAAAAAATAATCACCAAATCCTTCAATTTCATACTCAATTCCACCTCCAACACCCCAAGTGACCAAATGCTCTGTTTGGCTGGTACATATACATAGGATAACTTAATAGCCACTTAGGCCTACTAGCCAGACTGGTGGTATGTTTGACTAGTAAGATTAACAGCCATATTGGCTGATGATCAGTAAAGTTAATTTAGAGGCCTCCAGCACACTATATCATAGCATTTTATTGGTGTTATGGTGTGAAACAAACAAAACAAAAATCTTTCATGAAAGTTTAATAAATTATGGTAGTTCAAAGTACTGTGAAGAGCAAGATAAACTATTTGCCAGATACACGGGATGTTAGGCTAAAATGCATTAAAATGCAGGAAATTGCATCTAAGAAAAGCATTTTTTTTCTGGGGGAGGACCCCCCTGCCTGAATGAAGTGTCTCATATCTTCCCTGTTGACATTTGGCAACCCTAGGTGTAGGGCAGACTATGCAAAACAAAGTAGCCTCTCAGATGGGCCCGCCGGCGACCCCGTTGCTTTGCCATGCCAAGTTGTTGCGCCGTGAATTGCCGCGCCGCGATAAGTTGCTACTCAAATTTTTTTTTAAAGGTTGGCAGGTATGCACCATGCCCCCCTTGGCAGAGCTGAAAGGACCCCTTTGGGAGCTACAAGTATGTTACTACCAGGTTGAAATGTCCGTTGTCTGCCGGTACGCTAGCGGACAGTGCAAGGACCTGATTGATCATTGCGCTAGTGGCAGTGCGGACAGTGTGAGGTCCTGATTGACCAGCTGTGTCCCACTGTTCTACCCTACCGCAGAGATTTGAAAAAAGAAAAACATCATGACGGCCAGTTGATCGTTTTACTTTGTTTGGCACGAAATTACTGGAGTTACATGGTGTTGCGTCACTGCGAGGGCGGAGCCTGGGTAAAGTGGCTATAACTGACCTTCTGTGGTGCAGGCTTTAGCCAGGCTTTGAAGCAGCCTCTACAAACGGCCCGGTTTCTAAACTGACTGTGCACTAGAAAAGTTCTCTATGCTTCGTTTTGCATGTCAACAACCCACAACTGTGCGGAATGAAGTATTGAGCAACGTAAATGAGTGGAAAGTAGAGATTTATAACGATGGCAAATAGGGTAATTTCACGTGAAATCAGACACTTTGGGACCCGACCGACACAGATTTCAATCATACTTGCTGTGCCTGTTTAGTAGCAAGGTAGCACCCCAGAACTGCATTTGTGTGAATCGGACACCAATATTAAGGGAGAAACAGACTAGCGAAGGTTTACATATGAGGGTAGGACACTATGCATTCATCCTTGATTATATCAGTCATAGAAATGTCAAAGAAACAAAAGAACAGTTAAAGAGGGTATTCATCCTTGTTCTGTGATGTTATTTTGGCTGTGATTTTTTATTAAGATGCTACTATTAAACATCTTCATGGTGAATGTTAATCCAGTTCACATTTTCACAAACTACAGCACCGATGCCGACTTGCCATACATTTATTTATTGATTATGAATAGATTGCAACCCACAACAGAAAATAAAATATAAATACTGAAAATATAATAGTTGTTGGAAGTTGAGAAAGTAAATATTATTTAATTTTGCATTTAAAGGACCAGTTCTGCCAATTTCAATATGCTTTTGTATTGTTCACGCTACCCTTGACTTGTCAGTACCCAGTTTCCAGGACACAGTTTGCATTGGACATAAACATTATTGGCTTTGACATCAACTAGTGTGAAATGATTCCGGTATTTCCAGTTGGAAAAAGCAACCTTGCTGCTTGATGCTGCCATTATCTGTTCACCCTCTCTGTGTGTAGGCTACTAACTTGTGTGTACATGCGTGGGAACAAGATAGTCGTCACTCCGCCCACCCAACTTGTTTTTAGCAAATCATGATCAGCGATTTTGTTGTCATGCATGCAAAGGATGAATGTGAGTATATTAAAAGCCGGCTTAGTACAGATTTATGCGCAATGTGTTGCCATTTTCTCCTAGATTTTTTCAGCACCCGGGGCACACTGGCACCGCAATTTATCAAATTGTAACGCATCATGGCTAACGCATCATGGCTATTTCCAGAGTAACGGTAACGGCGATGCAATTATGGAGTAATTAAGTAATTGTTCCGTTACCCAAAATGTGGCTCCGTTAGTAACACTGTTTTTCCTAGCACTGCTTCATACTAGTGATTTCTCATTGTGTTCCAATGACTGATTTTTTAAACTGAACTGTGGGAGAGAAAACACTTTGCCCCCTGTTGTCCTGGCGGTGAATTGATGTCATCTGCGTCCTTGAATCTTCGGCAGGAAAAAAACGCCACGCCCTCTTATTATTGCAGACTTTACCGCAGAACCTTGAGCTCCCTCCCCCCGCTGATAATGTGTTTCCCGTTTCCTGCCATTTCGGTGCAGTACGAGTCTAAACCTACCTTCCCTTCAGTCTCTTACTACAACTACTACTGTATGTGAACATCTCTGGGTCATACTGTAGTGTAGTAGTAGTCGACTGACTTGGAAGCTGAGGTGAGACTGAACTGGGTTAACAAGCTAGAAGTAGGAACATCCTCTTACTGCAACTACTATCCTAATGTCTCTTACTGAAAATACTATCCTAACATCTGACTACAACTACTGTTCTAACGTGTCACTGCAACTACTATCCTAACGTCTCACTGCAACTAATGTCCTAAATTCAAGTTCCTTAGTGTTTACCGGTTTGCTACTGACTGAAGGACAGGGTTATATTACAAGCCATTTTGCCTTTTGATGCAATCACTTTTCCCCTTAGGGAAATGTTCTGTGCAATGAAAACATTCACAGAACACTTGCACCATGCCATCTGTACCAATATCTGAGTGCACTTGACCCCACCAAAGCCCAGTTTGTTTGACCAGTGGGATCACTTCATTTCACATCAGGGCAGAGGTTGACTTTTAATCAGATTCAGTTGGACTCGGGCATGGGATGCGTACTGTTTGCAAACACTGCCAGGCACCAGTGACAACAGTTATCAAATCAAAAACAACTCTGTTGAAATGGTAATAAAATATATATGCTTATGTCAGGATTTGTATTGTGAAATACAGCAACCTAACCATGTTTGAGTGAGTTCTGTTAGATATTATGCAGTGAATGTAGAACAAAGTTTTTTATAAACTTGAACACTGAATGAATACTGAAACATTAGCTACAGTACGAGTATGCAAAGCAGCTACGCTTGCAGCAGTGGGAGAGTGCCCTTAGTGGTTTTATCTTCAAACAGGAGGGTTGGAACATAAGAGGATACAGGTAGGAGCCTGCTTGCCCTTCCCCCCCAGCCGGGATAGCTTTAATCCAGGCTGAGGTCAGAGCGGTCTGCGGCCACACTGCTCCTCTCATCAACAGCCACTAAACTGATCACACTATGAGTCGATTGACTGATTACATCTAACTCTTAGCCACAAATACGTTGGTTGTGAAATAAAGTAAACATAGATCCAAGCAAACGGCTAACGACCTGTTATCTGTACTCCAATTGCAGGTCACAATGGTCTTGTTTTGACCTCAACTCACCCACTCAATGCATCACCATTTTGGAGGACAAAGTCTATGGTAAATAATACATCACTACATTTTCCCCAATATCTCCTGGTGCAGCACACAAACAACGCCACATTCCATGCGTTTTCAATACATGTGCTACACAGATTGGATTTAAAATTCCATGATTTTCCAAAAATTCCATGACCAGTGTCAAAATAGTTTTAGCTGTAAGCCATGACCGCCAATGTAAATACTGGTGGTGATCTAAGGAGGTGTGGGCTTAACTTGTGTACAGTAACTCCTCACCTGTCATTGATCACATTGCAACTCACCTGTCATTGATCACATTGCCTCTGCACGAGGACACCACGATGGCCCCGGCCGTGGTCGCCATGATGGCGTGAACTGAGGACACCAGCCTGCAAAAAAGAAGCAAACAAAAGGGGAGGAAGAGAAGAATACAAATTAAAAAACTAGAAAGAAACTCACATGTTAATCCTCTTTTTTTATATTTTTAAACCGTGTCCAACGCAGATAAGTTTCAGACTTAAGCCATCATCAGTGCGTCTTTGATGGATTTTGGGTGCGAGCAAATATATACATTTTAAATCACTAAGCTTATCTGCCACTACCTGGAAGTTGAGTGCGCCTGGGTGGTTGACATGACGCCCTGTTTTTACGTAACATTAGTTAAAACCTACAAAATTTATATTTTTCCTCTTGAAAACAAATGTAAATGGAAGATGTGATACATCAGGTTTCATATTAGTCTGAGATGAGAAGAAACACTTTTGTTCAGATTTATGGAAAGGTTTATGTCAAATGTCCTGTGGTGTGACTGTAACATTAATAAAACCAGAAATATATACAGCTATAAAATAAACCAACAACATTTTAAATCATTTATAAAGCATTTGGCATGATTGCATAAATATTAACCTTATATTAAAAATATGAATGTGAAAAAACTCAATGCAGTAATATTAACTACAAGTTCAATTTCGTAACACAAATTGCGTCCTGTGGGGTGATATGCAAGTCAGGTTTGTGGACGGGCAGCTGCAAGGCCAACTACAAGGGTCTTAAAGACAGGCTCCTAACCAGTTATACCTCAGTTATTGGAGAGTGGTGTGGAAGTTTAAGGTGACTATTAACTCTTAATATGTCTACATATTGCAATGTTTCTTTCACATAATGTTTAGGTTCATTTATGGTGTCCCGTGGTGTGACTGCTCTTATGGAAGGAAAACAAATGTTTTCTGAATGAAAACACATAAAGGTTAAACACAATATCATTATCTTGTTAGCATGAGCTCGGAGGTCAGTCACGAATACAAAAGGATTAAAATTGTCACAATGCAGTGAATTTCCTGTGGTGTGACTTCAGGTCCTGTGGTGTGACATGCTTAGGCATTGTGTTACTCAATCCTTACTTTTCATGCATCACGCAAGGATATAAGGATACCAGGAGATTTATTTGTCACATTCACACAATTATTACAAGTAATACAGTGAAACCATGTAGTGAAATCACAGTTGTCTACCTGTACGATGCATAGGCGTGTGTGGGTGGTAGGGGTGGGTATTGGCAAAGGGTTCACGATTCGATGCGCATCACGATACATATGCCACGATGCGATTCTATCACGATGCATTGCGATTCATGTACTACTGTGATGCATTGCGATATTTACTTCAGTAAATGTGTAAAATACAGCTTATTTGTCAGTTGCTGTGTAGCTTTCTTAAGTCAGTTCATTCTATTTAAGCATTCTATCATCTGGGAGAGAGCTTACATCACAACAAATATTACCTATTCTCTACTGAACAAAATAACCCCTGGCAAATCGAATTTTATTGTTATCAAATAATCAATTGTCATGAATCCATGCAGTATATTGAGAAAATAAGTATCACGATACCTTGTCATGAATTGATGCATTGTATCGTGAGAGTAAGTATCGCGATGCATCGATATGACGATTATTTTGCACACCCCTAGTGGGTGGGGGTGGTGGATAGTAGTGCGTGTGTGGGGTGGGGGTTAAAGGAACAATAGCAGAAAGAGCATTGGGGATATGTTTGTGCAGAATATTAATCATTTTATTTAGGGATGCACCGATACACATTTTTTCACTTCCGATCCGATCCCGATATCTAAATTTGGATATCTGCCGATACCGATACTACTCCAATCCAATCCCAAAACCATATGCATGTATTTCAACTTGAGGTAGGCCCAAGTAGACTATTTGGTCAGAAAAGGAAGTCAGAAGAACAAGAAACCAATTAATAAGTGAAAAGTAACGAGTAAAAAAACCGAATAATCCCATACTGAAAACTATTATGCAAGTGTTATGATTTAAAATTAACATTACACCTGGCTCAATGTCAGTATCAGGAAAATTCCAATACTTTGGGAAAATTCCGATCCGATCAGATCTCTGAATTATGTTGATATCTGAAACCGATACCGATACCGATATCCCATCCCTAATTGTATTGTATCTTACAGAAATGTCACACCAATGATGTCACACAGGACACATTAGGCGAAATTCCACAGACCACTAACATCCCCATTTTGTTCTATTTTTTTCCAATTTTTACACCCATTTTTCCGGAATTGGAATATATTTCCTCCTCTAACTGTGTTATGGCCTTAAATGTCAACCACCCGCCTATTTAACCAACAGAGATTCCAGCATTATTCAGACGGACTCTGAGCATCAGGCAAAGGTTATCTAACCCCCGTCAACCACCCCCTCTACAGCTACCTGCTGTGCAAATGTCACTATCTAGCAGGCGGTTTAACCCCTCAACAACACCCCACACATATGAGGCTTTAAGCTCATCAGGTAATAGTGACCACATGGGTCATGACAACATGCTAAAACAAACAGACAAACAAGCCCAAAGATGCGACCCTAGCAGGTGTTAAGTGGTTTTGTAATATGATGATATAATATGATCGTCAGGTAGCTGGCAATATCGTTAAAGACCTCCGCGGGCGTCTGGCCAGTGCAAGCATTATGACCGCGATTTAGCAAATGCTAAAGCCTTCATTACATTGCATCAGGCTCTCCCCATCACCAAATCCTTTTGCATCCCAATGTGGATTTAAGCCTTTGCTGCTTGTGTGTTGTAAGAATGACCCCCATGCCACAACCAACAAAGGCCCTGTGAGGGGCTTTGGATTGTTTCAGGGCTGAATTATTGCACTTAGAAAATGAACACTGAAGAAAGCAGGACTTTGGTAGGTTTTTTTTTTAGAATTTCATATCTTTTGAAGGAATTCCTTCAATATAAATAAGTACACGAGAAGGGAAGGTGACAAGAGAAAGGATCAAAGGAAAACGAATCAATAGCAGACACCTCTGAATCTCGTCCCTCAACTCACGCATTCAGACATTTAACTCTACACCTCTCTCACTCCTAAGTCCACGCTGGTGTTATAAATTAACATGCACTTAACAACTGTACTCAGTGGCATTCACACAGCGAGACAGTTACTGTACAATCCTGGAGCACAAAGTTCCCTCCAGGGGGACCATGGGGGCATGGGGGGTGGCCAGCCAAGGGTGGTGGTGGTGGTGGGAAGGGGCTCTGACGTCTACTCTACATGAAAGGGCTGTTGAGTGATTTTTTTTCCCGCCGACCAAGGAAGTGCAGCACTCACTCTAGGGACTGTCAAGTGGCCCACGCCGTAACCAGGCTGCCACTACCCCGGCATGACAACGGCGGTCACATGACCAGGCCCCATGTCAGTGCTCACGCTTGAGTTACACGCCCCCCCCCCAACCCACGCTACTGCACCCCAACCCCACTGCACCCTCTGCCCTAGTCCAGCTCACTGATTTTTCAGTGGCCCAGCGCTTGGAAACACTGTCACAAGACCCAGATTTACACAATCCACTCTTTGTGTGTCCACCCTCTTTCTTTCGCTCTCCCTCTCTCTCTCTCTCCCTTTCCCCTTCTTTGAGTTGGGAGAGGAACAGAGGGGTTAGAGAGGCCGAACGGGGAAAAGGAAAAGGTTTCCTTTGTTTTTGTTTTGTGTGCGTGTGTCTGTGTGTGTCTGTGTGTGTCTGTGTGTGTCTGTGTGTGTCTGTGTGTGTCTGTGTGTGTCTGTGTGTGTCTGTGTGTGTCTGTGTGTGTCTGTGTGTGTCTGACTGTCCCCAAACCCCGCAACTTACGTTTGCATACATGCATAGACAATGTTTAAAGTACACAGGCACAGACAAGGGCACGCACGCACACAGACAGACAGACAGACAGACAGACAGACAGACAGACAGACAGACAGACAGACAGACAGACAGACACTTTCCTGCTGTGGAGCCAAGTGGTGGAGGGTATCCTGGCTCTGCCATGTTCGATGGGCTCAGCCTCTCACACACTCTGTGTTTTCCCTCCCATTAGTCAGTGGGGCTGAAGTGTGTGTGTGTGTGTGTGTGTGTGTGTGTGTGTGTGTGTGTGTGTGTGTGTGTGTGTGTGTGTGTGTGTGTGTGTGTGTGTGTGTGTGAAAACTGGCTCGCTCATCTCCCAGCTCAGCTTTCGTCTGTGGGGTTAATGGAGTGTGCACTGTAGCTGGGCTCACTCTGTGTGGACAAGGGAGGCAGTGCTCCATTCCACTCCACTCCACCCAGTTCAGCTCCACTCTGGTTGCCTGCTCGCTCAGGCCAGGCCAGGCTAGCCAGCGGCACAGAGTGAGAAAGAGGGAGAGCTGGAGACAGGACCCAGTTTCTCGAAAGTATAGCTGCTAACCAGTTAGCAACTTAGTAGGTTGCCTATGGGGAAATGCATTGCAACAAAGCAAGTTGCTCTCCAAGTTAGCAATGACACTATCGAGAAACACACCCCAGTGCTGGTGTTCTGTTGAAATGTGCTGCATCGTCAAGATGAACTACCAAATAGGCTCTTCACAACATAGCTTAAACTAAAGCCAAAACTCAAACGCAAATCCTCACCCTAACCCCTTGGGCTGCTACTGTAGTGGGATGTAATGGCTTGGTAGCCAGTGGCCTGAGAGGGAGAGACGGAGCCGGTGTCCTGTTGAGGTGGGACATGTGTGTCGAGATGAGCTAGCAACAGCCCAAATCTGAACCCCAACCCCTAGCCCAAACCCCAAGCTTTTACAACTTGGGGCCCACTTGAAATTTTCACAAATGCTTGGGGCCCACCTCCAGCCCACTTGGAATGCCTTCTGGGCCCACTGTTTGAGAATGACTGGCCTAGAGAACCTACTGTAGCCGGTGTTCTGTCGAATTGGGCTGCATGCATCCGAATAGGTTGTTAACGTAGCCCAGGGGTGGGCAATTATTTCAGCCCAAGGGCCACATTGGGTTTAGATCAGAGGGCCAGGTGTGGCGGGCAACTTGCCGTGTCAATCACAATAAATGTATTGTGATGACACGACACGTCCTGCGATTTCATTCCTGCACATTGAATATGAATACACCTTTTATTGCCCAGAAGGGAATTTGTCTTGCGTTTTGGGAGTACAATAAACACTTGGACAGACAATTACAATAGTACACAAAGACAAGACTAGACTAAAAAACAAACAAAACATACAAAGTAGATTAAAATAAAAATTTAAATCCTATATACAATTACTGTATTACAGTTATTCTGTTTGAACTTAACTTATTTAAAAGTTGTAGGCTTCATTGTAACGGCATTTACGACGATGAATGCAGTGGCCTATGTATTTGGATAATCTCAAACCCACAAGACCCTTCTCTTGGGTAGCCAATTTAGGAATGAATGTTGGATCAGAGTAGGGGTGGGCGATATGGCAAAAATGTTGTATCACGATATTTTAACATGAAATTACGATTTCGATTTTTTATCACGATCTTCCATCCAAAAAATAAAAACAACAAAAAAAACGTTCATATACTTGCAATTTGTAATTTGCAGTCAATAAAATGTTAACACACTGATGATACTCTCATAAAGTGTACAATTGGAATACAATAATGTAAAGAATAAAGTTAAGACAACAACACAAGTGAGAAAACATCACTCTGATACTGATAATAAACATCCTCACTGCAAGACGATCTATACGATTTCTCCACTTTGGCAGATTCGAGACGATATTTTACTCAATATCGCGATTCACGATATAATATCGTCATATCGCCCACCCCTAGATCAGAGCATCACTGTTTTTCTTTGAATTGGTCTTTCTTGTAAAGTCCCTGCAGGGCACATGAAATGCTTCACCAGGCTGCATGTGGCACCAGGTCTGAGTTAAACTCTAACCCCTTGGAGCGTAGTCGTGCATTATAATGGCCTGGTAGCTCAGCTCCAATGGGTAGCTAGCTCATATTGACACAACACATGAGTGACGACACAGGCAGGGCTCTAAATTAACACCAGCCAACTGGCTGGTGACAATTCAGTTTGGTTAATAATAAAGAATACTTAGTAGGCACTTGGACTGATAATGAGTGTTTAGCTAGTAAGACTTAACATCTACTAACGAAATTGGTTAGTGATGAAAAGAGTTAATTTAAATCGCCCTGGTGGAAGACATCATGCTTGAGAGCAAACCCACAGCTCAGGACCCCATTTCCCGAAATCATTGTTGCTAACCAGCAAGCAACTTAGTAGGTTGCCAATGAGAAATTGCACTTCAACAAAGTAAGTTGCTAAGTTAATTACCAACAACGCTTTCGAGAAACACACTCCAGGTTCAGAACACCTCAACCACATAGCCCCCTCGGTACACAGGAAGGCACATGACCAGATGTGATTCTTCAGACTGTCTGGGGCCCGGATGAGGAAGAAAACAGTCTCATGACTTCCTTTGAGAAATACATCACAGCGTCTGCGGTTTACCGCAGTTAGTCTAGTCAGCCCTTGAAGGGCCCCAACAAGAAGTTGTTGATGTTTTTGCACTGACAAGCTAAGTGTGGTCCACACGCACACACACACCATCTTGACAAATTGTGTTCCCTTTCTGTGGCAGTGAAGTGATGACAGTGCAGTGTAGCTTTCTCTTTTCATTAACACCTCCCTAACACATTCCCTAACTGAAGTAAAAGAATAGAACCATCTCACTTTCTCTTCAGACATTGCAGATTATATCTAATGTAATGTACAAATCCCACTCCATTCTCATACTCTTTTGCCACTTTTGGCAGTGGACTGAAGGCAATGGAGGACTAAGTATTTGGTAAACCATTGCCAATGCCATGGACTGCTTGCACCACACCTTGCCCTGATGTTCTTTTACTGCAGTGCAAGCTCAGGCAAAATTAAGTCAAGCCCAGCCAAAGGTTTGGGGACAAGGTCACCGTTTCTTTTTTTCTTTCTTAAAAATATTGGTAAAAACCATTGCCTCTCCTACATAGACATCAAAAGCACCAGTAGTACCAGAAACTGGGGTCCCATCTTTGAGCACAGGAGGGGAATGACGTGATGGAGCCACTACTAACCTTGCAACACCATCTCGCCCTGATGCCTAGCTCTTGAAGCAGAATGATTAAGGTTTTATTTGCGGCCTTGAGTCTGTCAGCACAGGAGGAAAATATCCCCAGTTAGGGGAGGGAGCGTAAACGCACCGGTGCCAGAAGGAACACGCAGGCACACTAAATGACACTCTATCCTCTTCCACATTAATCCTTTTCGGAGAACGGAAGTGGATGCCTCCTTTAGAGTTAATAGACATTCTGACACTTGTCTAAAAGCCATTACTAAGGGGAATCCAACCGAGGATCACATTCCAACTGTGACGGGATGGCTGAACATCCTGACTGTCTTGTGGTGCTACATTTTGAGGAATCGGGATGCGATTTGGATAGCAGCATAGCTCAATGTTTAAGCCTGTGGACAGGGATTTTGCGGATGATTCAATAACTTCGTTATCTTTCAGTTGAGGCGACCAAGGGTTGACCTCATATCAGTTTAAACGCAAACTGTTTTGGCTCTATAGATAAAAAAGGACCACGCAAGAGAAAAACACCCAAGCAGTTTAGCTCAGTCACGTGAAAGCTCCCAACCAATCAGAATGGCATGCGGCGTGTTTGCTTGCTCAGATGCATCGAACTCGCACATTATAGACTATGAACTGTAGCACCATACATAACTGAGCGTGATAATGTGACTGTTTTAACAGTCTGTTCAATAAAGGGTGGGTCAAAATGAAAAGGACACACTCATGAAAGTTTGACAGGTCACCATCAGCTGACCTATTGACACTGGTAATCATCATTTTGTCAGGTCAAATGATATTCCATCGTCAGGTCACCATCTGTGACTTATTTGAACATAGTAAAATGACAGCCAGTGACTGCAAATTCAGTTAATTTCACAAACACGATTTGAAAAGCAATTTCTGCTGATTGCTTACTGCCAGGTAACGTTGGCAAGAAATGGGACACCGCAATTACATGGACTACTTGAAGCCTTTAAATAAATAAGAACGAACTTATTAACTTTAATTGTATGTGCCAATGAACTTGTTTGAACTGCTGTGATGAGAATAGGTTTAGCGTCAAGCGTAACGTACTAGTCAACAACATTAGAGATGGACATCAATAACTTGTCAGTTGAACATTTCTCCGAATAGCACGTTTTTGGCCAGCATTTTGCAAGATGTTGCATTGTGCAGAGGTTATATTAAAACACACACACAAACAATAACAGGGAAGGGCCAGCTAAATGGCAAATAAGATCATTCATTAGACAGTCATCATTTCACGCACGACCGCTTAGCTAGCACTGCCTTGTGATACAAACGCCCCGTGCTCCGTTATAAATGTGACGTTAGGTTATTCAGTTCACGTTGGCTAACGTTTTGTACAAGTTCATAAATGCTAGGTTAGCTAAAAATGTACTTCTCAGTCCAAGTTGACTGATCCATGAGGCCACTAGCTTCGTTTCTAGCAAATAACGGGCACTGATCCGTTAGGAAGGATTACAGCCAGTGTGACTTGAGAACCAATAAAATATAAAATTACTTACCTCTCACTAACAAGCACAACGTCAGCATCGGTCCAGTGTTTGAAAATGGACGGTAGCACTTTTCGGAAAAGGAAGAAAAGACCTGGGAAAACCACGACGCCGCAGCCAAGCACTTGCAACATCCTTGCGCAGCACTTGTCCGGCTAGCCACAAAGATATCGGTCTACTATTATAAACCGGGCCGACTTTCGGCAGCGTAATTTCAAACACCTTGCTTCAGTACCGGTGACTGGAAATTGCTCCACACACTTGACGGCATTAGCTAACGTTGTTTCTCACGCCACCAGGTCCAGTCACCGGTGACCGCTGTGCGTTTTCCCCTGCCTCAGCAGCACTCCGTACACAAAAACTAGCGGTGAAGGCAGCCGGCGATTGATTGGTCTTCACTCCTGGCGCAAAGCCGGTAGCCAACAAACAAGCTAGCCAGCTAGCTGCCTACATCATCAAACGGGATTATAATAGAAATCCAGAATAATTAAGTGCAGTGTGCAGTGTATTTCTCTTGGAGTTCTCAGCACAGATAGTGACACACAAGTGATGGGCCTACTTAAATTAAAATAACGGTTCCAGGGCCATATCTATGGAGGACGTTAACTCTCATCCACAGCTCGACGAGCATTCTTAATTCCTGTGCAATGCTACACAGCCAGTCAGGATCAACTTTGAGAAAAGGCGCCTGTCCCTTTGCAGGACAGCGCCCTCTAGGCACCACCACGCAGGATTTTTTTTACATTTACCAATCGCACATCCACTGATGGTTGATCAACATTAAGGCCTTGTTCCTATTTAAATAGCCTACATTAAATTAGTGAATGAAGTGAAATAATAATAAATAGCCTAGCCTACCTTCTTGAGCTGAATTGTGAAAAGTCTTTAATTGCTGATAGACAAATTGCAATATATTTATAACATCATCACTTGAAGGACAACACCGGAGCAGCACAGATGTATTTCTTTGTGTTTTTATTCACAGAAATATAACAAAGAAATACATCTGTGCTGCTCCGGTGTTGTCCTTCAAGTGAAGATTTCCTGCCTCTCTCCCGTCGATGCACCAGATGATAAAGCAGAAGCGCGAGGAACTACCCTTTTGTTTGAATATTTATAACATCATTTTTATGTTAATCACGTCATGCATTAGGCTACACAATATGTCATGTTTTCATGCATGTTGCAAAGTTTCACTGTAAGTAGGCCTATTTTGTGGACCATTTCCCATTGACTGGTTGAGTTCATTAGAGGACATCCATGGTGAATGCCCAGCCTATAGCCTAGGCTATGGTTCAGGGCTATGGTGGTGTGAGGTAACTGTGAGAGCTAAATGAGCTTCATATAATTTAGCCCCAGTGCTGATTTGGTACAGCAGCCCCTTTGTTACCTTTGGGCTCCCTTTGGGCGCCTAATCCAGGAACTCCCCTCCCCTCAACAGACAACCTCATACAGGGCAACCCAGTGACGTCTCTCTCTCTCTCTCTCTCTCTCTCTCTCTCTCTCTCTCTCTCTCTCTCTCTCTCTCTCTCTCTCTCTCTCTCTCTCTCTCTCTCTCTCTCACACACACACACACATAAGCACACGTGCAAACACACACACGCACATACACGAGCCGAGCATGGGCGCGCGCGCACACACACACACACACACACGCACACACACACACACACACACACACACACACACACACACACACACACACACACACACACACACACACACACACACACACGACTGATCCAAAATGGAAGCATTGAATAAAGATATGTATTATGTACGTATATACTAGTGACAGGTTTACAAATCTATGACATGGATATTTATTTTTCACTCCCACATGTCAGAAATAGGTTACACACATAGTTCAAGAACATATTTTGTGTGTGTGTGTGTGTGTGTGTGTGTGTGTGTGTGTGTGTGCGTGTGCGTGTGCGTGTGTGTTCCCTTGACAGATCACCAAATCCCTCCCAATCTGTCACTCATTCTCTGTGGAAGTCATTCATCCACCAAGGCAAGGGGAGCTTCCTTTATGGCACCTCTTCAGACAGTATTTGTTTAGGCGCCATGGCATTTTTATGATTTATTTGAACAAAGAAGCAATCCAGTTACGCATTTGAACACACACCAGAACATATTTTGACAGCACATAGCCATTAGCTCCACAGTCAGCCACAGCCTAAGTAGATCATTGTCCACTAAAAAATTCAGATTGATTGATTGTCTTACAAATGTTTGTTTTGAACATTGGAAATCAGAAAAACTCTGAGGAATCTATTTGACGGTGAGGTGGATTATGTCAGTTCTCTCGAAAGAAAATACTATGTTTAATGTGTGCTAAGTGCTTACTGTTTGTTTATGTTTTTACAAGCTGAAACCATAGGATACTTTTCCTTCAACCAACCTCAGCTGTGTCCATGCCTGTCAGCACAGACAGAATTCGTCTTCTTTTGGCGTTGGGTACGTTTACTTTTGAGTTGGTTTTATGGTTTGGGATTTTATGGGGTTTTTAAATAATTTTAATTAATTTACATTTTGTGTTTTTTTTCATTGAACAGGGACCATATTTGTTTTGGAGGCTATGGTGACTGCAGGGGGCCTTGTTGTCAGCAGAAGTTCTTCATCTGCACGTCTGGAATCTTTGCAAATGGAACGTTCATCTT
>NC_085863.1:38763881-38903881 GCF_034702125.1 Engraulis encrasicolus
ATCTATATGTGAATTCTTGCCATTCAAATGTTTTCAGAACATACTTTTTAAACCTCTATAAAATGAATTTTGCAATGCAATTCAATGGAGAGCCCAATACAAAAATGTCAATTTCCCAACATTCTATAAAATGGATATATCTCATTTTGGAAAAGAGCTCTTCAAATACTGCAACCTAGTGGTGTATATGTGGTAGTGGAAATATTGTGTTGTGGTTCTTTCAGAAGCAGTAGGCCTATCCTCACTGGTCACTTTATTAGGAACACCTGCTACAACTGTTCATAGAGGCAAATTTCTGATCACCCAATCACATGGTGGCAACTCGATGCATTTATGCATGTAGACATGGTCGAGATTATCAGATGCAGTTAAAACAGAGCATCATAATGGGGAAGAAAGGCTATTTAAATTACCTTTTAAAAGATATTCATATAGCTTGTGTGCCTTTATTTAAGATTGGACAGTGAGAGAGGGACAGGAAACAAGTTGGGAGAGAGAGATGGGGAAAGTCTGGCAAATGACCCAGGCTGGAATCGAACCAAGGTCACCAGCATAGTAACCCATTGCCCTACCGTTAGGCCACAGTAGGGCCTTAAGCAATTTTGAACATGGCATCCCTGTTGCTGAGTATTTCAGAAAAGACTGATCAACTGGGATATTCACACACAAACATCTCTAGGGTTTACAAAGAATGGTCCGGAAAAAAAATACATTGAGTGGCGGTTCTGTGGACAAAAATGCCTTGTTTATGGCAGAGGTCAGAGGAGAATGGACAGACTGGTTTGATCTGATACAAAGGCAACATTATGTCAAATAACCATTCATTACAACCAAGGTATGTATAAGAGAATCTCTGATTACACAGCAGCACATCAAATCTTTTGGCCTTATTATTACAGGACAGTGTGAGAGTAGACAGAAAATGACTGGGAGAGAGAGATGGGGCAGGGCGGGAAATAACCCCGGCCGGACTCAAACCAGGGTCCCCGTGGTCAAGGTAAGCCCAAATGAAGGGGGCTTAGCGCGCTGCACTACAGCGCCCCCCATCAGCAGCACATGAAATCTTGAGGCAAATGGGCTACAGCAGCAGAAAACCACATTTGGTGCCACTCTTGCTAGCTAAGAACAGGAAAATGAGGCAACAATTTACACAGGCTCACCATAAACGACACCAGGAGATCGGAAAAATGTTGCCTGGTCTGATGAGTCTTGATATCTACTGTAACACTCAGGTGGAATGGTCAGAATTTGGCGTGAACAACATGAAAACATGGATCGACTCTGCCTTACATCAACGTTTCAGGCTATAATGATATAATGGCATAAGGATATTTTCTTAGCACAATTTGGGCGAATTAGTACCAATTTATCTTCGTTGGAATGCCACAGCCTACTCGAGTATTGTTGAAGGCAGTCCAAGTAGTTCTGAAGGCAAAGGGGGGTCCAACCCAGCACTAGAGAGGTGTTCCTAATGAAGTGGCCGGTGAGTGTATATGGCTGAGTATTATTGCATGTGGTGCACCGTATAATATTTACAGAATTCATGCTGCCCATTCAAAAATGTTACCTTTTTCATGAATACTTAACACCACCAGCAAATTCTAAGTATTCATTATGACTGGGAAAATTGCACTCTTCATACATGAAAACGGGAATCTTTTCCATGGTCCACCATTTTCAATTTCCAGAAATAGACATTTTTTTTGCTGCAAAACTTACTGAACTTTGGTTATAGTAACTATTGGTTTATTATTTAGTTAATATTCATGAAAAGATCACAGTTTCAGTTTCAATGAGCAGCATAGTTGCAGTACCCATTCTTTTAAGATAGAGTATGTATAGTACACATAGTACACAAAGTACATATACACAGCCCATTCTTTGATTTGATATTTTCACAAATATGTATTAAATACTGAACTAATATTAACTGGGCTAACAAAAATACAGGAAGTTTTGCAGCCGGCACGTCTATTAGGCCACTTGTAGCGAAGGGGAGTAGAGCTGCCCAGCTGGGACTCGAACCCAGACCTTCTGGCGATATAAACCGGGGCTCTGACCGCTACACTAAAGACCTGGGCTTGTTGATGTGACAGTCAGAAGAACGCAACCACACAACCCAAGTGATGGTCACTCCATCACACTGCCTTCCCCTTCGGGAAGCGCACCTGTTTGCTTCACACACTCATGGTGTCCCTTACACAAGTGCCCATCATGATGGTGTCCCTTACGCATCTCCCATCCAGTGTGCCCCACTCCTCACATGGAATTACAGCTCAGACACAATGGGTATGTTTCTGATGGCCTCACAGTAGCACAGTAGTTAAAACATACTCGGTATAAAATATTGAAATTGATGTAGTAATTATCAGTAGTGTGTGCAGAGGTGGGCTGTGGCCACACGTAGTGAGCAACTTGTGATCCCCTTTTTTTCAATGGATACTTGACCCTGTTTTTTCTCCCTCTGGACCATGCACAGTGACACCTTTTGGATACTTTTCACTCCTTTCACTTTTTGGCTGCTCTGTACTCTGTACTGTACTCTGTGTGTGTGTGTGAAATGTTAAATGTATGTCAGTGCTATATAATATATATAGTAGCCTATATGTGAAATGATATGTGTAATGTCTTGTGCATTATATATATTTATGTATGTATGCTACTGGATTAATAAATTATACTCTTGTCTTTACTAAGAATGACTTGCTGTCAAAAGACGATCATCCCACCCAACAGAAATATTTTATATGAAGGAAAGAAGAAAAAAACTCAGATACAACATGCTCGGAATAGATCAATTTAATTTTATATACATACACTAGTGACTTCTCAAAATAAAGTCAAGAAGGTTTTGCAGCTTCCAACACCTTCATGAGTGACACCACATCGTCATGAAACATTTCAGGCCCCAAACTAAAACAACAGGCAAAGTGCAAATTCAACCAATACAAGTGACAACAACAATATCCATCCTATTGAGATATGAGAACAATACGATTTTCCTTCTCTATAGAAAAAAACCCCATTTCATCCAGCCCCATCATGTTAAGTCTTCACACTTTTGCACTTTGCCTTATTGTTGAAATCGAGGGTACCCACATTTAAATAGTTTAGCCCACAAAAAAATACTTCACTTATGACACCACAGTACTTATTCCAGTCTCCACAAGTTGCTTTGATGATGAGAAGGAAAAGGGAACGGGACGGTGGTGGATACTGAGGCACTCTCAGGGCAATTAGATGCCAGCCAGCCCGCGCTGCGCTGTGTTGTGTGGACTTGTTTCCCAAGGGAACCCTCAGGTGCAGGCCCTGCTTCATTATTATGGTCTTCAAGGACTACCAGACACGAGTCACGCGACCAAACCTGCGGCTGTTTGTTCAAACCACATACACACCACGGTACTGTACGTACAGTACAGTACACTATAGATATCTTTACAGTACAGTACAGTACAGTACCGTAACGTACAGTACAGTGCAGTACAGATGCATCCGGTTTGCTGGCTTTGTAATGACATCTTTGTTATGGTAGTAGTACAGGTAATCTCTGAGCTAGTGCAATATGAATAAAAAAAGATTCATTTTTGTTCGTGTTTGCTTTTGTTAGTTATCTGACTGACCTGCGCCAGGGTTTCACCACCAGGGGGAGTAAGGAGACAATCTATTGTGCCACAGTGAGGGTTTTTCAAACGAAAAAACAAAACAAAACAAAACAATAAACAAAAAGTGCTACGACAAGCAGCATTAAATAATTAGATAAATTAGACGAGGAGGGGAGAGCTGAGCCATCAGCTTTAGCCACAAGGCATTTACTCAACCAAACACTTAGCATGGCCAAGCTGTGCTGTTAAGCGCTCCTCTTGCACAGTGCATAGAGATAGTCAACATAAAAAGTCAGTAGACACAAACACCGGCACACTCACACACACACACACACACACTCACACGGACGCACACACACACATTCACTGTCCTGCTTGTTCATCGGACCGGTGGTCCAGACTAGTTGCTCTAGTGTGTCCCCAGGTGAGAAAACAGAGGGTTCCTTGGTCCTCATCTCCCTCAGTGTCAGAGCATTGACGGCCTCCGACTAGGAGTGTGGAAGGGAGTGAAGAGAGAAGAAGACACGACCAGTCAAGTAGTAGTAGCACGTAGTTCAGAGTACCAGCAGCCCAAAATAAGAGTCTCTCATGTGCCTGAGACAGACACATTGCTGCTCATTGTCATTGAGGCCTTGGATTTAAGTTTGGGAGTCCCAGAGTAAGAGCTTTTACTGTAGAACAGTAGAAAGCTCCGGATAGTTCTGCTCCATCATAGTAGCAAACTGTAGCTGGTTCAATAGGCTTCAGTCCATCAGTTTGGGGCCTAGGCTGAGAGCTGGGGCTGGGGGGAGTCAGAGATAGAGGCTGGTGGCTCGTGAGGAAGTCCCAATAGCCTTGAGGGCCCAGCCTGGTACAGTAGCCCCCCCAAGCTTGCTCACATGCGCGATGAGGTGGCCAGTTCGTAGAATAGCACGTAGGCGTCACTACTGCGAACTGAGCTGGAAGACATGGGGCTGACCCTGTGGAGAGAGGAGGGAGGGAGAGAGGTGGAGAGGGGGAGGGAGGTTAAACGTTGAATTATAGTTTGAATGCTGTGCTTGTTTTGAATCTTCTTACGTTCTTACTGTTCTATTGCACGGGCATGATTTGATGTTCTGCTGGCAATTTTTTTTTTTTAAGATCAACATGTTTCCTTTCTATTGATAAACTTTTGACAGTAAAAACAGAAATCAGAGTTCTGCTGATATAAAATTATGCTAGCAACATGACAAATAACTTTGCTATTGATACAACTTTACTTCTACAACTTGGGCTTGACACTGTGGCAGAAATACATTCGAAATACTTTGAAATAATGATTAGGATGATCTTATACAGGCACTGATGATGACTTGAGAGCCGAAACGCATCAGCTGACATGGTGATATACATGTAAATAAATAGATTAGTTTAAGCCCTAAGGATGCATTTTTTGCCCTGCCATCTACAAACTACTCTACCATAGATTAAGCCCAAGCGTTGAATGTGCCTATCTCTTCCTGTTATTGATTAAGGATAATCTTGTTAAGATTAAAGGAAACAAAAAGTCCCAGTTCTGCCCTCTGTTCTTGTAGTAGAAATACAAACCTGGAGTCGTTGTATGAGTGCCACTCCCCAAGGACGGGGTTGCGACAGTAGGCCGTGTAGTGTCCTCCCAGCGTCGTCCCTATGTGATTAGATACTGCGTACAGGTTGTAGATAGCCGTTGCTATAAACAAGGAGAGGGAACAAAATAACAAAAAGATTAGTCAAAGTTATTGATAATGTCGGTATCAGTATGTTTTAGTTTTAACTGCACATTGCAGTCTGCTGTTCTAATGCCTGTTATGTCTATCACATTATTGGCAATACATTTCTCTTCCATCAAGCTGTTAGATGATGATCCGACCGTCGCACTCACCACTGTTCTCGGACGCAAATTCTCTGAGGTCCAGCTCTTTGAGGGGGAAGTTGACAAACGTGGACAGCTTGCTAGTCTTCACACGTCCCGGCTCGGAGAAACGCTTCAAATCTGAGAGGGAGCCAGAGTCAAGGTCCAACCGCTTTCACAGTGACAGTGACAAGTACAGTATTATGGCCTCAGAGCCATAATACACAAACTGTTAACACAATCCAATTCTAATGAAATTGTTTAATTCAAAACTAATTACTAAATAAAAATAAATAAATACTGTATAATTTCGCCAGTAACAAGCACAGCATTATCTTCAAAGAGGACAACAAAAAAAATGTTGACAGAATTAAGTCCAATTGTAATAAAAATCAAATATATCTCATAACTAAATACTAAACACATAACTGAATAATCTCCATCTAATGCAGAATGAACATTCAAGTCTTGTCTGGGTAGAAAGAAAGGATACGAAGCACGAGGATTTTGGGGAACTTCTGGACTGTGAATTTCTTTGTGCATTTTCGTCTGGATTTACACCTCTGGCATATCTACAGAAAAGAAGAAAAATAGGGGTAAAGTAAATTTCTTGCATGTTCACTCAAATACATAGAAAGACATTCACACACACAGACCATTTATATGTCTCTCTCTCTCTCTCTCTCTCTCTCTCTCTCTCTCTCTCTCTCTCTCTCTCTCTCTCTCTCTCTCTCTCTCACACATATACACACACACACACACATCCCTTACCGGTTTCTCATCTCCATCGAGAACATCTTCCTTCGTGAAAAGTCTGATGCAATCAGTCAATGTCACCTCACTGGAACCTTTCTGTTTACGAGGCAGAGTAACAAAAAATGCTCTTTAGAAATACTGTAACACTTTTAGAAATCAAAATATTATAATGCACGGTATCTTTGCGGAAAAAAAAACAGATGCACACTGTCAAAAAAAGCCTAGTAGTTCGAACCTTAGGGATGGGCAGAGACAGATCCCAGAACGGATCGAAGACGGTGGAGCAGAAGCCGCACTCATTGCAAGTCAGCGAGCTCTTCAGCTGTCCCACAAACAGATCTGTCAGGAAGAGGAAATGAGAGCTGTGTCACACGGACGTCACATTAAAATGCAGCTCCAGAAAAAGCTGTCACCAACCATCGCCATGCTGCACAAGCAATGACAGGGACGGCAGCAGTAAGCAGTCAGTCACACGACCGCAGTTACTCACCGACCACTTTGCTGTCCTCCCGCTCCAGATACTTGCTCCACATGCGCTCTCCTTTCTCCTCATCTCTGTTAGGGGTGGAAAGGATGGTGAGAGGTTAGAGATACAAGGAGCAATGTTGTGCTACTTGACGATGTTCACTTGTTCCCCGCATTCAAAAATAGAAAACGATTTACCAAAAAAAAAGGTAGGAGTACAGCAGACCGAGCAGACAAGAGACATGTCAGTCAAAATTACTGACATACTGACAATATGCTGCTACATGCTACATTTGTTTTTAGCATTTTAGCCTTTATTGAGACAGGACAATCGAAGATGGAGACAGGAAAAGAGTGCTGGAGAGGTTTAGGGAATAATAAGCGCTTTGAGACAACTTTAGTTGTGATATCGCGCTATATAAATACAGGTTGTATTGTATGTAGGGGATAACGGCCGACGAGGTGACCGGTTATACGAAATTAATGGCGAGGCGGCGGCTTCGAACTTTGGCGATGCACGCAGCGCGGAGACAAAGTTGCCTCCGCCAAGCCATTAATTCCAGTCTCCATTGCCAGTCTCCATTGCCAATGCCAGCATATGGTAAGGGTGCCTTGGCACAGTGCACCACAGCAACCCCAAAATTGTTGTAGTAGTGTGGGAGGCTGTGTAGGTCAGATGTGGGACTGGTACTTACGAGAGGTGGTCGAAGTCCTCCACAGGTACCCGCGGCCGCCCAACCACTCTGTTAACCTCGTTATGCAGACCGTCCAATAGGAACCGCAGGAACTCCTGAGCATCCTGCTGACTGTAGAGAGAGAGAGAGAGAGAGAGAGAGAGAGAGAGAGAGAGAGAGAGAGAGAGGGGAGAAAAAGGGAGAAAGAAAGAAGGGGAATCGAATTTAGAATTTTGCTGCTGCCTAATCCTCAGTCTCACACCTCCTTGTGCTGGAAACGGGTGGTATGCAAATCTCCAAATTGAGCATCTCTCTTTACTTACTTGTAGCCAACGAAGCGTGGAGCGTACTTCTGGATCTGCGTTTTGAAGTCGGACGGGCTTATCGCCTCATTGCCCGCTGACGTCCAGAGGGTCTGAGTCAGTTTGGCGAACTCTAATGAGACCCGGAAAAAAGGGAAAAAGCAGAAGAGCATTAACACCCCACTGCGCACAGCTCATTAGACAAACTGCAAGAAAAGGCCCTGAAGCTGGGTTTGCTGACATCGCCAGTCAGCAAACTGGCCTCTCTCTCTGTTTCTCTCTCTCTCCCCCTTTCATTTGTCCCTTCTTCCTCTCGTCCCCTTTTCTCTATCCTCTCTCTCTCTCTCTCTCATCGCCAGTCAGCAAACTGGCCTCTCTCACACACACACACACGCACACACACACACACATTGCCAGTCAGCACACTCCTCTCTCTCTCTCTCTCTCTCTCTCTCTCTCTCTCTCTCTCTCTCTCTCTCTCTCTCTCTCTCTCTCTCTCTCTCTCTCTCTCTCACCGTCCATGAGGGCAGCCTTGGCCCTGCAGCTCTTGTTGAGGTCAGTGAGGTGGCAGTTCCTCAGGCAGTAGTCTCGCAGGTCGTGGGTGTTACTCAGACACTGCAGGATGGAGTTCATGAAGCACTGAGGAGGGAAAGCACAGCAACGGAGGAAACAATTACAGAGCGTCCAGATGTCACCATGTTGTATTGTTAGAATATGTTATTTAAGCTTACAAAGGCATGACACACCATGATGCACCAGTTATTATTATGATGTGTGTCATATGATCACAAAGGAAATTATTCAATTCTGATGCCATGATGGGATATTGTGAATATGTTTTTACTAATGCACACATGATACACCCATTCATTGTTAGGATGTGATGTGCACAATTCCGATGCAATGATGTGATATTGTTACAGTATGTTATTACGAATGCAGACATGATACACCTGCTATTATGATGTGATGCGTCATGTGATCGCAAGGCAATTACATTCTAATGTCATGTTGAGGTATTGCTACAATATGGAATGGAATGCACAGATGATAAACTGATCATAATATTATGACGCACGTTGGTGTCATGGTGTGCTATCGCTAGATAACTTAGAATCATTGTATCTTAAATACGAATGCACATGTGATGACATGTTGTTCCTGTGCCATACCAATGTTATCAATGTCTAGTGGTTTAGTATGTTGATGAATGCTATCTTGTTGACATGCACATGATAGTGTAATACTTCATATTTTTTCAGCTCGTGTTTTTGTTAATGAAAACTAAATAGTGCGTACTGTGTTGGCATGTTGCTACTGTGGTACACCAATGTTATAACAAAGAAAATAGTGTTGTATGTTGTCAAACACAGTGTTGTTGACGTATAGTGTGATAATAAGAGTTAATGTATGATCCTGATTTTTGTTTCTAAACAGAGTGCTTACTGTGTTGATAAGTTCTTACTGTGGCACACCAATGTTATAATGGAATAGTGCTGTTGCATGTTGCTGAATACAAAGCTGCTGACTTGAAAATTATAAAAGGAATTGACGTATGCTGTGATGGTGACTGGTGCATATGCTTGCGGGTCATCTTTTTGTTTACAAAACTAGTTCAATAATGACGCTTTTGCACACCACTGTAGTTGGGCAGGTGCGTAGGATGTTATCCCAGCGGGGTTGTCAGTCAAGTGCAAAGAAATTCTGCACACTGTCCATTCCACCAACAAACTTTAATACGTTTCGGTCATCCGACCTTCTTCAGGTAAAGTTGGTAGTAAAGTAAACTTTACCTGAAGACGGTCGGATGACCGAAACGTTGTATTAAAGTTTGTTGGTGGAATGAACAGTGTGCGGGATTTCCTTGCACTTGTTTACAAATTTAAGCATGCTTTCTGTGTTGCCATGTTGCTATAGTGGCATAACAATGTTATAATGCTGTATGTTGGTGAATACAACGTTGTTGACATGCTCAATGCTCATGACAATAAGACTTGGCGTATGATCCTGTGACACACATTGGGACCTATTTTTTGCAGGTCATGATTTTTGTTTATAAAAACTGAAGAGTACACCAATGTTATAATGGAATAGTGTTGTATGCTGAATACAATGCTGTTGACATGTACATAATCATAGGAATTACCATGTGATGCTGTGAGTGACACACATTGGGCCATATTTTCGCAGGTCACATGTTTGTTTATAAAAACGAAAGAGTGCATGTTGCTACTCTTATGTCATAGTGCTGTTGTGTGCTGATTACCACAATGCTCTTGGCATACATATGATAATAGTAGTCGGCGGATGATTCTGTGACACACTTTGGTGCATATTTTTGCGGGTTGGGTTTTTATTCATAAAAACTAAAAGAGTGCTTACTGTGTTGCCAAGATTCCGTAGTCCAACTAGGCCCTGGGCATTCTTGGAGTTCTGTTGAAGAGAGACAGAAAAATAGCGGGACTTAAAGTCAAGCTGTGAATCAGGCATCAGGGTTTCTCAGCTGATCCAAGATTTCTTCTCAAGCCCTCCCAATGAGAATGAAGGTCACAGAAAATGGAATTGATTCTCACTGCTCTCTCTCTCTCTCTCTCTCTCTCTCTCTCTCTCTCTCTCTCTCTCGCTCTCTCTCCACACACACACACACAAACACAGCGATGTAACCTATTACGCTCCCCTCTCTCAAACACGAGATGTAAAGAGTGCACATATTGTTTGACATTCTGCTGTGGTATGTGGAACTCATCAAGTGTGTGTGTGTGTGTGTGTGTGTGTGTGTGTGTGTGTGTGTGTGTGTGTGTGTGTGTGCGTGTGTGTGTGTGTGTGTGCGTGTGTGTGTGTGTGTGTGTCTGCGTACTGTGCTCCCTGTGACTCTGAGGCATGTGACTCTGCACATGGAGACACACTCATGCCCACAGGAGCTGGTCTGACCTGTCTCCTCGTCACACACACATGCCAACACACCCACGGACACATACCTAGAGAGACATGCATTGCATGCATGCGATGTGCGCATGGAACGCCTCAAGAATGCAGCAGTGCATTCTGCAGTTGATGCAACCAAGCTGACACCTGTAGAACGCAGTGCGTTTGTGAACTTTCACTCTCGCATCTTATTGGGTAAGCACGGTACACCTCCTGATTTGTGACATAATCGTTGTGCACTTTACACCACACGATATAATAATAGTCATGTAACATACTAGTGGAGAGACAGGCACCACCAAACAGCTGTGTGTTCTTAAGCAGACACACCAAACTAGCCTCTACATTCCCTGAATGGTTGCGTTGACAAGGTCCTTCAAGGTCATCATGTTATGTAGTGACCATGTTACCCACAGGGACTGGTGGAGCCCACGTACCAAACGTAATTTATTCTTAACACTTACAGCAGTGAAAGCGGAAGAACTAGGTTCACGATTCGTGTATGAAGTTCTTTTCAAGGTCCTTCAATCTCATAACACAACACCTCATTACGAACAGGGACAGGTGGTGGCAGGTACACAAACAACCATACCATGGTATGCGTTTGACATTTATATCACATAGTTCCAGGTAGCCCCTTAATGCAAGCCGTACCTCCAGTGGCACGCTGTAATAGTCATTGAAATGTTAAGTAACATAGAACTACAATGCTATGACATAACACAGGGCCTTTAGTAATGCACTATGACTTGGTGATTGCCATTCTGGTAACAGCAAATTTATAACGGCGTGTCTTAACGGGTTAACTAGAACTAGGCCCATGCAGCCATTGAACTCTATGGAGTCCTTAACTGTGCTCCTCTGTCTCATTATTTAGTCCTTGGTCCAATCTCACAACGTTATATAAATTATTATATTATTATACAAATCAAGTTATTATTATTATAAGGAAGTAGACTTGTAGAGTAGAGTGGGTGGGGGTCTAATTTATCATTGATGTCTACATCTGTATGTTTTAGTTTACACAGTGGAGTCTTGTGAAACGAAACTCCAGTTCCATAACAAATTGACGAGAAAGTACATTTAGACATTTTTTAGTCATCATATTGCATATCTAATGGACTGTGCCAGCTGCAGGCAGCTAAGCTGGCGTGCAGTCATGCAGAAAAAAGTACACATACACGACAACCATGGAAAGGAAGACATTAACATCCGCTACAGAACAGAAAGTCAGGTGACTGGCTGTGGCTTCCAGTGAAAGAGAGCATGTTAATCATATAACCATAATGTGCAGGGCCCCAGAGGTCCGGTAGTCACACTAGTAGTCAATGAGAGACCAAAGAAAGCAGAGCTGCTGCGTTCTTCCCCGATCTGGATGCGTCCAGATGGGCTTACGACAACTGTCCCACTGATGACCAAACGGAGCAGAAGTGACGGGAAGCTATAGTGAAAATATAACACCTGGAGACTGCCTAAAGAGAGGGGCCTGCCATGCATCAGTGAGTCTGCTGACGACAGTGCTTCTGAAAAGGGTACTCGAGCTTGCAGGATCTGACTGGCCAGGGGGGGGTCAAGGTGCCATGGACTCTACTACTACTGGAAGTGCTGTCACAGACACTCACATATACAGTACACACTCACTCATCCACACTTAATCAGTATTGGAGAGGAGAGCTGGCTGTGCTTTGAAACAGGCAGTGACGTAAAATGCTGCATAATGCACAGGCAGTTGCATTCAGTATAGTTTTTGCAACCCATTTTGTTGATAAACTCGTGGTGATGTAGAAAATCGACAGGCACCAAGTCAGTCTCCCTATACATCTCTCAAAACCCCCTGAGATTGTCCATACAGGTTTTGGGTGAGGTTTGTAGTCTCGCAATGCCCACCATTCCATCAGTGGTGGAACTATGTAATAATTACACTTCTATGACATTACACATTATTAATAATGCATCTTTAGTAATACAACACAGCTTGGTCCTTTCCATTCTGGTAACAACAAACGTATACCAGTGGCTGTGTCTGAAGGCATTAAAAGAGGACTGCACAGCACAGCTGACTAGCCAGCCTCCATGTGAAGCAGGAAGAGGGACCTGTGCAAGTGGCAGGGAGACAGGAAGAGGCCAGCTGTTGCCATCGCCGGCTGTCTGGCTGCCTCTCTACTTCATCTCAGGGCCCCCAGAGGGGCTGGCTGTCTACTTCAACCCTGGCCCCTAGAGAGAAGGGTGTTAATTGGCTGGCACCAGTTTAAAGGGGCCCGTGCAGAACACTGTGTTCTAATAAGCACCGCTCTCTCTTGCTTATGGGACTTCCTTATCAACCACAGGGCCAATCAAACACACACACACACACACACACACACACACACACACACACACACACACACACACACACACACATGCACACACACATGCACGCACACTCACACAAATGTCACACACTCATACCAGCATGTGCATGAGTGCACACACACACTGGCAAAGGCATACACACACTGGCACATGCACATACATGCACACACGCACGTGTACGTACACACACAGTCAAAACCAGATATACCACTAACAGGTGTTGGTGGTCAACCTAATCATGCATAAAATACTCACCACTTACTCAATACACTATTGATATTGAGCTATTTTAAATATATAAATTGTATATAGATATATATATATATATATATAATTATGCCCAGATATTTGCAATAATCCACTTAAATAATGTATTCCTATTTCCTAATTTGCATAACAATCCAACCAACCTCTCCAAGTGTTGCCTGAATGAATCAATCATTTGTGAAAGATTAAATAGCAATTTCCTATCTCACCTCAGGGCCTTGTGCTATCAGACCTGGATCCTTATCAGGCCATGGAGTCATCAAGTGCAGGCTGAGCGCACAGTACTGTGGTGGGCAGGTGCCTTATTAAGGGCCTAACATACCCCTCAGCACTTCACAGCAGAACCTGGATGTCATCCCGCGCCATACTGATAAAGCACATTCTTCTTGGGAATTTTGCTTATCTGTGTACTGCTGCTGCTGCTGCTGCTTCTCTCTCTCTCTCTCTCTCTCTCTCTCTCTCTCTCTCTCTCTCTTATGCAATGGTGTGCCCTAATTCTGGCATAGACTAGGCATTTGAAAGGCCTTCACTGTTTGCAAACACTTTAAAGTATACACAGGTCTCCTTTTGAGGGAGTTGTCTGCCGGTTTGGGCCTTGTATTAGGTTTATTGGTAAAAAATTAGGGTTGGTACCAGCAAAAGCATAACTTTGACAACACGGCCACAACTCTTTGTCCCACGTGCCTTTCCTCACTGAACACGTATCCGGCCTTACACACTTTGCCTTGCGATGTTATTGTGCAGGGGATTATAATCACACTTTAAGAAAGTAATGTCTGCAGTTATGCCTCTCATTTTGCCACAAACGCACATAAGACCATACTTGAAATGACATGGAGGCCATTGGGGCCACGGTTTGAGACTTTCCCCGGGCCACAAACCAAATTGGCCAATTCCAGACTGTCACCACGCAGAAATGAAAAACATCCCTGGACTGAGTTACAGGTTAACCTAGTTAACATGGGAGCTGTACACCACAACTGTTGTTGCAATGGCTTGCTTGTTTCAAAAAGGCCTCTGCTGAGTTATTGGCTATGCAATGTTTACCCGTTTGTAAGGAGTGGAACACAGCCCAGCATGACTTGACCGGTATTGACCCAACTAAATTCCGCCAGGCAATCATGTCGGGCCGGGTAGAGCCTCCAGCTTTGAAGCCATTGGAATGGGCACAGCAAAGCCTTTACACTTAAATCCACACAAAACCCAAGAGAATCATGGCAGGCAGACAGGGCTGCTTGTCAAAGCCTGAGCCGCATGCGTTACGTAACGGAATAGTGCACTATAGGTCTATAGAAAGCGTTTTGCATTTTCCCCCACATGCCAGCAATCTTGTCAAGATGGGACTTGGGCATCCAAAGGGCGCTTTGGACGCACTGGACCTAAGCGCGCAGGTGCCGTAATTATATCGTCAGCCTTTTTAGTCTTTGCTGGCTGCGAAGTTATCACCTCAGCGCGTGCAAGCAAGCCCTGCAGTTAGAGACGCTGTGTAGCGTAGCCTAGGATACATAATACTGGTCCTCGGAGAGAAACTGATCTCCCGGTGTACAAGGTCAATGAAATGTTTTGCATATGATATCGACTGCCTTGATGCACTTAAAACTAAACGTTTCACCACTTTCAGTTACGCACGAAAGCCTATGGAAAGACTTTCCAGGTTGTAGGGAAGTAAAGCATCTACAAGACACGTTTCTCACATAGCCTACAGAATTACATAAGTTGCTGTGGCCATTGTGTGAAAGCGCGCATTACAATGTAACGCGCACGTTATAGGCTACATTATTATCATTCGTGAAAAGCCATAGTCGTTAAAGAATCCGTGAAACGCAGTTTGCGATGCTCACCTTGGCTTGGTTAATGAGAAGTCCGACGAATGTAGACACGAGCATCGACCTGGAGATCTGCGGGCTCTTTCTACGTATGTCCTGTT
The DNA here is from genome assembly GCF_034702125.1 of Engraulis encrasicolus. Taxonomy (NCBI): domain Eukaryota; kingdom Metazoa; phylum Chordata; class Actinopteri; order Clupeiformes; family Engraulidae; genus Engraulis; species Engraulis encrasicolus. The sequence continues at coordinate 38,779,001 of NC_085863.1, forward strand.
TGTGGAAAGGGAAAGCGGCCGCCGGCGGTTCCTCGGGCACGGTGACCGTGTAGGACTGTCGCATACTCGGCATGGTGACGGCGTTTTGGGTCGCTCAGCTCGAAACTCCGAAGTCTAGTTTTCTGGCTGCCGCACACCGGAGCTGGCCTTGAGTCAGCGATGAGCTGGATTCCCGGAGTACCCTACTCCGTTGTGATTTACGAGGTAAATAGAGCTGGTGCTCTCTTAGGCTAGAGTATTCCCACGTATGTTCTTCAAAAATCTTTGATTCGCTATAGGCAGCCAAGTGTCCAGTTATTGTGAGGGTCCATGAACAGGAAAACTGCTGGTACTGGAGAGACGTCCACTAGTGGTGCATGGACTGAGGTAGCAGACAGGTTACCTAAAGAGAACAGCTCCGCTTTATTCAACTAATCCGAATGTGGATTTAAGTGAAACTGCTTCATTAAGCTTGATGGAGGCTCGCGTGGACGCCGGTAGGTCCTCCCCTCTCATGTGTCAGTATTGCAAATGGTCAGGAGGCGAAATTCATTTCGACTTTACTACAGCGCGCACACGCCCCCTCCGTCCAGGACAGACGTCACGGCGTGCCTCATGCGCGCCCAGACGTCAGACAGCAGAGGACGAGACCTTCTCACATTCACCTCGAAGGAGGAGTGGGGAGGTTTCAAGGGGCTACTGGCTAGACTTACACACAAAGCACCCTGAGTATATTCATGTTCTATTCAGCATCAAACAACAAAGACTTAGATATATATTCATGTATTATATCTATATCATATTTGTTATTGTCATTGTTCTTCTGATAATACTACTGCTCACAAATTGAATGCAACTTATGAGATGGAGACATTCTACTTTTGTAGTGACACTGTACGTCACACCAGCAGAGTCATGTGCCTCTGGAGTGTCAATTGAACTGTGACTGGGGGTAGCCTATAAAAAAGGCACAACAAAGACCTGTTTGGTATGCGTTCCACTGGCGCCACAAAAGCCTCTGTATGTAGTATGGCTCTGCAGAATGACAAGAGGTGCACGCTGCAGGGGAGATGGGAACCCAAATAAGCCTGGGGACAATCACACCCTGTCCTGTCCTGTCCTGTACCGTCCCGTGCATCGACGCACGCGGGCAGCCAGACAGCCACACAAGCAACCTCATTAATTATCCAACAACACGTGAAGCTGTGGCCCAATCATCACATCTGTGTCCACCTGTAGCTCCAGGGAAGCCAACATGGGGGGAACAAAGGGGTCAGTTGTGCTGGGCCCAGGGAGAGGGGGCAGGATCGGGTGTTCATTATAATGTATGTATTTTTTAGGGGGGGCCTCTCAAATTGCTTTGTCCCAGGCGCGGCCAAAAGCTGTCAACGGCCTTGTGTAGCTCAGCTCTACATCACCATTTGTTAGTGTGGATGTCAAAATGCGACACCTGAACAATAAAATGATGCCTAATGTACATTATTTTAATGGAGCCATATCAGTAATAAATGGAAAGCGCTGACGCAGAGACATGAGTCAGTGGGACGATCGGTTTGTGTTATTTACTCATACCGGAATAGCACTTGAAATCCATCAAAACAAATTATAGGCCTACGCTTTCTGAAGGCAGAGATGACATGCTGCTCCTGGTATACGCACGCTGGGCCTACATCAAACATATTTTCATTTTCACCCAGATTTTGCGAATGTGAATTCAATGTCTTCATTTTATTGCTTCTACTGTATGATGTACAGTGTCATTAACATTGAAATAACAGCTGCCAAAGACCTTCTTTCATATTATGTCCAAATTGAAAACACATTATAAGAGATATACAAAGTACTATGTTTTACTCGTGTCACTAATGTACAATGTGGCAGTATAAGCAATTCAATGCCATTTGACAGGTGCTATAGCCATTTATCACAAGATGAGAGCATGGAAATGACCATTTCATGTGGTCCCAACATCGCTATTGGCCCTGTGCACAGCTTGCAATGTCATTTCAACATGCAACAACACATAAAGGCAATGGCACAACTTCAGTCAGTTAAAAAATTATAATCTGCCTTGGCACCTTCCCAAGTTAAAGCACTTGAGAGTCATCATATGGGCTCAGAGATACTGTACATATCCATGACATGACACGAATAAGCAGCAATGGAGACTGTGAATATTCTCATTCATTCATCCATTTCATCAAGGTCAATATGTTTCATTTAGTTGAGTAGTAAGCAAATGGTCTGGACCAGAAATAAGTCCAGTTGCTTCCTGCTGTGTTGACTTTGTAGACGTGCAGCTTTTCACGCTTTCACAAAAAAACAACCCACTGCCCTTTTCAACCAGGTGTGTTTCTTTCATCCCAACAATACGTGCCACGAAAACACACACTCTCTCTCCTCTTCTTCGCGCCAGTCATTTATTTATTATGTAACCGCGCATGCCAAACAACACAGAGCTGGAGCCTTCTGCAGGAATAATTGCATTTCATCTTAGCAAACGCCCTTCTGGAGAAACAATATTACATAAGTGCTGCTTGAAGTGTTGTTTGCTGACTGCCTTGGGCTATGTGTCACAGTTCTCTTGCCATGGATGGATGGATGGATGGATGGATGGATGTGTGAAATGACTCCATTTGTCACTGTGTGGATCTTTGAAAACAAGACTATGACCACCTGATTTCCATTCCTGAGACACAATCAAAAGCATCACTATTCTCTCTCTCTCTCTCTCTCTCTCTCTCTCTCTCTCTCTCTCTCTCTCTCTCTCTCTCTCTCTCTCTCTCTCTCTCTCTCTCGCACACACACACACACACACACACACACACACACACACACACACACACACACACACACACACACACACACACACACACACACACACACCTCTCTTTCTTTCTCTCGCAATTCTCAATTTCTCTCTCTCCTGATTTTTTCTCAGTCTGTCTGCTGCCCCCCCTCTCTCTCACACACACACACACACACAGAAACACACATATACACACAAACACTTACACACTTACACACGCACGCGCGCGCAGGCACGCACACACACACACACACACACACACCCACACAGTAAGATGAGGCAGAGAGGAGGAATGTAATTTTTGTTCACACCCTGCAGTGCTGCATGTATTATTGGTCCATGGCTGTCTGTCCATTTATATTGGTGTGGTGTGGGTGAGTCACAGATGCTGGCTAATCCTCCTGCTGTTACTGAGCCACTTATTCACATCACAGCCTGAGAGGAGAGGGGGACACGATCAACAGAGCCATGCAGGGGACCAGGGGAGAGGGTACATTGGGTGCAGTTCCTGGGAGGAATGAGGGGGATATGACGCCCCCCCACACACACACACACACACACACACTTCTCTTTATATTGTATAAACATAATATGTATTTTATTTCATCCTTGTATAACTACGTATTTTAAACATCTCTTTTTGTACCCATTATCTACTTCACTATTACAAAACTTTTCTTTGCCTTTTTCTTATAATCATTTTCCTATTTTAGATGTGATGTATAAATTCATTGATGCTTTGGTATTATACTCTTGCTGCTCTGACTTTTTTTAATGTGAAGTTACCCGGGGTATTTTGAAAGGCACTTAAAATAAAATGTATTATAATTTCTGGGAAAAAACATGAAGTGCCCCCATCTCCCCCGAGTAAAACCGCCAAATCATTCAAAATTGAAGAAAACGTATTCACATCCACACAACTTCACCTTCCCCAAAACACCATCCTGCCATTAGACCTGTACAGATGAGAGACTTATTTGGCCAAGAGGAGGAAACATTAAACAAACATAGAGCAAGAGGAGTGGATGGTGGTGGGAAGTGGAAGTGGGATTCATTTGGGCGGCCCTAGTCAGTGCGGTCACATCTTTGGATCTCTGCCAGCATCCGCGGATCACATGACATCATGAGCCAACGGGAGGGAGCGAGTGAACCAATGAGAAGGAAGGAAAAAAAAGTAGAGCAAAGAAAAGAAGAAAAAAACAAGTATGCTTTCCCCATTCACTGTAGATTTACTCTGAGTCTATTACGCAAGGGGCCCCGGATGAACAAAGACGAGTGCTTGATGTGAATGAGACATGTTTACATAAGAGATGGCTAATTACAATTCTAGGCCAGTGGTGTGGGACAAAAGGGCCTCCCAACAAAAATGACCAGTCCAACTCAGGGAAGCCCACAGGGGAAGGGGGGCAAAGGAGTTGGTTGTCCCAGGGCCAGGGAAAGCAGGGGCCCTGGAATTGGGTTCTCATACATTGTATGCAATGGATGGGGGGTGTTTCAGATAACTTCATCCAAGGCCCGACCAAAGCGGTCAGCGGCCCTTGTCCAACTTCATGGTCAGCAGCTATTCATCTGGAAACACAAAGACAAACACATGGCCGGCCGGTGTGCTGTCTACATTTGATATAGCCAACCCATCGAGCTGAGCTACAAACTGAGCCTAGATCAGTGGTTAGGGTTATGGGGAAAGACTATTCTAAGAGCCAGACCTGGACTGAGAATCTGGCACACTGGGGCATTTCCTGCCGGGCCGACTGTCCTCAGGGGCAGATGCTGTTTTGTTTGTATTTTCTTAGAAACTGCACAAAAATGGTCAGTCGCCTCTTTTGGTTCCAGTCCAACCCTGTGGAGCTCATATCGACGACGCAGCCCATCTTGACCCAACTCTGGCCAGTGCAATAATAAAATGTACTCTTTCTTCTCTCCCTCCCTGGCATTGAAGACAACATGGGCGAGGCTTGGTCTTACTGTTGTTGTATACTCCCTTCTCCAGTTTAACCATTAACTGGTCTTAAGAGGACAGGCTGACACAAATAATGGCAGAAAGGTTCACCTGAGGAACTGCGGCGTCAGCACCTGGAAGTCAGTCAGAGAGACGGCCATGTGCTCTGCTCTGGTCTAGAAGGCACAGCATTTCTGCCGTGACTTGACAGTCAATGCATGTCTTGTCCTCGGCCAAAGTCATTTGCTCGTACCATTTTACACTGACCCAGAAAAAAATTGGTCCTAAAAATTGTGCTAGCCACAGAGTCTACGCAACCTACCTATTATAAATGCTGGCATATTTTCTGATAAACTGATGCTTTGCATAAACGGATTCATGATGCATTCAGGATCCATGCACACAGATGCAGAGGACAAACACTCAGAGAGAGAGAGAGAGAGAGAGAGAGAGAGAGAGAGAGAGAGAGAGAGAGAGAGAGAGAGAGAGAGGGAGGGAGGGAGATAGAGAGAAAAAACAGAATGGATGAAAGGATGGATGGAGAGAGAGAGTCAGAGAGAAAGAGGGAGAGAAATAAGAAACAGCATGAATGAAAAATGGATGAAAAAGAAAGACAGAGACAGCGTGAGACAAAGGTAGAGAGAACAAGCCTTTGTCTCCCCTCCATCCCAGGTGTGTGTGTGTGATAGAGAGAGCAGGTTGTGTTGTTTGCAGGTGGAGCCTATTCTATTCTCTTCTCTTCTCTTCTATTCTGAGCTGCGGGCGGGAAGCAGACGGAGTGATGTCACCAACACCAGGACCACTGCAGTGACTGACTCAGTCTGGACCAGCTCGGCTCGGCTCACCTCAGCCGCCCACCCTGTCAGTTAGCCTTGGAAATAGCTCTTGAGCTGCTTGTTACCACCGCCACCAGCCTCTCCCTCTCTCTCTGTCTCTGTCTCTCTCTGTTTCTCTCTCTCTCCCTCCTCGAAGCGATGGCGGTGAGCTGGGCCCTCGGAAATAGCTCTCAAGCTGCATGCTCTGCCGCCACCACTAGCCTCTCTCTCTCTCTCTCTCTCTCTCTCTCTCTCTCTCTGAAAGTCAAGCGGCAGCGTGGCACCAGCCCACGGTGGGTGACAGGCTGCGGTTCCAAGTGGCTTCTAAAACGGTAGCTCGGCTCACGCCATCACAGCCTTGTAAGTACATCACAGTCAGCCAACCAGAGAGAGAGAGAGAGAGAGAGAGAGAGAGAGAGAGAGAGAGAGAGAGAGAGAGGAGACATAGATGGAGAGAGAGAGAGAAGGGAGACATAGATGGAGAGAGAGAGACAGAATAAGATAGAGAGAGAGAGAGAAAAAAAAGAGATGAGAGATACAGAGCGATACAGAGTGATAATGGCATAGCTGAGAGGGTGAACAGGTTGTACTGCTGCACAGACAGGCACAGTGTGTGACAGGGGTGCCAATGACGCATTGACAGATCAGATCAGTTCCTCCCCGCAAATGGCATTGTGTCATGTCACTCGACCAAACCGAGCACGTTGAGTGGCTGGCTGGGGCTTCACAGTCGTATTTGGGGTGAGATTGAGGTCATTACTATTTCCTAGTTCCATTCCTCAAATATCTACCGCAGACGTCACACTTTCGTTATAGCTGTCTGTGGGTTAGCTGCAGACATGTTCTAATCACAGACTTGTCACTGAACACATCCTGAATTGTATGGTGTTTTCACACCCGGTACCTTTCAGCCATTTAAGCAAACTGAGACCTGTGACCCATATGTGCATATGTGAACGCTCCAAAAGTGTACCCAGACCGCTCGGAAGTGAACTGTGCTGAGACCTTTATTGAAGTGGCCTCAGTATGGTTCTTATGAGTCCTGACCAGTTACACTTGTGACTTTGTGTGATTACTTAAGGGGAGCTCTGGAGGACCAGGTGTGATCAAAAAGAGGACTGGCACACCATGCAAGTCTAATAGGCAAGGAAAGAGCAGCCGGTTCTTTTTTTTTAATACACTCTTCACTAAACCCACTGACGCCTAAGACACCTACAAAAAAGGGTGCTGAATGCCTGAGCCCTTTTTAAGAAAAGCATATAAAAACCTTCTGAAAGCACGTAAAAATATGCACTAAGTTGCATATAACCTCTTAGAAACTCATCTTAATCTCAAACAAACAGAGATCTTTAATAAAGTTGTCTCAAATCTCATGAGCCTGAATGTCGTGTAATGCAGCTCCAGGTGCCAGGGCCAATGTTGCACAACGCAACATCTGGCATCAATGGGTTAAAGGGGACTAGGTGTGAAATTACCCTTAGTTGCACTGGACTAGAGTGCATGTGCAATGCAATAAGGGGCACATCATATACATTTAGATCTACCACCAGAAGAAGTGTAAATCCTTAACCTGGCTATTGTCAGCCAGACGAGAGATATAGTGAGATATAGCTTGGGAACCATCAACTCATTTTCTCATGGGGGAGGTGGATGTAAACTATTGCTATCGCATCTGGTGTCGACGTGGTGGATCTGGTAGGAAACTACAAGCTTCCGTCTGTCTAATAATACATCTCGCCCTTTGTTCCCGTTTTGTGGTTGGGATCCCAAATTCAGGTGAAGCTTTCCTTCAGAGTTTCCATGCTGTCCCTCAAATAAGAAAGGCATCATGGGAATCCCCAGGCTAGTAGATCCCAGCTTTAGGATGGGAAAATCATGCTATACATTTGATGCAACCATGTCCTGACCCAGTTGTTCCTAAAGAGCACACATCATCATACAGCCTTAACTGGTGAAACCCCCTGTGTTAAGGTGGGAAGCTGAATACATGGCATGGTTATTTACGTAGTTTCTGAAGTATTGGCACATTCACATACCAATGGAGTTTCTTCACTATGAAACAAAGTTTGTAGGTTTAGTAGGTTTTAGGATAGAGCATTTCCAGACTTTAGTGTTTATCCATGACAAAACACAAAAGGTTAAATCCTTCAGCAAAGGCCTCTTGTGTATATAACAGCCTTACTGATAACCTTTGGTTTTATTCTGGTTGTTCACCTTGGGTTTACTACAATGGGGGAAAAGGGCCACGCGTTAAAACTCGACATTCCACCCAATCAGGGAAGGAGACTAATGTGTGATGTTGCTTGCACAGAGCGATAATCTTTGAACCGTCAACAGACACATGGAGAGGCTATCTCCTTGGCGATCCGTCTGCTCTTAAGGAATGTTGCTTGTCTTGCAAGAAGAAGTGGAACGAACATCAAGGACACCCAGACAAAAAAAATCTATTAAAACTTACAAAATGATTCATACCGTTCATACAGCTTCTGAGTTGTAGTGGCAGCAGAGGGAGCATTGCAGCTCTAACTCTGGATGAGGGTGTTGTGGGGAGTCAAAGTAATCTACCCCATGTATACCCATATGGAAAAGATATACCGCTATATAAAACCTACAAAATGATTCATATTTGAACTACACAAATCGTATGTGGCACATTCAATAAAATTGGCTTTCGTTCCTATGTCTAAGGCAAACATATGTACAACGTCCATAGACTGTATTAATACAATAGTTAGATCCGGTCGAATTATTTAACAATTTCTGATTGGACGAGACACGTTTTATGCGTCACTAGAAGTGAGGGTATCCCGCAACACACTATGAATGACTCTTCGCGTCTACTAGAGACATTTTACATGGAATGTCTATCAGCGCTTACTCATATGGCATAGACTATAAGAGTGGACGATTTTGTAATTTCCACAGTACTTTTATGGCCATGTAAGTTATGTATATCCCTTATCTTATTCTATGGGCAGATTGACACACTTTGCCTGTGTTGGAGAAAGCCACTTTGCACGGAAGTGTGTTAACTCAACATTCACTTTTTTATCTATGCCCTTCTCAGAGCAAACAGACTTGCCTTGCAGTTAAGGAACTCTTTATCTCACCTTGATAATGTTCCTAAAACAGTCGGATAGTGGACAGAGTAATTGAGGTTGCGCCAACAGCAAAAAGGAACAGTGAAGTTCCAGTCTCTCGCGGGTTATGTAACAAACCAATTCATGGTCAATAAAATCGCCAAAATGGCAAATAATTGACGTGTCTCAAAATTGCAAATACAGTATTTACAACATGATGGCACATAATGTACAAATGGGGGTACAGTACTCAATAACTGATTAAGACATGGTCATTACCATTTTGGTGACAATAAGGTTATAACTGAGGCACTGCAGGAAATGTTTACTTGCTTGACTTAACTGCATGGCAATGAAAGGCAATGAAAGGCTGTGACCTCTAAACCAACAATGCCCTGAGTGAACTTCAGTAAGGGTTTGAAGCAGATTTCCCACTGTACTAGGCTGTCTTGACATTGAGTCAAAGTCAATGTTTTTGTCCATTTGGTCAGTTTTATATTATACCCCTGGTCTGCACTTGTGAATATTCATACAGTTCAATAGGTTCAACGATAATCATGACTTGAAAATGTTTGAGATTATTTCTGTTAATAATTCTTAAAATTAAAACCATTACATGTTACATTACAGTACACTTAGCTGAAGCATTTTTGCAAAGCGACTTGCAGTTATTTACTGGGTTTTGTTACCGTCCCTGGAGCAGTATGCAGTATGCACACACACACACACACACACACACACACACACACACACACACACACACACACACACACACACACACACACACACACACACACACACACACACACACACACACACACACACACACACACTCATTTCGCCAAGCTTGTGAGTTGTTGTGTGTGTGTGAGAGAGGGATGTTCTTTTAATGGCAGCATGGGTGTAGATTAAGATAGTGACTCCTGAAGTTGTACTTTGTCCGCAAGGCCTCCGGTAAAAGTCCAGCGGAGTAGATCCTTACGTAACCAGCCTCAGTCCTTTAACAGTTGGCCTTGCAAATGCAGCTGTGTGAGGCGAAGACATGTGCTTAGCAAATGAGTTACAATGAGAAAGAGTAATAAACTGCTGTGTTGTATGAAGGGAGTCGCAGGCACACAGTCAAGTCTACAGTGTTGATTCACCACTTAGAGTGTATGACCAACACAGGGAGTGTTAAATGTGATGCCCTGAGAGTATTAAATGTACACTTGGAAAATATAGGTCAGGGATATGCTTGCTGCAGGATACGGGTGCTATGCACTTTTCGTGCATGAACAAGTTTTATGCATTGTGACTGATGCAAGTATTTATGGATCAGTCACAATGTATAGGCCTACAGACATGTGTGAGTAGTGCAATATTGACAAAACTGCAAGAGGCGATCTTCCAAATGTCCATGTTGAGTTCACAGTCAAGTCAAACAACTGTGGAAAACATTAATGAGAGACCCGGTGGCTATCTGGCCCATGGTTCATGGATAATACCTCCAGTATATTCACTAGGTCTCAGCACTGTGGCATGCGATATTTAAGTCACACAGCAAGCATATCTCATATACATCTATATACTGTATAAACATATATGTGTGTCTGTATATACAGTATATGAGACATATATATTCAGTATATATGAGACATAAGAGAGAGAGCGTATGAGCGACATGAGGGAAAAAAGGAAAAACTCAAACGCTCTTTGACCTGTGTCGAGTTAATGGAAGGAGTGGTAATAGTACACTCTCTCAGCTGACCTGGCCAGGCATGTGTCCACAACAAACACAGAGGAGACTCACTACACTACACAGGGCTCAACAGGACTCGTGCCTGTGTGCATGGCAGAGGAAAGCTCTTATCTCCACTGGAACACAGGTCGTGCACACAGGCCAACTATGCAGCTATGTGGAACTATGACACGAAATGTATGATGTGCAAGTAAATCATGAAAAAATAAGAAGACACCAGATGCTACAAGACCAGGGTTATCTTTTACAACCTCTAAAAGTTTGTGAAGACTCCACTCTTCTGAGAAAGCTTACCTGTACCTTTGTTAGAAAATGTAACCGCTGCTTACACGTATCTTACTCGTTATTCTTAGTCTTCCTTACTTACATAATGCACGCCAGTGGAATGCTGTAATAGTCACTGGAAACATGTAACTGCTATAGAACTACACTACTATGACATTACACACATTTAGAATACATAACAACTTGGTCATTACCATTCTGGTAAGAGCAAGTTTACAACCGAAACCATGTCTTAACGGGATATAATATAAGGGTGTGACAGGTCTGAGTCTCTCAGGCTGCTTCTAATGAGGGTGTTATAAGAATACAGTATATAATGAGGTCTGTCTGTATCTGGCCTTTACAGGATGTACTGTTTGTACTGTTCAATATCTGTTTGGAGCCTCTCAAAACCTGCAGGTGGAATTGGACTGATGTGTATACAAAGAATGGTACACACACACACACACACACACACACACACACACACACACACACACACACACACACACACACACACACACACACACACACACACACACACACACACACACTCTACCAATTGCACACATCAGTGAGACAACCAATAGAGAGAGAGAGAGAGAGAGAGAGAGAGAGAGAGAGAGAGAGAGAGAGAGAGAGAAAGGGGGTAGGAAGAGAGGCAGGGAGGGAAAATGCTGAGTTAAGAGTAAGGTCACATACTGATAATCTTTGTGGGCTAAAAAAGCATAAAACAAGGGCTCGCTTGTTCCGTGCTCCATTTGAGGTTACCCAGGGCACAAGCCTTGCTTAAAGGAACACAGTGGATAATTCCCAGTTATATAAAGATGGGGAGGTCGAATACAGCTCAGCAAAAAAAATCACCAGCAGAATGTGGGACGAGGAATTCTATTCACTAATGAAACAGTCTCTGTCTCTGTATCACCGTGACTGTTACAGGCAAACCAAACAGATGAACTGTCTGAACTCACTGTGCCAAAAAACTAGTTCATCTGACTTAGGGTGTGCGTGCGTGTGTGCGTGTGTGGTGGGGCAGCGCAAAGACAGAGTGTGCCACTCACTGTGTGAAATGTATTTGTGTGTGGTTTGATATTCAGAAGGGAGTTTGAGATTTTATTTTACAGTGACAGCTGGAGTTGGGATTACAGAAAGACACGGCAGAGGGCTTGGGCCTGCGTGTGTATACGGCTGCATATGTGTGTGTGTAAAGGGGTGTGGGTTTTTGTGCACATACTCATGCTCATTTAAGTGTGTGTGTGTGTGTGTGTGTGTGTGTGTGTGTGTGTGTGTGTGTGTGTGTGTGTGTGTGTGTGTGTGTGTGTGTGTGTGTGTGTGTGTGTGTTTGTGTGTGAAGGAGTGTGGGTTTTTGTGCACATACTCGTGCTCATTTAAGTGTGTGTGTGTGTGTGTGTGCGTGTGTGTATGTGTGTCACCCTGCGTGCGACATGCGTGCGTGTGTGTGTGTGTGCATGTGCGTTTTTGTGCCCAAACAGTTGCTCATTTAAGTGTGTGTGTGTGTGTGTGTGTGTGTGTGTGTGTGTGTGTGTGTGTGTGTGTTTGTTTGTGAGTGTGTGTGTGTGTGTGTGTGTGTGTGTGTGTGTGTGTGTGTGTGTGTGCGCGTGTGTGTATGCACATGCGTGTGTGTCTTGTGTGTGACGGTGAATGTGTGTCTGACCTGAGCTGACCCGGCATTTATTTTGGCCATGACACAGTAGCAACAGCACACACGACACAAAACAGGGAACACAGACACACTACACAGTCAGACAGACAGACAGACAGCCGGGCAAGAACAGACAATCTTTCCCGCTCTCTGGAAAAAAAGAGGCCCGCAGCAGAATTTGAGTTTCTTAGAATCAGGTTTTGAGCTTTGCAGAATTTCAGCTCCTCCATATCAACATCAGACGTACACGACTGTACACCCGTGACCAATGCGACTAAGGGCCACTACGTTAATGGGTACCCTACAAGGAATAGGTGAGAGACAAATGACAAACAAACACATACATTCACAGAACCACAGTAGATTTCTCCTCCCACCCACCGACTCCTAATCCGATGGCACAGCAATGAAAGGCACGTACTGTACAGCTGAGGCTTTTTTAACTCAAATTTAGCACACATTAATGCACACGCACACACACACGCGCGCGCGCGCGCACACACACACACACACACACACACACACACACACACACACACACACACACACACACACACACACACACACACACACACACACACACAGAACAAATCCGCAGGACTGTAGGTTAATCCTTGATACACTGTCTATTTTTGTTCCTATTCTACAAAAAACCCAAATACTTTTAATACTCCACAGAGGGGGGTTATGGTAGACTGGCAGCACAGTGAAAGGCCTGGTATGACCCTAGTGGAACTCTTAAGCTTTGTCTATTAATAGGGAAAAGGCCAACTTCAAACTCACAGAAGGATGCCTCGTATATGGACTGTTCATATACACCAGTGTTTCCCAACCAGGGGTACGTGTACCACTAGGGGTACTCAAGCACACTGCAGGGGGTACTTGGAAAATGTAATTTTAACAAAGCTTAGTTACATTGGGATAGAGAAAGCGATACAGAACTTGACTTAGGGGGTACTCATGGCACACTGAAAAGGCTTGGGGGTACACAAGACAAAAAAGGTTGGGAAACACTGATATACACTATCCAATTCTTACATGGTGCATACCAGGGCTGGCCTGGGTCAAAAAATCAGGCCGGGCAATTGAGAGAGATCATGAAACAGTCCGCCCGGCATCGAGAGAGACCATGAAACATTTTTAGTCATCTAATGAGTTATTTTGACCATAACAGGCAAAGTTAATATTTAAATATCATGCTAATATTTAAATCTCATGGCTTCTCATCCATCCCTGGTGCATACAATAAAAGTGTCCCATTCCTCATTTTCATGTATAAGTGTGGTAAGCTTATTTAACAAATAAACATTGTGTATGAAATAAGCTTAGTATTAGACGCTGAAGAAGGCTTAGGCCGAAACGTCTGTCTGTCTGCCATGCTAACCCAGTATTAAAACTGCAAGAAATTGATCCGGGAGTGCGGCTTTTTTACAATACATGAAATAGTATTAGAGCTTACTTATATGCCACATACAATAAAAAGTGCCCTTTTTCTTAAATGGGTCAAAGACAGGGTTTTCTTGGGCTCGGACATTACTGTAGGTGGCGCAACGGCGTCTAATTCCCATAAATTATTTAGTAATTGGTGGTTGATATGCTTCAATGAATATGCTTCTTAGATAGTCCACTGAAAACAAACAAACAAACAAAATCCACACACTAGTTGCACTGGCTGTCGTTATGTTGCTTTGACGTGTGCTACTACTGAAACATCACTGACCAATATAAAGATTTCATAAGATTTGTACAGCCATGTACATTTTTCAGTATCTTTTCCTGTGGGATACAATAGTACAGCGAAATGTCTAGTCCTGACCCTAGTTGAACTCTATGGCTTCCTCTTTGAGACATGATTGCCACTAAACTGAGTAATTACAAAGGCTTGCCAAGTCTGCTGAACTATCAATCTCCACTTTTGCCATATCAATTATTAAGCAATGTAATAGTACATAAAATGAAAGGTCAGCCGTAGTTGATGATGGTGATTGCATAAGTGTTCTTTCTCCCATGTTACCTCATTAGCCCAATAAGGAATGGCATGCTAGGTAGTGGAGGAGCGATCAGGCGATACCTGTATCTGTAAGATCTGGCTGTCAGTCATGTCAATGATGCTGAAAAACTGGCAGGGCTGCACAGTACTCTAGGTTTTGCTACGTCATTGGAAATGAACTGAATGTTTGGTGTTTGAGGTATATACAAAAGTGATATGATTCAAGTTGCCATCTGATGTCAAAGACATAACATCAGAAAGCATTCAATGACTGAAAAACCAACATGAAAATGCAGGGTGCACGCAAATCCATGTTTTTGATTACGCCAGAGCACTGTCTGCAGGTAGCGTTATTTACTCGTCTGAAAGTCATGGCTGTGGAATTCAGTTCGAGGAATCGGCTTGCGCGGTATGCAAGAGCCACAGATGCACATGGGCGATAACAGCCCCTTCTCCTTGCTGTTGTCACAAGATCTGTGGTCTCCTGATGAGTTGACTGGCCTGTGGTCTTATCTCTACCAGACTGCGGTGATCAGTGATGGACGCACACATAGTGCACAGCGCACATCCACAATGAGTATCCCCCTTTTGTAAAGTAACATAACATTTTAAACAATATTTTGATAAGCACTCAAATGTGTAAGCTCAACAGATGTATTAAAGTCTATGCACATTTTGGAAATAACGTGCCCCCCCCCCCCCCCCCCCCCCAACTTANGATACAAACACACACTTCCGTACAGGCAGATGTCGCATAGTGGGATGTGATCTCCCAGGTTATTCCCACTTAGTCCTATTCACTTTGTGTGTGTGTGTGTGTGTGTGTGTGTGTGTGTGTGTGTGTGTGTGTGTGTGTGTGTGTGTGTGTGTGTGTGTGTGTGTGTGTGTGTGTGTGTATGTGTGTGAATATGTGTGAATGTGTGCATGCTCTACCTGCTCTGATCTGTTGCTGCCATCACAACCTCAAACTGAAATGTCATTTGATGATACTGTATGTCCACGACAGCCTCAACACACATAGATCTCGCTCAGTGTCTACCTACAGGACTCAGCCTCAGCACCCTCATGAGCTGCTCAGGTAAATCAACTTGCTCTGGCATAAGCAGTTGTATTTAAGGAAACATGTTATCTTACTACCAAAAAACTACCCACGTCTTGCCAGGACTGTAGTAAAGTAATTTATGAGCAGAAAAATAAAGGTGCTGGCATACTGTTTCTCTGTGTGTGGTTTGTGTGTGTGTGTGTGTGTGTGTGTGTGTGTGTGTGTGTGTGTGTGTGTGTGTGTGTGTGTGTGTGTGTGTGTGTGTGTGTGTGTGTGTGTGTGACTGTCTGTCTGTCAGAGGGGACATACAGCAAAGCCGATAGAAGGGGGGCAAAAAGGTCAGTCGTCTTGGGCCCAAAGACAGGAGGGGCTTCATTACCTCCATATGTATGGGGTGGGGGCCCCTTTCAGAGGACTTTGTCCTGGACCCCTTGCCAAAGCTGTCAGCGACCCTGCGAGTATGTGTGCGCGCGCCTGTCTGTCTGTCTGTCCGTACCTGTGTCTGTTCAAGTCTAGGGTGCTCTACGTGAGCCACCGCATGGACACCCTACTGATCTGTCTCCTGTCTTCTTCATAAGGCGTCTCTGTAAGCCATCCCCTCTCCTCACATCAAACAAGTCTCCTGACAAATTAGCTAAAGCCAGAAACCCCTGCAACCCCTTAGGGTCTGGACAGGCCAATTGCCCTTGACATCTATCTGTAAAAGAAAAAAAAAACGGGCACAATGTGTACAAGAGATCTTATCGCAGCCTGAAACAACCCTCCGGAGCCTTTACAACTCCAGTGTCCTTCAGAGGACTCAAAGGTTGCGCCGACTTGGTTTCACCCCCCACCTAAGTTACCCCCTTCACCAGTCTCACAGGTGCCTGCCTGCCTGGGTGTTCTTCCATGGACTCCTATTGTGTTCAAAGTGCAGGAAAAGGCACATATGATTATAGTTATGTAAACTTTACAGCCCTGTCTCTCATTAGGCCTACTGTAACGCAGGTGGGGGTAGTGAGGGTAGTGGGGGCAGGGGCCTAGCAGCAAATTCTGGGCCCTATGTATAATCGGTTCCAATTGACCCCCTCACTACAGTACTTGTACATGGATCTGACTCTGTGTGGGCCCCACACATACATGGGGCCCTGGAAACTCACTTTATGCCACTATTACGACGCCTCTTTAGACGGAGGTGACATTATTACATTACATTACATTCAGCAGATGTTTCAATGAAAAGCGACTTACAACAGAGGACATAATCAGCAACATTCAACGTGGGTTGAGAGAATATAGTCAACACGGGCATAGTGAGGCGAGAGCAGGTAGAAAGTGTGTACGTTCACATTTTTCTCTTTCCAGTTTTATGAAAGTGGGTCAGGTCAACGCAAATGGCGCTCGCGTCGCCGGGGCCAAAGTTCACGGCTGATGTAACCACAAAATCACATCTTGCACTTGGGTTTGCACTTGCTGGCCTCCTTCCCCCAATCAGCGCCCAATCACACGTACAGCGCAGTTACACTTCCCCTGCCATCATAAAACCATTACAGTACACACCAAATGCTCCCAGGGCCTGACTCATCACCCACCAGCTGTCATCATCTCACAGTCACGCCATGTGTTTTTATGTGGTTGCCACAGAGACCGCTAAGATACACAGTAAAAAGCACAGTGTAAATCAAAGACTATGGGAGTTGATTTAAAGGACCAGTTCAGTCAATTTCAACATGCAGTTGTAATGCTAACACTACCTTGGACTTGTCAGTACCTTAGGTTTTTTTCCCCCTTCTTCAGCCTTTTCCGAGATGTTGGTCATTGTAATGGGGCAGCCCTTTGTTTACATTTCAAAAAAACATTTTTATTTATTCCCAAAAACATCCGAAAGGTTATACAACATCAGCAGACAACTAGCAAACAGTGGTACCTTTTGGGAAAATATTTGGACTGGGCCTACGTTAATTTAAAAAAAAAAATGTAAACAAACGCTGCCCCCATTAGAAGAGCTCATATCTCGGAAAGGGCTTAGCCGAAAAATGTGGCATCACTGGGTACTGACAAGTCGAGGGTAGCGTGAGCAATGCAACAGCATATTGAAATTGACTGAACTGGTCCTTTAACATTTTCTAGAGTGAATTTGGTCCCAGAGTATTGTCTGTAAGTGCTGTATTGACATGGCAGATTTAACTGTGTACTCTGCTCTCTCTCTATGTGTATAAAGGTCTTGAGGTGAGGTGTGGTGAGGTGAGGGAATCTCCTGATGCCGTGACTGAGGTTTACTTTGCTTGAGGGATACCCCTGATGGAGGGCTGGAAAGGGACCAAAACACAGCCAGGACTTTTTTTTTTCTTAGACCAGCAACTCACACAGTCTCACCCCCCCAGTACACTATAATGTGATAGTCCACTGGCTACATATTACACATGCACCAATGGAAGAACATATTGTGGGGTGGTCTCTAAGGGGAGAATAAAAACAAAACAAAAAAGCCCAAAAGCATTGGTCCTTGAGGACTGTCGACCCGACGGGAAAATGCCCTACTTGCCAAATGACCAGTCCAACCCTGCCTTAGAAGGGAAAAAGGAGAGTTCAGGGATAGTCTTTGTTTTACTCATGTGTTTGCCTTAATGGGTGCAGACTGTTGGTGTATTATATAAACCCCTCCAGTGGAGAGCGGATATTTTCATTTTATTGAAGTGTGTTTGGGTTTAATCTCTACGTACGTATTGAGGTGTGTAAGGTAGGGCTTTGAGTATTTTGCTCCTGTCAGATATGAGATTGATGATCCACCAAGAGTATACAGTTACACCTCTCATGCGCTATATGCCTTAAAGGCCAAGTGGGTAAAAATGTGTACAGGTGTTGCCCTTTCACAAATGTTTTATTTTACAAAAATATTCACCACCAGTACCACCAACCATTTCCACCGGCTTAAAAACATACATTTGTCTGCCCATTTGGGGGGTCCAAACACCATATGCGCCAGCATGGAGTATGTTGCCAAAACTGGATCTGAATTTCCAGTGTTTCTCTCACCATGACATGATACACACGCACAACATCTATTTGTATTGTACTGTCACAGGGGCAAGGGGAAATCTTGTACATTGCACCTTTGACAACAGATCATTTTCTGACCAACTTCTATGGGAAAGCATCAGTGTTCCTGAATTAGTTCACGCATCTGCTGTTGCCCTAGAAACAAAACGACAACACACTGACACAACCATCCACAGCTCCACACAATTATGAATCATCGATTTAGCTGGTAGCTCACAGAACCTTGAATGCCCATGCCAACCCTGCACACTCACATGCCATATGGCACCAAAGTCCGATCATCATCACACACAGACGGTTGGAATAATTCTCATTCATCCAGGTTATGTTAGGTGGAAAACATCACACAGTAACAAAGAAAAATGCAGCATCAACTCAACACTTAGAGCAGGGAAGCCGACAAGTGGGGACAAAGGGGTCAGTTCTCCTGGGCCCAGGGAGATTTGCGGCCCAAAATTGGGTCCTCATTTCATTGAATGTATTGGGTGGGGGGCCCTTTCAGATGACTTTGTCCTGGGCCCAGCCAAAGCTGTCAGCGGTTAATCTTCTAGAGTTTATTTGGTCCCAGAGTACTCTCCAAGTGTTGAATTACTGTAATACTGTATTTTTTACTGTGCTGTAAGGAAAATCTTCCATTGGTTCCTGTGACCTAGTAAATGAGCATATTACGTACATCCACACCTCTGAGGAATGTGTGTGCTGTGTACACACTATACACAAACTCGTTACAGCCCAATACCAATATGTGAGGCCTTATGTAAACCACTATAATGAGTTTGCATTGTAAACAGGCGGACAGGGCTAACGCTTACAGGTGAACAATGCAGAGGGGTGTAATCACTTTCTCCAACACAATCAACACTCCTAGAGGATAGGCAACACAATACAAAGACAGGGCAAAAGAGGAAAGAAAAGAAAAGAAAAGAAAAGAAAGAAAGAAAGAAAGAAAGAAAAAAGAAAGAAAGAAAGAAAGAAAGAAAGAAAAAAAAGGAAAAGATTAAGCGACTGTGGGAAAAAGAGAAAAAGAGAAAGACAGAGAGAGAGAGAGAGAGAGAGAGAGAGAGTAGTATGTGTCCTGAATTTGTCACGGCCCTGTTTAGTTTAATATACACTGGGCAGAAGCAGTTGGCCTAAAGGTTCAATATGCGTCCCATTTCATAGAGTAAGACTGAAACCACTATTAACTTTTCAGTTGGTGCTTGAGAGGTGTCTCGCTTTGAAAGTGGCCTAAGGGGAGATAGATAGGACTAGGCCTCACTAAACTGGATGGAAGGCTTAAATCCGCCTGTGGAAGTAACCATAGAGACGAAAGAAGACTATTAACCTGACTTGCAATAAAACATGCCTAGACAAGAGCCTTCAACTTGGACCAAGCCCAACATGTCCTGCGACAGATTTATGTGCAATCTATTGCCAAGTTCATTATAATTTCCTTTCCTCTTCCTTCCATCCTCTTCCTTCCATAACTAAAACTTTTCTCAATCTATTCATTATAATCTAATCAAATTGTAAAGCACTTTGTGAATGTTTTGTTCTGAGGACACCGCTACAAAAATAATTGTTACTTTACTTTACTTTATTTCTATACTGTGTTAACTTGAATAGGGGAGAAATAAGCAGTGTTTACTATAGGTCTGGTTCAAGTTGAGGTAGATGGATTAACAAAACAACGCTGCTGCCCCCTAGTGTTGGTCTAATAGTTTCTCTTAAGCTTTCCTTCATGTTCATACAGTACAGTAGGCCTACTAACTCCAACTCCCATTGTCATTGTGACACAGCACTCCACAGCACACGAGTGAACACTGCACACTGCACACAACGAAAGTGCATTTATGCCTCACCCGTGCAAGGGGGCAGCCCTCAGTGGCGCCTCATGGGGAGCAGTGCGGTGGGACGGTACCATGCTCAGGGTACCTCAGTCATGGAGGAGGATGGGGGAGAGCACTGGTTGATTACTCCCCCCACCAACCTGGCGGGTCGGGAGTCGAACCGGCAACCTCTGGAATGCAAGTCTGACGCCCTAACCACTCACCCATGACTACTACTCAGTTAAAACATCCCAGAACACTTGCATGATGGAATGTGAAAAAATGGGTGTTTAAATATTCTGAGATAACTTTTCAGACAAGAGTAATCGTTGATATATATATATATATATATATATATATATATATATATATATATATATATATATATATATATATATATTAATGCTGCAGGCCCACAATTATTTATGGGGAGTACAATTCCCCATTGTATATTTTCCATAACCTGGTTCTCATGCAGATGGTTGTTACGAAGTTGTGCGAAAATGCAAAATATTTTCCAGACATGTCAATGTTAATATACTGTAAAAGGACCCATGACATAAAAAATTTATCATGAAATGTCATAGTTGTGCCTTTATCAACAAATTTCAAGATGTCTCATAAACACAAGTGAGTGTAGTGGAAATGTAGTACCAGATGTTACCTTGACAACTTAGGTAAAGCTCATGCACTCAATGACCTTGTGTCCTAATGGTTAGGAAGTCTGACTTCGTTGCCTAATGGTTAGTAGTAGAGAGTAGAGTAGAGTACTTAATTGATCCCTGGGGGAAAGTTGGTGTAGGGATAAGAGGAGCGCAGATTCAAATCTCACCCTAAAAGCAGTAGGCAATGGTTGCAGTGTCATTGAGCAAGGCACCTATTCTTATATTGCTGCAAACAATACACTGTCCATAAAATAACTGTGAGTCACTTAGGATAAAAGTGTCTGTAATGAAATGTAATGTGTTTGGTATGGATGTAGGCCTGTGTTCAGTATATTGTGTAAGTAATATTGTATAACGATAAGAATCGTATATTCTTATGGTGTGTTGTTGACATAGGCATAGAATTAAATTTTCTGTGTGTCTTCAAAAAACACTGAAAATGCAGAAAATGTTCTGGCACAGAAGATTCAAACATGTCTGACATCCAATGTATTAAGTATGTAGCGCCACTGACCTCGATGTTCCTCAGCAGCACCCTGCAGTTCCTCTCGGTGCCCTGGCGTCCTGCCCGGTGCTGCTGCCTGGCGGGCGGCCGCGGGGACGCGGGTGACAGCGACGGTGACGAGGGCGGGTCCCGGATGTCCAGCAGCACCAGCTCCTGGCTCAGGTCCGAGTAGCTGACGGAGCGGCGCCGCACGGGCATGGGCGAGGTGGGCGAGGAGGTGGCGCTGGAGGCGGGGGTGACACGGGTGGTGGAGCGCCCTCTCGCCACATTGGCTCCAGGCCGCAACCCGTGACCTCTGACCTGAGGCCTGCCGACGGCAACCGCATCTCCAGCGCGCCTCACCCGGAGGTCAAGGCCGTGAGGGTCGGGCCGTCCCCGCTCCTGGTGGTGGTA
The DNA here is from genome assembly GCF_034702125.1 of Engraulis encrasicolus. Classification (NCBI taxonomy): domain Eukaryota; kingdom Metazoa; phylum Chordata; class Actinopteri; order Clupeiformes; family Engraulidae; genus Engraulis; species Engraulis encrasicolus. Next base: position 38,800,730 of record NC_085863.1, read on the forward strand.
GTTCTGGACTCGCTCCGGACAGGGGCTTGGGCTCAGGTAGCGAGTGGTGGACGAAGTGGTGGTGGTGGTGCCATACCGGCCTGAGGAGAGCACCTGGGTCCGACTGTAGCCCAGAGACTGGTCAAAAGGCCCGTACGGAGTGAGCAGAGTCGAACCCGAGGAATATTTTGGGGAAGACACGGGAGACATGCTGGGACTCTTTGGGTATGGAGGGGTCAGTCAGTCACAGGGCCAGGGCTGCGAAGTCGAGAATGGAGAACGGAAGGGAGAGGAGGAGAGGCAAGAGGCGTGAAATACAGTCATCATATTTAAATGGCACTGGATCGTTACCGGATGTGGAGACAGACTGCAAAATGCCAAAGACTGCATGTACACAGAATGCAGCATTAACACAGAATGGAGGCAGAAACATGCCTCTACTCTGACAAACGAGAGATGTGGGCTACTGTATGGCTCACATTACACCAAAGAGTATCAATTCTGAGAGGAAGTGGAGCAAGGTCACTTTAGACACTCAGAGAGTGGATAATGGAAACTGCAGTACACAGACTGAGTGGGGAGAGAGAGAGAGAGAGAGAGAGAGAGAGAGAGAGAGAGAGAGAGAGAGAGAGAGAGAGAGAGAGAGAGAGAGAGAGAGAGAGAGAGAGAGAGAGGCAGTTGGCAATGCCATATACTGTAACTGTATAACTGTATAACTTGTCATGCCATGAAAGCAAATTTGAACTACTGAAAGAGAGATGGGAGGGGCATGTGGGTGGATGTCAGACAATCTCAGCTTTTCCATATTTTCCACACACAAAAACACAGAAACACTTCAAGACACACAAAGTAACATTGTCTATCTATTTTCCAGCAATCCAGGCTACACAGTGCCGTCAAACAATGCCGTCAAACCTGGTGTAAACTGTTTCACAGGAACATGAATTTCAACTACCTCAAGTTGCAGGTGAAATCTTACACCGGACTTGTCACGAGCTTGAGACCGGACTAGACATTTTTTTGAAGCCTACTTAGATTTCCTCATTCTGCAATATTTATTCAACGTTAGGACCGCACGGCCGATACATTTCCAGAGACGAGAACAAGCTTTAAGTCCTTGTGTTGCTAATAATATGACAAGGACTAAGTCTCTTATGTCATTTTGTTAATGTGGCTGTGCCTCACTCTATTCTAAACCTTAACGGTATAGAGCGGTCGAGCGTCTCACCTGCACGATTCCAGCTCATCTTTTTGGAACAGTGTTTCCAGAACGCCGCTCCGGAAGACTTTGGCTTTTTACGCGTTGCTTAAATTAGTTATTTACAAGTTTTAGCTTAAATATAAGTATAGAATGCTATATACGACAGGATAGCTAGAATGTTTCAGGGTTTTTTTCCCTCTAAGTCAGGTATAAGGAAACGCCTCCCAAGCGGTCGCCTTAGCGACGTGATACATGGACGTATTGACGCGCTCCTACGCAAATACGCACGATTACACACGCAGGCACGCACACGCACGTACAGTGCGTGACACACAGAGATACTGTTGCCTTTAGAAAAAATCTCTGGTGACACACACACACACACACACACACACACACACACACACACACACACACACACACATACACACACACACACACACACACACACACACACACACACACACACACACACACACACACTTGGGGGGGCTTCAGAAAATTGCGTACATCGATTGAAACAGTTCGTGGAATTATGATAACACTTTACTTTATTATAGAAACACTGCACCAAATTCCAACAGTTACTACAAAGCTACTTTTTTGACCCTCATCATTTGGGTCTGATTGTCATAATAGACAAAAATAGATATCAAAATACACAATGGACACTTTGTGCATGAACCACATAATTAAAGTCTGGGATTTATTTCATTTTATGTCACACATCCATTTACTGATCTGCTCTGAAAGGAATATCATAACAAACAGTGATGTTCTCCCTCAAACCAACGGACTGCCACTAGCCAAATCACTCATTATCTTTAAAAGATCAAAGCAATCGTCAAATATATATAAGCCTTGCTCACGTACTAGTGTTTTTGGAATATTAAACACACTTGCATTCACTTTCAACAACTTTCTGTTAAGTGTCAACGACACACTTGGATTTGTTTTCACATTCAGACATTAATACTCGGTAAAAGTGTGAAGGCTTTAACAAAAAAAACAAGCAAATAAAAATAAAAAAAACTTGCATTGTGGAAGTTTGTTATGTTACGTTTCAGAAGAATCTCATCAATGCCATACTGTCAGAACTATTCAACATTTTCAGTGATAAGTGTCTCATATTCAAGTTGTTTCTTTTTTTATTGCAAATCACAGTTACAGACTAATTGGCCAGAGTATAGCTGTGTGTTGTCATTTCATTGAGAAATTTACATAAATATGAATCAATTCAGAGAATCACAGCAGACAAATAAGGCATCGGCACCAAAGACAAGACTGGATTAGTTTACCAAAGGCTTTGGCAAGTGAAAAAAACAGCACTAGGTAGATCTATATCTCAGTCAATGCCCAAATATAAAGCCTTTTTACATATACCAAAGCCTTTAGTAAACCCAACCAAAGACACAAAATAATGAAAGAGTACTGTAAGAGGCATATTCTGCATCTAAACCATTAGACTGACTAGGTTTTATAAATTCTGAGATAATTTTGCCATGTTATGTGTGTGTGTTTTTTCCACTACGTTTACTTTTTGAGAGTTTGAAACTGTTTGAATTGTTTGACCTTAAAAATTACTTGTTCAAGTTCTAAAACCAGGTCCATTTATTTTTGCTTTTTTTTTGTTAAAAAAAAGTTCTGGGATTGTTTCCTTTGAGGCCTCCAGCACTGTCAGACAGGATGCCTCCAAGTCAAGAGTGATGGTGACAATGTGTTGTGCCCTCCACAGGCACGGAGAGAGCAGATTCCCAGCTGGTGACGACTCCTTTAGGATTGTAGTGTTGCTTTCAGTTGCAGACTCATGACCTTTTTTGGCTTGGTTACGTACAGATGCTCCATTTTCTCATGCTGTTCCTTTTCTCCATTATGTCCCTGTTTTGATTGTTTGCGGTCATTCTGGGTCCATCTTCTGTCTCTCGTCCTCCTCGTCCTCCGTGGTTACATGAAGGGTTAGGACAAGCAGGATAATGTGTGTGTGAGGGCCAGAAGGGAATAGATTGCTCCGAGAATGACCAAAGGGATGAGAGGTCGGAGTTGAGCACCAGAACCCGCCACTGTCACATACAAACACATAGAGGAAAAGAAATCATATATGGAGTGATTAGCGGATGGGTGCAGATAAAGGCCTTTGTTTTCACAGAGAATATGGCTTTATTGGTCTACTACACAGACATGCCATGTCCCCATGCTCACGTAACTACTACTCATGTTCTGAGGAATTGAATACACAGAATTTGAGTGCTGAACGGACATAAAAAGGTGATCATCTAAGCTTGCTTGACTTATCAGTCTGCCTGTCAGAAACTAAACTATTACAATGTTACAACTGTTGTGCTTTTTGTTATAGCACTGAAAATACATTTTAGCGGCCATTCTCTAAGCTCTACTGTCGACAGAAATTCTGCCTTGTGTGGCCTTGGCTGTGACTCAAACCGGGGGACCCAGGTTCGATTCCGGCCTGAGGTCACTTTCCCATCCTCCCCCGTCGCACTCACTCTCCCACTCACTTCCTGTCACCATCTCCCACTGTCCTATCAAACGAAGGCATGCAAAAGTCTTGTGTGTGATTGGAGTGAGTGATCTCACCACGGCAGCTTCTTCCGTCCCTCTGCAGCATCCCTGTGACACAGCTGCACACCGGCCCCCTCAGCTTACTGGTGCAGATCTGATCACAGCCGCCATTGTTGTCTTCACACCAGTCGAATTCTGGAAAATCACAATAATCACAATAACTCACAAGACATTTACCAACCCATGCCCTGCACAGGCAAAGTGCAGTAACTACATACTATACTTTTGAGTTGAAAATTGAGTTGAGACAGAAAATGGTCTTCATAACACCTTCTTTATCTTGCGACAAAGCCCTATGGTTCAAATGTGTCCCAGTTTAAACACATTGGCATGTTACATTTGCAGTATATATCCAACCTAATACCAAGAAGGTCTTTTTCTCAGTTTCAATGTTGGTGTAGTTACTGCACTTTGCCTTTGCAAGGCAGCATGTACATACATACAGCAGAGATGGGGACTTGTGAATTTATGATGAAAAGTAGTTGGCAATATGGTGCGTAGAATACATGGTGACTTATTAAGGACTTGGACAAAAAATATGACCTGGACTTGACTTATCTTTGGTACGACTTAACTCAGTCTTAATTTGTGACTTGACTCGGATTTGATTGGAATGACTTGAGACTTACTTTTGACTTGCACATTTGTGAACTGGTCCCATCTCTGACATACAGTATATATGAATGTGTATGTATATGTGTATGTATACACAGTACATGGAACTCACATACTGTAGCCTACATTTAAATGTGTATACATTTACACAGACTAACATTCTACACATCAATTATATATAAAAAACATACATATTGAAAAGACGTTTGTACCTCGTCGTCTAATGGGTCCTATAGAGAGGATCTGCTGTTGCCTATGTTCCATTTCTCCTGAGTACATCCTCCTGTTGTGTGGACAGTTCTAAACATGAAGAACACAGATCAATGCACAGAGTCATATCATAGAGGACCATTGTAAATGAGAAGTGTGTATTGTAGCATAGTGTAGTGTGTATTGTCGTTAATCTTTAAAGGAATGATGCTGACTGTGAAGCTATTGTCAATGCTTTATTTATTGACAATTTCCACACAGAATTCTAAACCTAATTTAGATAGAAAAGGCCAATGGAAGTGAGAACTCTAAATAATGTTTTATTAAGTATAGAAAACTTATTTGAAAAGTGTAAATGCATACTTTAAAGGGGCAGAAGGTAGGATGACGTCATTTGCACGGTGCCCGTGGCATGCCTGTCTCAAAATCTACACTGTAATGAAAAAATGCTGTTCAAATAAACTCATGAGTGTTTTTCACGAGTGTTTTTCATCACAGAATTCAAGTATTGGCAGAGGACGCGCTCAACTTCTTGGAAAACCGAACAGCTTTTGGGTGCGAGATAGCTTTTGGGTACCACGCACTGATGAAGGCTTGTTAGCCGAAACGCGTTTGCTTTTTGGACATGGTGGTAATATAAATAAATAATGAGACGCAGTTTGTGAGTGCGGATTTCTTCTTCCTTAAGTTTCATCACAGAATGCCAGCAGTTGATACAAATCTGAATACGGTATGTATAGCGATGTTTCAAATGAAAAGTGATTCCCACGACACTTGTTCGGTCCGACACTGTCAAAGTTGCATGTGGGTTTTTCTGACAGTGGACCGTGGAAGTGGTCGCGAGAGCTGTCGTTCACTTTGTAATGACTCGCATAAGCATCGTCTGACTCGGGACCGTGACTAATTAAACTTTTAATCCTACCTGGTGCCCCTTTAAGGGACAAACTGGAACATGCAAAAGATAATGAATGTACAAGACAATATTTATAAGACTAAATAATAGGAGAGGAGAAAGGCTAAAAAAGAGAAGATGGAGAGTCCATGGCATCTGTGTGAATGTACTTACATGTGTACAGTATGTGTATCATTTTCAGATAATACACATTAATATGGAGGGTAATTCATATGCCATTGTAATATGTGAGTATTGTGTGGAAATGCTGAATCTTCAACAGACATAACATTTTGACTGTCTTATTTGTTATTTAACGTTTTCCTGTTTCACATTTTTTAAATTTTTTTAGGGGCTTTTTTTTATTTATTTGACAGGACAGTCGAAGATGGTGACAGGAAGCGAATGGGACAGAGAGACGGGGGAGGATCGGGAAATGACCCCGGCCGGACTCGAACCGGGGTCCCCAGGGTTGGGCATGCAAGCCCAAATGTGGGGGGCTTAGCGCGCTGCGCCACAGCGCCCCCCCCCCCCCCCCATTTTATTTTTTGATGTTGAAGACAACATGTATTTTTTGTTTTGACAATATTGCCAGATTGCCAGAAGTTTCCATTTCTATAGTAATAATGTAATAATTACCTCCTCACTTACCACTTTACACGACTGGACCTCGGAGTCACAGAGTGTAACGTCACAGTGGAGGTGAACCTCATCGTAATCGCCAATGAACTTGAACACGGTTACATGGAAACGGCAGGTGAGGGAAACGCCATTCTCCGCCATGCCAATGGTGTTGTCTTTGATATTAGGACAGCTGAAACCAAATATATGCTTTGAGTTCATTTCAAGAGAAGTGAATTGATGTTTTGATAATGTGCGACATGTTGCATAAATGGATGTTACCAGTGTTGCATAAATAAAACTGTTGCATAAATTGCAAATTATATTTATGTTTTGTTGTGCAAAAAAGTAATAAATATAAAGTCATGACTGGCATGTATTCTTAAATGAGGAGATCATGGCCTGGGACAGTGGATACAAGAGTGACATGGAGTATATTAAACAAGAAGGAATTGAATTTCTCATGCATTTTTGCTTTCATATATTTGTTCCATGTTGACTCATTCACATGTTGTGCTATGGATGTGAAAATGCATTGTGTGAAAGTCTCTCTGTGAGGCTAGACAGATGTGTTTGTGTTGCGTTAGTGCCCTATATGACAATGTTGCACAGCCAAATGTTGAGAAAATGCATACTGTCAAAATGTGCAATGTACAATGGATGAGCCACATACTGTGGATGTCAAATGCATAGTGGAGGTAGCCATGGCTCAATGGTCCCTGGGCTTTAGATCAGATGGTTGCCATTTCAAATCCCACCCTTAGGCCTACTAGTATCTTCATCCATGGCTGAAGTGCCCTTGAAGTAGGCACCTAACCCCACATTGCTCCAGGGCCTGTAACCAACACCCTACACCTAAATAACTGTAATTCACTTTGGATAAAAGCATCAGTGTAGTGTAACGTGTCAGTGTTACCCTCTCTCTATGATGATGTAGCGTAGCCTGTCGGTGCTGTGGCGTGAGGGTGTGGCCCAGCAGCTGTTGACGATGAGGATGAGCTGGCGTGCGTCTGCCCCCTCCACGAACACGCCCACGAACAGGGTATCCCGAGTACTGAGCACCACCTCGCCCTCGCGGTAGGGCTGTCGGTACGATGAGTTCTTATACAGGGCCATTTTGGCGATGAAATTACCCTCTTGAGTAGGAAGGGTGAGGTTTATGACACTGTAGAAAATATGGTAGTTCCACAAATTATTTTTTAATGCAGGATTAGTGGCTGTGACAAGTGGCAATCTGTGAAGAACACACTGCCAATGTTGGAGATGAAGTTTTGTTCGAACAGATTTTTTTTTGAGAAAGTACACTGGCCTTGTCTCCACAACTAAGGCATTCATTTGCCACACAGACCACAGTCACAGGAAATGTGACAACAGCATGCTGTAGGCGATGGCAAATTGTGTGTTCAGGGACAGAGAGCATTGTGTTTCATGAGCATTCATATACAATAAATAAAAATAGCGACAAAACCGTATTTTTTTCTGGTTGCCATGGGGCTTTGCATTGGGAACACATGGGTCAAAGACGTGCAAAATGAAATTGTCATTCAGTGTAATGGATACCTTCTGATGACTGTAACTGTAAAAAACATGACTCTTTTTATTTATTTATTTTCCAGTGAATTCGTGAAAGCCTCGGCTGTCATCCATTCAATTAAATCAATTTAAAAATCATGTGTTACAGGCAGCAGAAGGTATCCGTTACACTGAATGACAATGCCATTTTGCACGTCTTTGACCCACATTTAAATGTTTCACAGCATCTTTCCTTTTAATATTAGTGAAACATAAATTGAACAGGCCTTTGTGCATTGTCAAAATCCTTCTCTCAAAATACAAAGAAATCAAAAATATAAACATCACATAAAATCTGAAATATCGGCTTACCTGAGCATGGGTCTTAGCACCGTCTCCAAAGAGATCTTGATGTCCAGCTCGTAGGCACAGGAGAACTCCACGTTGATGGTCTTGTCTCGTGTCACAATGTTGCCCGTGTTATTCACACTCTCGATCCAAACCGTGTTCTTGTACATGATATGGGTTCCATTGGACTGTTAAAACGAAATAAAAAATGTGGTTTGTAGTTTATCCTAGAATTCCTAAAATGCAATGGTCCATTATAATGTACCAACATTATGAGGTGGCTCTGTGACCATACTATTAATAATATTAATAGTAAGTAATTACTTACATTTCTGGCAAAAGGAACCTGCTGATAAGTGCATTTGATTTGCTGACACTTTTATCCAAAGTGATTTAGTGACTTACATACAGGGTGCTAGTGGTTACAATACCTGGAGGAATGTGAAGTTAGGTGCCTTGATCTAGGGCACTTGGGATTTAAAGCTGAAATCATGCAGCAAGACAAACTTCCAGCTGCGTGATAAATGAACTCCAACGAGCCATCAGAGGCCTCACCTGCACAATGGAGCCACAGTGGCCCTTGGTGTTGTTGATGTGGAAGGAGATGAAGTCCTCTCCCTCTATTGCAGGGCAGTGCTGGTCGTTGATGCGCACATCCTCCCTCTCGAAGCCCAGCTGGAAGAGGCGGCACTTGGATATAGACACCTCCATGCGAGCATGCTTACATGTCACCTCCGCCTGAAGGATGTCATCCTCTCCTATCCAGAGGACAGTAAAGGGTAAGACACAGTCAAACACAGCTATGCAAAGAGAGACAGTCGTTGAAGGTGCACTGATTAGGATTGTGGCCAGAGTAGGTACAGTATTGCAACTATGCTGCTCATTGAAACTGTGCTGCCTATTGCCAAATTTGATCTGATCATGAATATTTACAAAATAATAAACTAATATCTACTAGTATGACCAAAGCACAGTGTTTTGCAGCTAAAATGTCTACTTCTGGAAATCAAAATGGTAGACATGGAGAACCTTTTTGTGTATGAAAAGTGCAATTTTCCAAGTCATAATGAATACTTTGAATTTGATTAATAAAAAAGGTAACATTAGTTAAGGCAGCATGAATTCTAGGAAGAAACTGCTATAAAATAGTACACAGTGCACCTAAGAATTTAGCTGAATGTATTGGATAACATGGCCCAGAAGAAGGAGAATCTTCACATGCAAACCCAACTTAAGCTTGGATAGAAACTTGATGGACATATTTACAGGCAGATTTTCTTTAACACAACACACAGTATTCCCTTTACAGTCTTTGAGGATTAAATGTCTGTAAATTTTGATTCCTCATTGCATCCACCACATACTACAGGCCTATCATGTCATACTATAGGCCTACTTCTTTGGCCTGAATACAAGACGACCCCCTTTTTGGAGAGCTTTTTTAGAACAAAAACAACTATTCTTTAACCCCTTAAGACGCGTCTTTATACATTTGTTGTTACCAGTATGGTAATGACCAAGTCGTGGTGCATTACTAAAGGGCCTGTGTTGTGTCACAGTATTGTAGTGCTATGGTAGGTACATTTCAATGACTATTACAGCGTGCCACTGGAGGTACGGCGCGCATTAAGGGGCTACTTCAAGTCATTATGGTAAATCTCTTTCAATTCAAAGTGTTCAAAATGTTTCAAAGTCACAGCTGGCTGTCATAGTTACCTATCTCACTACTGGGCAGCTCCGGGCATCCACACAGGTCTCCACCAGCTCCGTTGTCCTGTTCACAGGTGTTGTTTGTGCAGGTCTCTCCGGCACACGGGTCATAGATCCATTCTGCTAAAGACAGGTCCAGTCACAGCGTTAGCTGTCTTCACAATCATGTCAGTAGGGGACACAAGTGGCAAACGTGCTATTACCTGAATAAACACAACCATAGCCTATTTAAGTCCCTTTTTAGGCACGCCTTGTACATAATATGGATGATAGATGAATGAATTTAAGCATCTTGAAATAGACCAGGTATTGCAGGTAAATTGTGATCTAATCTTAGTTGAGTTTTTAAAATTCAATATGAGAGTATGGTAAATTGGGAAACTTATTGCGGCGATAAGCGATATCAGACATAGGGTGGTGAGTTGCATTGAACTGTTAGAGCTGTATACCAATTAATTGAGACCATTGGTTGCACAAATAAACTGTGGCTCTTAGCTACCACAACGTGCAATACCACATTTGAACAGTAGGCTAGATACGGCACTGGTCCCTCACAAACATGAGGTTAGGCTACACATGTCTCTAGTAGTGCATAATCCTACCTGTAGACATCAATGACACCTGAATGGGTAAATAGTGTTACTGTTTGTTACTTGTTTGTCAAGATAGCTATTTTGCTTTCTATTTTCTGGTCATGTTCCCCTTAGGTTTTGTTTGTAGTTTCAACATGTAGGAATTGAATAGCCAACTAGCCACTGATTTAAGAATCTTTGAGAAAAGTAGGCCAGTGGGCTAAGGATTTGGGGATGGTAACAAAACATGTGAGACAATTCATTGAACAGTTTACACATCAACTTCTACTTACTGGCTTATTCTTCTATCAGTATCAGATTAATTGGGTGCTGCTCAAATTGCTGCCTCTGATAAAAATCTAATGAGATTTGTGCTAATTGCTAATGTGGTAACTTAAGCTAATTAGCATATTGAGGTTTAATGATTTGATATGAGTCATCAGCAGAGGAGAGATCATTCAGAAAAATACTGTAGGCTAGTGCATAGCGCCATTAAAAGGTCTCACTAATCATGTAGGCCTACAGTGGGCCTATAAGCATGCTCATACAAAGCATTTAGTATTTAATTTCTATGATGAATATAATGGGCCTTTTTCTGGGGACAGCTTCGATTCAATGCTTTCAAAGTAAGTAAAAGTTGCCTCCAGTGGCATGGACAAACATACATGCCACTGTTTTTCATAGTTTTCTGCTCTGAAACTGGTACACATGTATTTACACCTGCTGTGCTTCAAAAACGACAATGGTCGGACTTTACTGCGAGAATTGTGTCTAATTGTGCAGTGGTGCCTCCGTCCCCTTACAGCAGTTCTCCTGGGTGATCCAGCGGGTGGTGAGCGTGCCGAAGGAGCGGCAGGCCTCGGCGTAGGCGGCCATGGAGCCGCAGACCTGGGCCTTGTGGTGGTTGTAGCAGCCGTCCAGGTAGCAGGACAGGTAGAAGGGCCGCGGGTCCAGCAGCCCGTGGCACGGCTGGAAGAAGCCCTTGGCCTCCGTCAGCTTCAGACAGCTGTCCTCCGCCTGGAGAGCCGCTACTGCCGTGTTGTCGCAGGACTGTGCCAGCGCCACGTACTGGGTCTCATCGCAGCTGTAGAGGAGAGGCACAGGAAGGCACAGGTACCATACTGTTACAACACACAACAGGGTCACACACACACACACACACACACACACACACACACACACACACACACACACACACACACACACACACACACACACACACACAGCAGTGCTGGAACAGGAGTGTAGCGGAGAGACACAGGAAGACACAGGTAGCATACTGTGTCACAAACACAAATAAACTGCTGTGTTGTCACATGATTTGGCTCGAGCTATGTGCTGGATCTTATCATAGCTGTAAACACAGGAGCAAAGACACAGGTACCATACTGTTATAACACACCAGGGTCTCTCTCTCTCTCTCTCTCTCTCTCTCTCTCTCTCTCTCTCTCTCTCTCTCTCTCTCTCTCTCTCTCTCTCTCTCTCTCTCTCTCTCTCTCTCTCACACACACACACACACACACACACACACACACACACACACACACATGGCAGTGCTGTTGCAGGACTCGGCCACATACTGGATCTCGTCACAACTGTAAACACAGCGGGGGGACATGAGAGGAGAGACACAGGTACACACACGTCCACATACAGCAGTGTTATCACAGAACTGAGCCAGAGCAACGCGCTGAGTCTCATTGCGGTTGCAAACAGGAGGGCGTACAATAAGGGGAGACAGAGGTTTCGTACAGTTTCAACTTCAGTGTGAAATGGACCATCTGTTAGAGCATACTGTAGACCAGAGGGACCCCTAAAATATTCAAGGTCCACAAGGGACCTTGGGACACGCTTAGGACACGCTGCTGTAGATCAAAGCCATTTGTTCATCTGACTCTGTTAGAGCACACTGTAGACCCTAGAATACAGTGTAGTGGAACATTATGCTTTTAGGGACACGGAAAATATTCACCCTTGTGATAATAGTGAGGATACATTCACGGAAGCGCACACGCGCACACGCGCACACACACACACACACACACACACACACACACACACACACACACACACACACACACACACACACACACACACACACACACACACACACACACACACACACACACACACACACACACAGTAAGATGAGGCAGAGAGGAGGAATGTAATTTTTGTTCACACCCTGCAGTGCTGCATGTATTATTGGTCCATGGCTGTCTGTCCATTTATACTTTATACTGTGGTGTGGGTGAGTCACAGATGCTGGCTAATCCTTCATCAGGGCCTTTACACACTCATTCACCCTTCCACACACACACACACACACCTGTTTTGCATGCCGTTGGTCTTCCAGCTCTGGGCCAGCTCCAGGGCGGTGAGGGCCGGCTTGCCGCGGGAGGTGATGTAGTCGTCAGAGGGGTTGCCATTGAAGTTGCCGCACAGGCCGCACACCTTGTTCTGCAGCCGTGGGCCCATGGTGATGCTCAGCGTGTTGAAGCGGTTGTACCTCACCTGGATGTCCTGTGGGGTGTCGATGACCAGGAAGCCCTCCGAGGTGGACACACGCGTATTGAGGCCCGTGACGAAGGGCACTGTCACTGGGGTGCCGTTTACCTGAGAAGGGAGGGAAGGGAAGAAGTGTGAAGTGTGGGTGTATCAAACATCATGGGATTATCAAAATAGCATACTAGTTATAGCAACACGTTAAGAGGTCTTTCATAGCTGGAAGCATAGAACCAGAATTTTAAGACATTGTTTAGAAAGTTTGCTTGTGCCCGCCCATGCTAGTAATCTGGACAATTTGTCTATCTTTATATTTTCTCCTCAATTGGAGCCTTCGACCAGTAGCATGCAGAAGCATTTGATACACACGGGTGAAGCCCACCCTCTGAGAAGTCTGAAATAACCTTAGCTTGACCAGACTAGAAGGTTGGAGGAACCACATAGTCGCGATGGTCAGGCTAATGGAAAGTAACACCGCATTGGTTGGTGTCACTAGGGTGCCGTTAACCTGAGCTGGGAGGATGGTGAGAACAGGACACGGATTTCAGAAGTGTGGGTCTGTTATTCATACTTTGGTAAACAATTTATCATACTAGGGATAATCACCATAAATGAGGTGTTCATGCCCATAGCTGACAGCATAGAAAACTGCAGTTATCTGAAATATAAAGAAACGCTGCATTGATTAGAGTTTACAGACCTTGACGGTGCTTCCGGAGATGAGGATGTTCTCCTCGTTGATGTACAGGTAGGCGTGCGAGATGGTGGTGAGGTTGGGCGTGCTCCACTTGTCGAAGTTGGCGATGAGCTGGAAGGAGAGCTCGGGCAGCTTGTGGCATATGGTGGAGAGGACAAACGAACATGAGGCGGGCAAGCGCAGAGAGGCACCGTCGAAGGTCCGGAACACTCCTCCTCCCGAGGCCACACAGTGCTGGGTGCGACGGGCAAAGCAGCCCCTCACGCCATTGCGAAGGCCGCACTGTTCCTCCGCTTTGCAGCGGCGCGGGTTGCACTGGATCAAGTTGCGGCCAATGCACTGGCAACGCTTGGTGCAGTCGGCATTCCAGAACAGCTGCTTGGGCTGCCACAGAGGAAAACGAGCAATCAGACACCTGCCCCCCTGCCCAAAGCTAGATGCACTTAATGTTATGTGTTTGGCGCCACCCGTAGGCAACACAAAACACTGCGGGTGGACACATAGACAGGCTATCAAACAGACAGAGAGACAGACAGACAGACTGTGTCATTGCGATGCTCGCCCCCAATGCCCTGAGGGGGTTCAGGTAAAAGAGGAATACAAAGGCTCTTTTATTGTACCTTTGATATCATGGCTAATCCTTTGTAGGCGGGCAGATTGTAATGTGTGTCAGAGCTGGACTATTGTTAGAGAACTTGAACAGCTGTTTTGGGTTGCCACAGGAAAAGAACACAAATGTTCTGTTGTTGTCCTCTGACATCTTTGCCAATCCTGTGTGGGAGTGCAGTGTGCACTGAGCGTCAGTGCTGGCCTGGTCTTTGTGAACTTGAACCATGTAATAATAACCATTGTACAAAGAGAAACCCAAACAGAGTCCGGATAAAATTCCTTCGCGGTGGGTCAAATGGTCCTCATTACAGGATTTCCTTGATATTTTTTTTATCTCTATGAAGAAATGCCACAGTATTACTCCCTCAATTCTAGCCACCAAACACCTGCCAAGTCCAACTGCTGCTCTGTAGGCCTTATCATTGTTGTAACGATATGTTAACCTCCCTTGAAGAGACACAAAAGTTCTGTTATTGCCTGTGATATCTTTGAACGTGTGTCAGAGTGCAGTGTGTGACATTGCCTGTGATATCTTTAGTAGTCCTGTGTAGTGCAGAGTGCAATGACTGTTAGAGGCTGCCTATTCTTAGAGAAATTGAACCATGGCATAACTATTACCGGTATACAAAGGGAAACCCAAACAGACACGATAAGATTCCTGAAGCAGCTGGTTGTCTCAAATGGTCCTCATTACTGGACTTCCATGATAAAGTTTTATCTTTATGAAAAACAGTCAGGGTATTATTCCTACAATTCCAACCTTCAACACCTGCCAAATTGAACTGCTGCTCTGAACCGTAGGCCTTATCAGTTGTTGCAACAATAACCTAACCTAAGTTAGCTCGTAAAGACACAAATGTTCTGTTGTTGTGCGGTAGCTTGTTCAGAGGACTTGAACGTGAACCATGTAATAACTCTTACACAAAGAGAAACCCAAACAGACACGATAAGATTCCTGAGGCGGTTGGTCCTCTCAAATGGTCCTCATTACCGGATTTCCATGATAATTTTTTATCTCTATGACAAAAGGCCAGGGTATTATTCCCCTAATTCCACCCACTGCAACACCTGCCAAGTTGAGCTAGCTGCAGAGTCTGTACGTATGTCTTATCGGTCGTTGTTCCAGTGTGTTGTAAGTTAACCCACCTCGTAGTATTTGCCATCGGTGTAGCAGCCACAGTTCTGACTGAGGATGCAGCTCTTGCCATTGAGCACGTATCCTTGATCGCACTGGCAGCCCTCCACACAGTACTGGTTGCAGTCTCTCTGGCCGCGGGCAGGGGCACACTGGGGCTGGCACACCATCATGCAGCTGGAGTAGTGGCTGTTGGGTGGGCATGTCACAGCTGACGGCAAAAGGGAAAGGAGAGAGGCGGTTGGTTTCTAACATAATAACTTGTGAGAAGGGCTCTTGTAAAGGCTGTGAGCCTTGTCAAAGTGCCATCTACTGTACATGACGTGACGACATGCTGCATTTAAAGAAGAATTCCTTGCCATTCTAATGGGATTGATTGTTCCCTGTTGATGTTGCAAAACTTTTGGGATCATATTGGGAGTATATTAAGATGTTTTATTTTTTTTAATGAACCAAGGCCCCAGGCCAGGACCTCACTGCTGAACAAAAAAGTGCCCCATTGTTGGGTACTGGCAAGTGAAGGGAAGTGTAAGCAATACAATTGCATGTTGAAATTGGCAGGAATTCTCCTGAATGATGATGTTCTATAATGTTCTATAATGAAACGCTTATCTCTAACATATACACTGCATACATACATTCTGTGATGTGGTTGTGCTGCCTTACAGAAAGGTGACACTTTATACAGCCATTAAAAACTTTATCCTTTGACATGCATACATGCATATACATAATGTAGTTGTGTGCTTTAACTCCTTAGCGCATAGCCTCTGTTATATCCTTATTGCCAAAAAATGGTAATGAGCAAGTTTTAATTGGATACTTAAGACTGCATTGTCGTAGCAATATTGTTATGATGTAATCGAGTGTTTTCAGCTAAGAGTGAATAGGCCTGTCGCCCATCTGCAGTAAGAGGCTACAGCAAGGTGCAACTTCATACAGCCACCTGACATGCACACATGCATATGAGTATACCCATACATAATGTGTCTGTGGTGCCAGTCTTACCGCAAGGTGTGGAGCTTCTCCACCCCATGATGGGCACTCCCTGGGTCTGGCAGGTCCTGGCGTAGATCTGCAGCCAGTTGCAGATGGTCTCCCGCGCCCCCTGGTCCAGACATGTGTCCTGCAGGCAGCTCTGGTAGAAGTAAACTGGCGGCACCATGCTGTGGCACCGTGCGAACGGCCCCGTCCGGACCACCAGCAGCCCGCACAGCCTCACTGCCTCCGGCTCCACATACACGTAAAGTCCTTCCGAGAAGTGGAAGCGGTTCCCTGGGTTGCCGATGTCGGTTTCCACGTTTCCGGCTATGTCGACTACAGAGACAGGTCCGTCGGCGGCCCTCTCAGCATTCCCGCAACGTGGGCACGAGTCGCCGCAGCCCACCTGGCAGAAGGTTTCCCGCTTGGCCCACGTCATGCCCCACTCGGTGACGGTGGTGGATGGGCCGGAGAGGGGCACTCCTTGGCAGAGACCACAAGTGGCGTTGTATAGGCTGCGAGGCAGGGACAGCACGATGTGGGTGTTCCAGTCGAAGGCCACCTTCAGGCCGAAGTCGGTCTCCACGATAAGCTTCAGGCCAAGAGTGTAGATGTTGACCTTGCTAGGGCCGAGTTTCAACGGCAGAAACAGACGCTCCTTATTCACCTGTGTGGGGATATAGGAGATGAGAGAGTCTCAAGGACATTGTCACATTCCCAAGGACATTGTAACATTCCCATGGTTTTGTCTCATTTGGTCTGGTCTGGACTATGCCTGCTTGATGTTTAATCTACAGATACTGTTAGATCTTTGAAAGGGTGTGTGAAGTCATTCCAGATGTCACTCAGATGGGTAATTCTCTGAGGCACGTCCAGCACGCTAACAGATGCTGACTGAAATGTGATACAGCACATGGCATCAAAGTACTGCGCAGTAAGCTGCTCTCTCACCTTCTCAGATCTGCTGACTTGATTAAAAATATCTCTGTCATGATGCCGATAGTTTTGAACAATCTTGTATGTATTATTTTATAATACATACAGTACATTTTGTGTTTGAAAAGAAAATATTCACATACATTCTGTTTTTGCATCTTATTTTAAAAGAAATTAGTAATAAATTACTTGCCAAATTATTCAGAACCACACAGTTCCAATAATAATACTTCAATTATTTAACCCCTAAGTAACTATTACTTCACAGAAGTCATTAGAAACAACGGTTTTAGTGCATGACTTGAACCAACACATGATATTGGATTGCAGCCTCTGAAATACTGCCCATCACTGCTATTTTACAATTATGGTCTACTCACTGTGACTGTGTGCTTGTAGCTGCGTAATACTTCAATCTCGTAACCATACACCTCCAGGACAAATCCTCTGGCCCAGATGGACTGTGACGTGTCCCGCTCCTCATTTCGAACAAACATCTTAAACTGTGGCAACACTCTGTTGCGGGTGATGATAACTCCCAGCGGCCCGTCATACACAGGCGCGGGTGCTTGCGGCTGCCCTTGTCCTCCGTTCCCATTGTCCTCATTATCCTCATTGTGCCTCATGTCTGTCACGTATGCCATCCCAAACCCGTCGTCCTCGTCCTCCTCGTCCTCCTCCCCACTGCACTGTGTGGTGGCCAGCATCAGCGAGCAGCTGCTCTGCAGGTCGAAAGGGATGCCGTTGAACGGCAGGAAGCGGCTGTAGCCAGCAACCACACACAGCGCCTCCGTGCGTGGCTGGCAGAAGTACAGGCCCTCGTCCTCCTGGCAGTACTCCTCCGAGTCGCAGGGGGCGAACGTGCAGTAGACGCTGTTGTCCGTGCCATTGCAGAAGCAGCGCTCCTGGCACTCCCAGTCGGTCCAGAAGGTCTCGTTGGTGGCCAGCTGGCGGCCCATGAACATGCATCCGCAGTCACTGCGCAACACGCACTGGCCGTCGCGCAGTGCATAGCCCTCCTCGCACTGGCAGCCCTCGCCGCAGGGGAACGGGCAGCGGTCGTCCGACTCGTCCAGGTTTGAGCAGGTCAAGGGGCAGGAGCTGGCACACTCCTCGAAATGGCTGTTCTCAGGACAAGGCAGAGCTGTGAAAAAGACAGAAAGGAGTAATGTGACAACTAGCTTGCATTGATCAGGTCAAATGTTCCATGTCCAATGGCACATCTCTTGAAGTGACTGTACTCTGGGCAAGGCAAGGATGTGAGGGAGAAAGAAAGGAATAATGTGACAACTAGCTTGCATTGATCAGGTCAAACTTTCCATGTCAAATAGTGCACTCCTTGAAGTGGCTGTTCTCAGGGCATGGCAAGGATGTTTAAGTGTGTTGTGTGTGATGGTGAGCTTGCAGTGATCAGGTCAAACTTTGTGTGTATTTCCCATAATAGGAAAAAAATGCATTCATGCATGCACTACACCTACATACAGTATGTGCCAGTTAGGAAAAATAGGTTATTGGTCATTGACATTGACATGCTCAAGGACCAGTAGAGTAATGGGGGGAGAAGGATGTGAGAGTGAAAATTGCAGTAGCTGCATTGACCCTGGTGTATTTA
This sequence comes from Engraulis encrasicolus, assembly GCF_034702125.1. Lineage (NCBI taxonomy): Eukaryota > Metazoa > Chordata > Actinopteri > Clupeiformes > Engraulidae > Engraulis > Engraulis encrasicolus. The sequence goes on from NC_085863.1 coordinate 38,819,442, forward strand.
TTCCATACAGAAATACGCATTCATGCAGGTACTATAATCAGAGTAGTGCCAAAAAAGGTTTCAACATGGTCTGGTAGCTTGGACCTGCTCAGGGCAAGTGGTATTACACTTAAAAACACTATGGGCCTGTTTCCCAGTCACAGATTAGGTTTAGTCTTGGACCGGGGAGAACTTCAACAACCATATTTGGCCCAAAAAAGCTCTTAGACTGTTAGGATTAAACTTAATGCATATCTGGAAACCGTCCCTGTATTGTTATTAAGGGACCAGTGATTGGGGCAGACGGATGTTTTGGAAGACATAAACAGGCATAAGGAAAAGGAAGGTACACTGAATCTGAAGCTTACGGCAGTTGGTGGCAGTTCTCCAGGCACCTAGGCTGATCTGTGCATCCTGGCAGGCCGAGGCGTAGGCCTGCAGGGAGTTGCATAGAGCCGAGCGGTTGCCCTCTTTCACGCACATGTTGTACAGGCAGTTCCGGAAGAATGGAGAGGGGTTCACCGCCATGTGGCACGCCAGGAAGGAGCTGTTGCCCGGATCGTTGATGTTGCCGCAGAGCCAAGGGCTCTGATAAAGCCGCAAGTCCGTACACATTCGATACAGGTCCTCGCAGTCTCCGTTACACGTCAAGTCGTCAGCAATAGCCTTCCAGCCCTCCACGAAGAGCTCGCTGGTCTCTGGTTGCCGGCCGTTTGGCAGGCGAAGATCATCGGTTGGGTCGTTGTTGAAGAAGCCACACAGGCCACATGTGGCATTGTAGAAGACCGTGGAGAGGGAGATGTTGAGCTGGCCCTGGCGCGAGTAGCGGACCTTCACCAGCCCATTCCACTCGACGACAGTGACGTTTCCAATCTTGTATATCGTCAGCATGTCCACTGGATGGACAAAAGGCAGAACCACAGGCTCTCCGTTCAGCTGCAAAGGGAAACACAACTTTGGAAATTACCTGTAAAAATGTTTCACCCATACATTTGCTGAAGTTTTTTCTAAGCAATCCATGCGACAATACAAGGTGATTTCTGAAATCTATTAACAAGTTGGGTGGAATTCAGCTGAGTGATCATCATCAGGTGATTACAAAGCACACAGATAAACACCTGTGCCACCCTCTGATGAAGACGGAACTTAAACCGTCAAAAGCTTTCAGTTAATGGAAAAAAGGAAAAAAGAAAACTAATGACTAATCTGAACAGATACTGTATACACACCCTGACAGAATGAAATATTATAGAATTCTGTTTCCAAATCGGTACCAAGAGGACTTCAGCTGAGTGCATTGAACACCCTTACATACCTTGGCAGAGTCGAAGTCGGATCCCCCGATCTGAGCCTCCAGATGAGCCACTCTGACCACCACAGGCCGCATCCAGCTGGGGCCTTTATTGACCAGCTTCCTACCCATCTTCACCTCCACAGCGGACACGTTTTCTGGCATGACCCCACACGGCTTCACCAGGTAGAAGGAGCTCTCGTCGGGGATCGGCAGCACATTCCCGTCAAACGTGGCCTGGACCTGTGAAAGGTGTCAAAAGTAGAAGTACAAGTTGAAAGAAAAGTAAAAATCTTGCCACAATTTCTCTCCAAGAACACTTTTATGGGTCAGTGTATCTACCTTATTAGTTACAGTGGAATAACTGGTGCAACAACTAGGCAATATCATGCAGGTACTACCTCTACCTCTATTTTTGACATGTCTGACCTGCGTTTGGGACAGGAAGCAGACACCCTCGCGTCGTGGGTAGCAGCCCAGCTGGCCGACCTCAGCGATGCACACTTCCCCTTCCCTGCACGAGTCATTGAAGCAGGAGACCTCTCCGTCCGGCCCACACACACACCGCTGGGTGCACTCGCCCTCCCCGTGCTCGGTGGTCTCTCCTGCCCAGAAGGTCTCGTTCAAGGGGTAGTAGAGCCCGTCCTGTTCGCAGCCACAGTCCTCCCTACGGACGCAGCGGCTACCGCTCAAGACGTAGCCCGGGTCACACTGGCAGCCCTCTGTGCAGGGGTGGGTGCAGTGCAGGTGGGAGGTCAGCTCCGAGCAGGAAGATGGGCAGGCAGTGGTACACACCTCGTAGTGGCTGAAGTCAGGGCAGGTCAGGGCTGGTGGGGACATCAGCACCCAGTTACACATAGGAGCACAGAAGACGAAGAGCATTGCAAAAGAAAGTGAATGGTCAGTCAGCACTGTACAAGGCAGGGCTGAAGGCATAATCCAGTTTACAGGAACACAGAAGAAGAGGAAGAAATTTACAAATGAAAACAATTTGTCTGCACTGTGCATGTCATAGATGGAGATGTCATCCAGTTACAAGTGCAAGGAAATTACAAGAGAAATGATCGGCATTGTATGGCAGTATGGAAAAGCAAGAATGTTGTAGAAATGGCGAAATGGACAATCATTTCCTATCAGTTAGTATTGTTTGGGAAACCAAGAAGGATTGCTGGCTTTTCTGTCCTAATTTAATTACATTGCTATTGAAGCTTTTGGACACACTGTACACTAGATACATGTATTGAAGCCGTACCACAAAACGTCCGTGATCTCCAGGGGCGAATGGTGACTCCAAGCGCCTGGCAAGCCAGAGCATACGCCTGTATGGCCTGGCACAGTGTCGTGATGTTGTCCCTGTTGCTGCACATGTCGTACACGCAGCTGTAGACGAAAGCGGTGGGGTCCACCACCGCCCGACAGTCCCGGAAAGGCCCGTCCGTCTTGTTGATGAGACCGCAGTAATCCGGCTTGAAGTAGAAAGCCTCCGTGACCGGGTCACACACGCTGCAGTTGTGGGCACAGCCATCCGTGCAGCGCCAGTCAAAGTCCTCCGCCCTCCAGCTGCCACCCAGCTCCACCACACTCTCCGCCAGCGAGCCGTCGGGCAGCACTGGGTCGTCGGCGGGGTCGTCATTGTAGTTGCCGCACAGGCCGCAGGTGTTGTTGAAGTAGGGGCTGGGCAGGGAGATGGAGGCGTAGTGCTGCCCGTCGTATGTCACCAGCAGGCCGAAGTCAGTTTCCAGGGCGACTGCCACACCCGACTGGTACACCCGCACGGCTCCCAGCTGCAGCTGCACCGGCAGTGTCCTCATCAGACCGTCCACCTACATCAGTTTGAATGTCCCATATAAAGATAGAAAATAACATTACATTTGATTAGATTTTGTCTTGTGTAAACGGACAGCAATGTAAAAACTATAAACATGTAATGTAAAACTTACTTTTACTAGCATTATGTACCCATTCACCTAGCATAGGAATATTTTATTTTACATTTCTGCAGAACCATGTCCTCATAAACCTTTCTAGGGTTCATATTTGAAGAAAAACTCCACATTTTCTCTCTTTGTTGTGGAAGTCGTAAGCACCAGAGGGAAATAACTATACCTGAACCGTTCCAAGGGTGCCCTTTGGCAGATTTATCCGATGGCCATAAACATCCACGGTGACGTCCCTGAGCCAAGACACGGAGGCTGAGCCTCTGTTTTCATTCTTGGCCTCCACGCTGAAGTAGGGCAAGCTGGGGGTCTCCCAGCAGGGCCGTGCCAGCAGGTACGAGCAGGTGCCCTGGAAGTGGTACAGGAATCCGTCGAAGGTGTGGTAGTGGGGGTCTCCGAACACCACGCAGGTGCTTGTGCGCGTGGGCTGGCAGTAGTAGGCTCCATCCATCTGGTCGCAGGTCTCCAGCTGCCCGCACGGTGCCTCCTGGCAGAAGACCTCATTGTCCAGGTCCAGGCAGCGGCAGCGCTGAGAGCACTGGTCCGACAGCCAGAACACCTCCCCCCTCCTGTAGAAACGCCCTGGATGAGGTAAAGACAGGAGAGTGGAGGAATATTTAGACATACTATGTGTCAGTTTTTACAATTCAATAGGCTTAACAAAACAGGTACTTTGGGTAGCTGTGTGGGTATAAATCCTTGTCTGCATGTAGGGATTCCAGATTATCAAAGAGTAAGACCGCACCAGCATAACCATATTACCATTATAGCTACAGCCATTGGCAGGATCAATCTGGTCCGTGTCAACCCGGAAGAACCATCTCCCTGGCTGGTTTACATTGGTAGATTGTTCAATGTTGACGACATCGTTGGAACGAGACCCAGGGAGGTTAAAAAAGTGACTCACATCTCCACCATTAAAACCTGTCTGGAAAGAGGAATTGTGGGACATTACTTTACATTAAAGTACATTTAACTGAAGCATTTATATTACATATATGTGGGTATTTGTTGTAGTCCCTGGGATAATGTAGGGAAAGGTGCCTTGGACAATGGGGGTGTAGGAGATCACATTCTTCCCACTGGTAAAGGTAGGAATTGAGCCAGCAACCTTCTGGTTCAGAGTCCGCCTCCCTAACCATTAGTCACAACATGAGCGATATGAGGGCCTGCTGCCGAGGTGAAGTTAGAGTAGAGTGGTTGATTGAGTGTGGTGTGACTTGGGTATAGTTTGTCCGATGTTGATGACATCGTTGGAATGATACTCAGGGAGGTTAAAGAAGTGACTTGCATCTCTGCCATTAAAGCCTGACTGGAGAGGGGTGCTGTGGCGCAGTGCACTGGATGGGCTTGCATGTCCTGGGTTCGAGTACGGCCTGGGTAATTTCCCCACCCTACCCTCTCTGCTGTCCATGTCCTGTCTCCTCTCTCTCCTAGTCCTGTCATATTAAAGACCCCAAAGCCCAGACATATTACAACCCCTGACTGGAGAGTGGAATTGTGGGATATCAATGCCTGGTGCTGAGGAAATATGATTGAGTGTGGTGTGGGGCTTGGGTATCTGGCTTCGCTTACCTGTGCCGTGGTTCCACCCAGGCCCGTAAGGGGATCCCCCCCACTGGCCGTGCCAGTACTCCAGGCTATGTCTCCATAGTTGAACATGGAAAGGTACACTGCTCCGTCAGAAACGAGGACACACTGAAATGTATTTACCTGAACACAGTGGTACAGTACAATTGATGCCTGTTAACTTTGAATGTAATCCTCTGACAGTTTGTATCTTCACAATTTGTAAATGCTTTATTAGCTATCTATTGCGTTATATTAGACTTTTACTTTTACCCAAAGGAAGTATTGTGTTATTGACTTTGGTGTGCTTGGTTTTCACAAACAAAGAGCCAGCTTTACCGGCGTCGTTTGGCTGCCTCCGTAAAACGTGACCTGATGCCAGGTTGCAATGAAGGCCCACTGTGCTGTGAAGGTCCCCATGTTTCTGAAAAACTTGCGCACATCTTGAGTGGCCCTTTCCAAGATTTCTGGCTCCTGGCTCTCTCGGTAGTACACATCGCCCCGGATGCCATTGTGTACATCCCCCCATAGAGGGGCTATGAAGGACCGACTGTCGCTGAGGGGGAAAGCTTCAGGGGTGAACTGGCTCACTTGCACGCCAAAAGAGATCACTCCATTGTTGTTCACCTAGGGGTTGATGAGATAGAGAAGAGATACATGAACAGATGGCTGGAGTCTGAATGGAAAGATACTAAATGGATGGTTTGGCTCTAGTTACAGCATTGTCTCCAGAGCTGCTCTGCATTTCCATAAGTCAGGCCCATGGCGGTCCGGAGTTGACAAACAAATAAAAGACAAGATGGACTTACGAAGAGAGAGCGGTAGGACGTGGTGAAGAAGACGAATGGCATGGCCAGGGGAATTTCTGGGGAACTGCCATCATCCATCTTTGGGGTCTCTAGGTCCCTATGGGCAGGTCCAAAGGGGTAGAGGATATCCTGAGAAAAAGCTGCAAGAGAGGGGGATAGATCAGAAAGCATTATTGAAGACAGAGTAACAGCATTGTCACCCAGAAGCAGGAGGACCACTGCCCATAACCTGGTCACAATAGTCTGGTAGGCCTGTCACCTGATACATATCCAGGAGTGACTTTTATCTGTTTAAAAATCATCGCAGTGTCAGCCCTAACCTGAAACAGGAGACAGGGGACTCATTTTGTTTCTAAATAAGAGGTTTGGGACTTAACTTGTTCGTCTTTAAGAGGGCCTTGTTAATTTACAATGATGGCTCGATGATCTAGAAGATAAGTTAATAATGGCTTGATTCCATTTGCTGTTGTTCCCTTCGAATGGGAGCTACACAGCTCTGCTGATTGGGTTATAATTGGCCAATCACAGACAAGAAAAGAAAAGCTTGCTCAGCTAAGGGGAGTAACAGGGACCTCTCACCTCCTCCAGGAGCGAAGACGCTGAAAAGCTGGAGCAGAACGAGTGAAGTACCTGCTCTGACCATCCTAAAAACACCTGTGGACACACAACTTGGACTCAGTTGCCTGGAGATTGCATTACATCACATTTAACAGATTTTTAAAAAATCCAAAACAACAGTGTACTTGCTCAAAAACATACAAATGCATGGGTAGAATACAGAATACATAAGTATGGTGCCTAAGTACACAATATGTGCATTTAAATTAAGCCAGAGGTGTTTTCTGAGGGTTACTTGTGGTGATCAGAAGCCAACTACCTCTTTCATTCAGATTGTGCTGCGATTGTGCCCTGAAACAAACTGCTGAGTTTTACTTCCTAACTTTCGGTCGGAGGCAGTAATTAGCTTGGCTATTCTGTACTTGGCAACACGATCCTAACAACAAAGATCCGTCTGTTGCATCCAATTCCATGAGTCATGATATTTTTGGTCAATGTATGCACCAAAGTGTTTGACAAATATTATCACAAGACGGGAAAAAGGTCATTTTAAAGTCCCTGGCACGTTAAATGGCCCGTGTTTCAGCCGTCTTTTCCGACTGCACAATGCATAACCCATGAGACGGGTGCATCAGGGGCACTAGGCACAGTCTCCTAGGGCCACAGGTTAACAGAAAAGGAAAGAACATCATCGAGAGTGCAGAGGACAGGTTAAAAAAATGGCCTAGAGCAAAGAGGGTGAAAGCCGTTGGGCCAATGACTCCTAATCTTCCCCCATTTTTAAGAGCAGTCTCCCAAGTTTCCCCAGGGGCGCTCACTCCCCCTCGCTCTCCCCCTGCCATGCTAGGCCTGTTGGCCAAGCCCTGAAAAGGTCCCATTATGCTTTAGGGAACAATATGTGAGGGATCACGTTCTCCAAGCGCTCCCTCCCGTCTGAGTGGGCCGCAGAGAGAGAGAGGCAAGGACCCGGGGCCCGCTGCTCTCTGCCAGCCTCCCTAACGCCTTATGTCTCCCTCCACTCTGGCGTCTCCCTCTCTCTGTGAGACCAGCCGGGACGAGAGTCCATTACTGTGTCTGTGTTTGTGTGCCATGTCTTGTTGGCCACTGAGCGAGGCGTAAACAGAAGGAGCTAATGGTCTTAATTGAGCTGCCTTGGAGTGGCCCTGCCAGTGGTCCCAGCCATGACCCTGAAGCCAGGAGTCAGCGACACCCTTTGGCCCCGCCAGCTGTTTCACAGAGCAGGGTTTACATTCTCACGCTTGCTCCCTTCAGGGGGGAAGAAGAACAAGTGGGGAGGTTGAATGTTTTTACCTCGGTGCGGGGGGTCGGTTGTCGATACTGAGCAGAAATATTTGAGTCGTTGGCAAACTGGAGAGTAGATGCTTGCTTTTATTTATCGAGTAACCTTTCTAAAGGCAGGGTGACTGATCCGTACCTTTCCTTTAGGCTTGTGTTTCAGTGAACACCACAGGGGAGCATGGGGTGGTCTAACACCTGTCGAGTCAGCTGCAGTTAGGTAGAGTACTGCTAGTGCTCAGGCATGCCTTCCACAAGTCCTTGTGATGTAGGAGACGTTGTGAAATTGCATATATGGCTATAAGGCTGATTAGATTACCATCTAACACCCAATAATACTTAACTCTTGTAAATCCTACTGTATGACAAAGAAACATTGGATAATTTTGACGGCAACATCCTCATAATCCTTTTGTCCTTATTGCATGATTTAAGAATCCAAAAAGGACTAGGAAATGAGACATAGGACAGGAGGCAGGATAGATACATACTATTAGAACCAGGTTCAGCAAGGTAAAGTGCAACATGAGTACATACACAAATGACATTTCAAGGGGTACACAGCCATGCAAAATGTATGGTCAATGGTGTGTATATACTAAAGATTTAATCTGCACAGTGTTCATCTGTGGTGAGCTCCATGTAGGTGTTTATTTTTAATTCGCATGGCTAGGATGAGTCATTGAACTGTCATCACCCACTCATCTGTATAAATGACTCTTTTGTGGATTCTCTGCCATGAGAAAGCACTGCTCTTTGCATTCACCTTATTAAATGATGACCCATTACCTCAAAAATGCATGTACAGTTAGTCAAGTGCGAATTTGGGGTCAGGGTCAATGAGTTCAGGTCTCTTCGCTTGAGGTATTATAGCCACAACATGAAGTACTAAAGACGTTTAAACAGATGATGACACCCATGTGCAATGCCTAGACGTAGTACCAAACTTCACTTGCACAGGGAAAGTACTAAGTCTAATATCCACTGCACATATATTATACCGGTTTTGCCATTCAAATCACAAATAACTTTTTGGTCATGTTCAGTTGACCTTCAGATAGTGAATGGGTTGTTTGGTGAGTAGAAGGGAAATCAGGACAAAGCACTGATTCTCCTATTCAGAAGGATACTTTCCTTCTGACCTTGAGGGACACTCAAAAATCCTCTCAGGAGGGTTATTGCCCTTTCACCTTTCAACAATTTATAAACTTCTCCACATAATCATGTTTCTTGTAAACACTTCAGACTTTACATGGTAGACAAATAACGTTTTGGAATAGTTATTGGTTATGTTCATACCGGCACAGCATATTTGCTGTATAAGTACATCTTAACAGTGGAGCCAAACCTTGCTTTTTAAGTTCAACTATTTCAATCAATCCTTTCAATTTCACTCATCTAAGTTTAACACTTGCAGCCAGGACTGATATAACAAAAAACAATCTCAGACCACGTCTGGACTTGTGGCCACACACATGACAAAACAGAACAAAGATGTATGTAACAGTAGATGCAACACAGCACAGCACAGCACAGCACAGGTGTAGGTATCCAGGCAGGTAGGGAGAGAAGGGAAGAGAGGAGAGAGAAGAGAGAGGCTCACCTGGCGTCAGAGGACCGATGTTCAGCACCTCACCTGTGGCATCAGGCGTCCACTCGGGCAAAGCTGAATCCCATCCACTTGGGTACCATCCACCGAGCGGAGGGCGACAAGTGAAGGCTGGGAGCTGAGGAGATGGCAACAGAGGGGGGGCAAGAAAAGGAGGGAAGGAGCTTACAATACACCACCACTGCCTTCTGATCACCCAAGCACAGGGAGGGAAGAGAGAAGGGAAGGGAAGAAAGGGGAAAAAAACAGCGGCCACCACAGCTCCAGCTCCAAGGATTAACAGTAACCAGAACGGGAGCGTCAAGATCGGACCAATCCTGGCTGGCGGCTGTCCACTGGATATGGAGCAGGGAAAAGCCTGGAGAAAGTGATCCTGATGGCGAGAACAGGACTGATGGGAGCTGTAGGTAAGGAAGGAAACCCTTGCGCTAGTGGAGTGGAGCAGTGCAGGGTCCCTTTCTCGCAGCAGGCGCTAGCTGCCTTTTTCACCAGGGATAGTGTTAAAGTTAATCTGAGATCAGCTTTTGGGGAACAGGTAGATGGGGAGGAGAGGGGTGGCGGTGGTGGTGGTGGTGGTGAGTGGTGGTGCAGGTCGTGGTAGGCAGGCAGAGAGAGGGGGCTAGAGGTGTTTAGAGCGAGAGTGGAAAAAAAATTGAGGGAATGGGGGAGAGAGGGAGAAGGTGAGAGAGAGAACAGATAGAGGGAGGGAGGGGAGTCGAAAGTTTAGTTAAAAAAAAAAAACAAAAAAAAAAACAGAAAAAGTAACCAGACCTTGTTTTCCTGAGCATGGAGGCTAAAACTGTCTGAACAAAGAGGATTTCTGAAGGAAATGTCAGCCGCTTGGATCGGGCCCACGGCTCCCCCGATAGCAACTCTCTCCAAAGGATTTGCTCTGTGAGACGAAAGCTTCCCTTCAGACAAGGCGAACGCAATGCAGTCCACCTCAGGGGCATTTATTTACAATAGAAAACACGGAGCAAGGGGAAAAAACGTGCTTTATTTGTTTGAAAAAAAGCCTCGGCCAGGGTAAAGTTACAGCATTAACATGAGTCACTTAGGACACTCTCTGTGTGTGCGTAAGTGTGTGTGGTGTGTGTGCGTTGCGGGGCCTGGTGCGCACACACACACACTCCCACCCCCCCCCACCCCCCACGTTTCGTTTGTCTCCGCCCGATCATTAAGACCTGGCTCATTTGCCACAGCACCCAAAGCGCAGGGGTCGGTCCCACGGGGGCACCTCATTTCCATAGATCCTCCGCAGAGATTTAGCCGCACACAAGCAAAGCAGGGGAATCCGCTGCCCATCGGGGTCTGGGAAGAAGATGGGAGTGAGGGATGGTAGTCAGACCTGGCTTTGTTTGCGCGGTGGACAGTGGGGGTAACCAGAGAGCAGGGGCTGGACCGTTTGCGGGACGTGTGAAAGGGCTGCAGGACAGAAGGCCGACCCTGGATTCTTCCAGGGGACTAACCTACTGAGGCTCTCAGTAGAGGATTCTTTTACACCCCCACCGCACCGCACCGCACCGCACCGCACGGACGCTGCCTTGTTGTGTTAATGCACACATAGCAACATGCACCACACCGCACCGCACCACACCAGCTGCCCCAGATGCGACACAAGGGCACCAGAAAATGTCATCCCATGTCATCTTAAAGAATGATGCGGTGGCTTGAGATGTGTTGGAGTACAATTGCGGCGTTGTGGTGGAGAGTGATTGCAATCGGCTCGTTAACATGGAATGGGCTCAAAAAAGGGGATGCAGAATCAAGGGTCTTAAGCCATGGCCTCTGTGACCTGCTCACCCGCACCCGCACACACACACACACACACACACACACACACACACACACACACACACACACACACACATGTGCACACACACGTGCACACACACACACACACACACACACACACACACACACACACACACACACACACACACACGCACACTCAAACAACTACATGAATCAACACTACAAGCTAGCCTTTGCCAAGGAAAGTATTTTCATTGTGCACTTTTGGGTCAGCAAATCAATGGCATGGCTTTTTGGTTCCCCCCAAGCTCCTGTTTTTCAATGAACCGATACACCTTTGACCAGGAACGTACATGGCATAGGAGCCATCCATGCAATGCAACCAAAGGCCAATTGCAACTTCTAGTTTTTCCCTTTGTCAACGTGCCAAGCATTGACCCAAGTAGAGGGAACGCTTCCTATCAGATCAGCATTGACCCACTTGCCTCTGTGTTTAATCAGGACAAGAATGGCTTGTCAATGGCAAGGGCCCAGCATGGGAAAAGGGGTTCCAAAACTTATGGGGACAAACAAACGGACCTCTCATCGACAACGGCGTTCCGGTAGGTCCCGTCGTCGTCAGCATTGATTCCATAGATGAGATCCTGGACAGGTTCTTAGGTGGGTCATCCAATCCTTTCATTTCTACCCTTACTGCTGCTGCTGCTGCTACTGCTGTTGCTGCACCCAACCCCCAGTCCCACCCAACCTCTTTGCCCCCATACCTTTTGCTGCCCAGGAGTTGGCCTTGCCCTGGCTGCCTCCATTTTCCTTTCCACTCCACCCGAATGTGGAGACCCCATCTAGTAACCCAAACCTTTCTCCGAAATGACTTCTCTGATGGGCACACAATGGGCTTCCTTCAGCCCTTGCTCTTGCTCATGGTGCATAGGGTAGATCAGGCTACCTCTACCCTACCCACCAGCCAGCCATTTCTGGGTATGTAACGGGACGGGAGCCTTAAAAAAACCATAAAGTCACCCTCCCAGAACTACCCTAACTGACCTGGGGCTCCCATCTCTCATGCCCCTCCTGACCCACCGCTCTGGTGACCTTGCATTAGCCATTAGCCCTTGCTCGCTTGGCTTGGTAACTCCTCCCCACCTCACCCCTCACTCCACCTTTGGGCTCCCTGAAGTCCAGTCCAAGCATCCTGCAGCACCCCATAGGTCTGCTGAGCCGGGCAGCTCCGTCTGGACTGTGGTTTGACGGTCGGCCTGTTTCTAATAAATTGCAGAAGTGTTTGTTTTGTGACTTGCTGAAGGTGAGAGTCGCAAGCCTGTGTGTGTGAATGTTTGTGCCGTGGCCAATTCTGCCACGTGGGCCCCACACCTGTAAGCGTGGATGGATGGATGGATGGAGGTGGGGGAAAGGCTCTTTCAGCGTGCCTTGGGGCTCGGTGACACCAATTAAGGCTGATTATTATTTCGGCCAAGTGGCTGGGGGGTGCCAGGAAGTTCTGCCACTGGCTGGGATCCAGTTGGATGATGGCAGTGCCTGGGCCCACTTATGAGGGGCCCTCATCCAACACCACCGCAAATCAAAGCAGCCCGGCCGGCTGACCAAGAGAGCAGAGGAAAGCAGTTTCACACTGACTACAGTTACATGCACCGTGTATTCCAGTATTCCGTTTTCAAATATTCTCAGTATGCGGTTGAAAACAAATTGTATTGAGTAGTCCTGAATCACTGGCAAATTCGGAAGAAATGAAGAGTTTACATGACTCCTGCGGAAACAAAATACTGCCAGCATTCCGTTTAAAATTCCTCGCTTGTAACCGTGTTCACTGAAACGCTTTGGGCACGTGGAGCTGATGATACAGTAAATAATTAAGGGCTGGGTGATGTATTGTACTGTAACAGGCATATATCAAAAAGCAGGTTTGGACACTTACTGGAGATAAAGTGTTACATCTAGTAATAGCGTAGCCAGTGGCTTTGTTTCAACTGAAGCATCAACATAAACCTCCAAGCCTCCTGAATTAAGAGATTTACAGCTCATTCTGTCTTAACTTAGTTGAGTTAGCTACTAAACCACCATGTTGGGCATTACCCTGATGTGTAAACTTAACTGTTGTGACAAGATTAAAAAGTGATGTACATTTTTTTTAGCAACAATTACTTCGACATTGTCTACGTAGGGGTGTTGCGTAGCCAACATAAGAATGACATGAGACAAGACAGGAACATTAAAGGCACGTTGTTGATCATCGTTGTCATAATGTGTTGTCTGGATTTTAAATGTCATGAAACCCAAACAATGTCTACTTGACATTCCAAAAAACGAGTGACACATTATGGCAACAGTCATGGACATCAATAATGTGTCATTGATGTTCCTGATGTGTCATGCCACAGTTAAACAGCCATATGTAGACCATGTCAAAGAAAGTCATACCCATTTTTTCATAGTACACATTTAATGCTGTTAAAAAGAATGATCACTTCACTTCAAATAATGTTGAATATTGTTTATTTTGCTCATGATGAGGGGAAAAAAACTCACACAATGTAACTACACAATAAACAAATCACTCCAAAATCCCATTCTGTCAATGTGCTCTTTCCACATACCATCTCAGAACATTTGCAATGGACACAAAAGAAGTATTCTCAAGCTCATTCCCTATTTCCAGTAACATCATGTTCCCAAAGAAAAAAGGCCAGAGGGTGACCATATAACAGTATCAATGCAAACATAAAAGAGCAATACAGAGCCCGTTAAGAGCCAAAAAGCAAGGCAGAAATAAAATAACAGGTTGGAGATAAAAACAGCCCCCCCTTATTGTGAGAAAAATACAGGCATTGATGAGACAAGGACATGAAAGCTATGTGACAACGGAGTCAGCTGAGTTTGGTTGTGTAAAATCAATATTTTTAATCTCTCTCTTTTTTAAATACATTAAATATTTAATTAGCGTATAGAGTATTTTTTATAATTACATAATCTCTTCCTTTTCCTAGCTATGGGTTATCTAATATGTGCGACCCGAGGCTTTGACCCTTTTGTTTTGTTTGCACTATGTGAGACAATAAAGCATTTTAAACATGAAACAGTGACAACATGTAAAACAAGGGGGGGGTTACATATCTACGTATGTAAGCCACACACAGCCACACGACAATTCAACCCACATCCTCCTATGTACAATACGCATGCTCACACACCTTTTTCTAGCTAATCTGAGACTCTTAATGGGTTTGCAGCTCCCCGTTCACACTCCCCTGTTCTGGTGTAGAGTTGCATAGGCAGAGCACTGAAACCAGAGAGGAGGGGGAGCTGAGGAACACCAGACCCCAGATTAGGACCCTTTCGGCTGGGGAAAAAACGTGGAAAGGAAAGGGGGGAAATACCCCAAGAATTAGACGCCTGCCTCAATACAGACACCTAAAAGTAACTGAAGCTGCCGTCTGTGGTGTAATATAGAAAACATGGAGATTGGACGTGTAAGTTGATAAACTTGGTGCAAGATGGAATGCAGTGTTGTTGTTGGACCACTCCAAGTAAGACCAAGTGGACTGATTGCTGGTTTTCACATTGGAGAAATGAAGTTATGAAAAGGATACAGAATTAAAGTGGGAAACAGTCCATGATCTGCACAAATAGAAGCAAGCCCGTGCACTACTGTTTACATTGGCCTGTAGTAGCCATGACATACTGCTTAGGACAGTAGATTACTTTCTTACTCTCCACTTGTCCATTGACTGAGATTTGTTTCAAAGGAAATGTTAAAGCCTTTTCCTTAACAACTTCACTTTCACTGTCCGCATAAGAAAAAAAGAATCAAATAGGGTTGGTAAAACAAAACAAAAAATACATTTGGGTACAGTGAAAAGTAACATGGACCAGAAGGCTAAAAATATTTCCTGCCGGATTCTCAAGTCAATGAAAAGCGTGGGGTGAGACAGAAGGCCTGTGTGATAACTGGTGACAAGGGCTAAATATAGAAGTCTTTGGCGACACTAAGGCTGTCGGGGTAACTGCTAGCAGCACACATAACAAGCCTTAACACAGTGTGCCCATTTCTGAACCATGGTTTCACCATGGTGCATCATAAATAATAGAAAATAAATTGGGTAATTTGACTGTAAAGCCATGGGGGAATTGAAGGGTTTAAACAGCTTTGTGTTATGACTGGTGTACAACAGCATGAAAATTAAGCAAAGTGTTACATTTCCCTTCCTCAGTTGACAAAACAGCACAGTATTTATTGCAGATTAATGGTCTCTGTGGCTCTTGACTGCCACTGCTGGCCTGGAGTATGTTGTTGGCTTGACAACTGTGGGGAGGAAATGACACTCTTCCATATTGTTGAGCTAGAAACTAATTTCAACAGTGGGCAACCTGCATTCAGAATTTTAGAATACACTACCACACATCCAAATTGGGCAATTGGACAGGTAGAACAAGGTCATTTTAAATATATGGCACTGGATTGTAGCTCCAAAATCCAGGTTGACCATCACTCAATTTGAAGATAACAAACTATTTAAAAAAGAATAATTCTGACATTAAAGAAAGAAACAAGTTTAGAGGTTTCCCTTAAGTGGTAAAAAACATGGTACAAGATGAAATACCTACAATGCGAAACATTTTCACAATACTTGGTGAAGAGCATCCCTCACACTCATCCTTAAGAGCTGAAAATTCAATAGGAATTTTGTTGTAACACAATATATTGACAGGCAGGCCAACACTCTTTAACTGTTGTATTCCGAGGGCAAACGGCTATGTTTACTGTCTTGTTGTTGCCATGACACAATCTAATATGATCTACGTATCTTTGTAAAGAGCATTCAAGATACATGGAAATGATTTAAAATACATTGATGCACACTCTGCCTTTAAATATGCAGTCAGTAGTTTTGTGTAGAAAAAAAATGCAGACTATGATGTTATTCTGATCACAGGACAAAATGAATACACATCTGAAAACTGAATACTTTGCATAGTTTAACTCAGAAAAAGTGGTAGGATTTGCCTAAACAGAGCAGCACTTGGGCTTTGTCCTTGGAACAAAACAAAGCCACAGGTGCCAATACTTCAAAGGCAGGATCACTACTCTCTATTAGCGAACTTGTTCAGCGTGATCTCTGAGTCAATTACTGGGAATACATATTCCCAAGTGTCGGTTCCGTATAATCTTTCAGATGCATTTATACAACAAAAGGTACCGACCGCAGAATTTGCGATACCCTCTTAATTTCCAAACAGTTGTGATTTGGATAGGGTTGTACCATGACCAACTTGTTCTTTAACTCTGTTAAAAAAAAGACAGGCAGGCAGGTGTTGTCTTTAACTTTCTACAAACATCTGTGTCCTTTTTTGTGCCCTTGTGCATGGAACCTGAAGTTATATCAAACATCACTGTTGACAATGCATATCAGTTGTCAAAAAAAGATGCATAAAAAGGTAAAATAAAAATATATATTTTAAAAAATCAAGCATATCTTTACGATCATGACAGCGTCACTAGCTGTATCCTTACACCAGCATTGTGTGAATGTATAGTACTCATAACAACATGGCCACTAGGGAAAAATTGAGTAGGAGAACGGAATTAAAAGTTTCTTTTGGCTCTGCGGAGGCCTACCTGGACACACATCAACACAGGTGCATTGTTGTGAGTAGTGGAGGTGGTGGTGGTGGGGGCATCAGTGGTCTTGATAGTGAGCTGAGGTGAGGTGAGGTGGTACGGTGAGGTGAGGTGAGGAGGGGGTGGTGGCTGTGACTCCAGAGGCGGCGATTGGCTGATTAACACAGGTGCATTGTTGTTAGTGGTGGGGGAACCTGTGGTCTTGATAGCTAGGGAGCGTGGTGGGGAGTGAGGGTGGTGCGTGAGGGCGGTGGCGACTGTGACTCCAGAGGCGCTGATTGGCTGATGGCATGGTCTGAATAGCTGCTCAGCACTATGACACGGGAGTCGCGCCAGCCTGCCGTGCCGACACCGATGCTAATGGAGGTGTTGGGCGCGTGGACCACAGCTAGCAGCTCGAGTACAGGCAGACGGGAAGGGGGAGAGGAGGGGAGGGTGGATGGGGGGCCGAGGACATGCGAACCCATAAGGGGGGCTTGCTTGCTTGCTGGGCTGCTGCAGCCCGTTGGGTGAACCCGCTCTGTAATCCAAGCGCAGAGGAAGTGGGCCTGACCGGGCGGACGGTGTGCGGTTACCCCCAGCCAGTTAGGGTTCACTGTCTATGGCCACCGCCACCTCGCCTACACACACACACACAGACAAACACACATACAGACAAATACACACAGACAAACACACATACACACCAGCCTACCCACTCACCCACCACACTGGCTGGGCCTTCACAGACTTCTGCTCTGCTGCTGGGTCATGTTCATGGGAGAAACGGAGTTCTGGAGGTCCAGAATGGAGGAACCAGACCTTCAACAGGCAGGTTGCCCCCCACCACTAACCAATCTCCCTCTCACCTCCAACACTCCACCACCGCCACCTCCACCCCTATGCCTCATACAGCAGCCACTAAGTCCATCTAGATCCCTTTTCTCAGAGTCTGATTCCAGGCACCCGTGAGGTATGTGCCCAGTCACCTCTTGTGACAACTGATCCCTTTGAAACCCCTCGTTGATGTTGTTGTTCAGTACTGTACATGCTTGCCTGTGTGGGTGAATGTTAAGTACATACTGCCAGCCAAAAAAATTAAGCACATACTTGTCAAACCACCACTTAAACAGTCTTAAACTCTAAAAACAGTCAAATAAAATAGAAGACCCTGGCAAAAGTACATACTTTCAACCAATGCACCACTTAAACCGTCTTAAACCCTAGATAAAAAATAAAATAAAAACGAAAGAAATCTTGTGAATTTTTTTCACCGAGTGAAATCATTCACATGAGCAGCAGTTCCTGAGATGTTCCCACTTCTCTGACCATCACACATATACACCAAAAACACGTACATACACACGGCCAGAGTCACAGGAACAGGTTAAAGCAGAAATAAAACCTCGAAAGTGAGTTCGTTCGTTTTGTTTGTTTGTTTTTTTTGTCACAATGACACATGGCCAAGCATTGATTTCTTCCACTTTTCCATGCTCTGAGAGAGACCACAGAGTAAGAGAAGTAGGTTACGTTCTTCCAGGCCATTGTTGGTGCTTTGGAGTTGGAGTGAGAAGGGGAAGGGAAGGGAAGAGAGAGCTCTGGATTTGGCTAAGATGGTGGAACTCCTCCCAATCAGGGAAGTCTTGGACTTCTAGTCCCCCTTGGGAGTGGAGTTGAGAGGGGGGGGCCTGGCTAGCTAACTAGCTGATTAGCGAGCTGACTGGCTGGGTGGGTGCTCTTTACTTGCTGTTGCAGCAGGGTGCAATGTTGGTACCCTCTCCTCCTCCTTCCACCAAGAGCCACTGAGGTACCTGATATGGTCTCCCCAGTATCCCTTCCTAGCTTTGCATACAGAACCGGCATACGTTCCGCCCTGAAGGGCGAGCCACTCTACACGCAAAGCTGCGAAGGGATACAGCGGATACCATAACAGGTACATCACCCCCGTCCTCTCACAGGTCCTTGGGCACCACCACGATCTCGTCGCCATCCCGCATCTGATAGGAGTGCAGCGCCCGTCCGCCGTGCTTCAGCTCCTGGGGGCCCATGCCCGCCGCCACGTGGTAGACACGCATCTTGTTGCCGGGCAGCTTGGCTATGTGGCGCAGCACCCTCTTCAGGTCGGCCACGCTCTGTTCCAGCTGCACGTTGAGGCGCTCCACCACCTGCTCGTCGCAACGCACGTCCACCAGCACGGTGCTCTCCGGGCGCAGGTCCACATCGGCCAGGGGCTCCAGCTGCCCGTACTGGGCCACCAGGGTCTGGTACCTGCAGTGACAAGTGACAGAAGAGAGACAATGTGGCAGATTTAGCGGTGTTCAAATAGACTATACTGTGTGGTAGTTACAGTGCTGGCCAAAAGTATTGGCACCCCTTCGATTCTGTCAGATAATACTCAGTTTCTTCTAGAAAATGATTGCAATCACAAATGCTTTTTTATTAATATCTTCTTTTGTTTGTCTTGCAATGAAAAAAACACAAAAAGTGAAATGAATGACCATTTTACACAAAACTCCAAAAATGGCCGGACAGAAGTATTGACACCCTCAGCCTAATAGTTGGTAGCACAAACTTTAGACAAAATAACTGCGAACAGCCACTTCTGATAACCATCAATGAGCTTTCTACAACGCTCTGCTGGAATTTTAGACCGCCCTTGAGGTGATTTGAAGGGTGCGTTCTCCATACTGCCATTTTGAGATCTCTCCATAGGTTTTCTATGGGATTCAGGGGTGGACTCCTACATTATGCTGCAAAATTTGTTGATAGTCTACAGACTTCCTCATTCCATGCACACGGTCAAGCAGTCCAGTGCCAGAGGCACGTGCACTGTCCACGTCTGCAACGTTGTGGCAGTGATAAAGTGGCAGATTTTCCGGTGCTGATATCCCATTAGACCAGCTGCAACATCTACGTGTATGCGACCTTTAAGATTGTCTGTAAGAGCTACAGTATGTGTACTATTTACCCTTAACAGCATTCACAACTCATTAATTAATCTGACTCTCACCAGATGAATAGGTTCCGCCTTGTTCCACCAGCATTCATCTGGAACTACATTGGGGCGACCATTTGTCTGACATTTTTATTGAGATACTACTTAAACTACTCACAGATTATACTACTCAAATGCAGTTGAAATTACAGAATCAATCATGTTGACGAGTGAGTCCGTGCAAGCGGTGACTGTTGTCTGAAACAACTGTCGCATTCCCTTATTTTCCCTTCTTTATTAAACACAGTGCAAGACACCGTGCATTCTATTCTACGGGGTGGGGGTTCTACATGATAACATACTGTATCGTATTACACTTCCCTGAGTTGCTAATGTAAAATGTGAACACCTTATCAATTTCAACCTGGTACCACTTCAATTCTTCCTATCTTTATACAATTGTATACTGTAAGTCTTGTGGTGACATTAAGCAGAGACTTTGGTTCAGAGCGAATTACTGTACAAGTGAATGAATGGCACTTGGGGGAAAAAAATACACTGGAGCACACCCAGAACCATCTCCCCCCTCTTTACTGATACATGAGCTGTGCAAAAACGTGAACATATTGATTTTTTCCCCCCCTCGTGCAGAGTAATCCTTTCAAATGAAATGGCCTGAAGTCTGGGCCTGGGTGGCTGATCTAAGAGGCTCGCTGGCGAATCAGTGAGTGAGTGGCCATCATTGTCTATGACGCTTATCGGACATTGATCGGTTACGGGAAGCGGTAGCTGGGGCTGAGTTGAGTCACATATGCATCTCTTCCAACACTATATCTGGATGCCATGCATTGAAGCGGAAGGATGATTTCAAGGAAATGAGAGACTTGAGTTTTTCTGAAGTGAGCGTGCCCTTGTGTGAGAAGAAGGGGGGCATGAGTGGCGTGGAGTGGAGCACAAGGGGATCTGGAGTCAGTGAGCGTGATTATGTCTGTATGACTAACTGTGCCTTGAGGGTTTCGCTATGCGAGTGAGTGAGAGAGACAGAAAGAGGAGGGGGGAGACAGAGATGCAGAGAGAGAGAGAGAGAGAGAGAGAGAGAGAGAGAGAGAGAGAGAGAGAGAGAGAGATGCAGAGAGCGAGAGAGAGAGAGAGAGAGAGTTAGAGATGGAGAAAGGGAGTGCGAGGGAGGGAGGGCGAGGGAGGGAGAAAGACTGGTTGTGCAGCACAACGAGCCCTTTGCCGTGAGAAAGCTTTCACCCCCCCACACCCACCCCCCACAGGGGGATTCGGGGGAGAGATAAGGGCCCAGGAACGATTAAATAAAATCTGGAAGAAAGACTTTGCTTTGAGAGCTACTGTAACAGCTGAGCCAATCAAAGCAATTTCCCCCTCGCCTGCCCAAAAAGTCTACCCACAAAAGCAAGGCCCAGAGCCTGGGTTGGTGCCTAAAGCTCGCTGGGACCTGCCATGGGAATTTGGCCTGTACAAAGTGCCATTCTGTCTACCGAGACTCGTTTCAGTCAAAAGCTCTCATTTAGTAATGTGCTTAGCACTCTCGGACTGCGGCTAAATCACATTAGCTTAGCCGTGATAACACAGGTGCCCTGGATTCCTGGCCTAGTCATTAGCGGTATCTAAGATGACACCAGACAATGGCCAGCGAGACGAGACGGCATTACTACGCTCAATGCCTCACTGTACAGAATGTCTACAAAATCATCTGAGCGAGAACATGGCGTGGCGTGATAACCACATGCAACAAGTAGCTCTTTGTGTCCAAAATGTTTTCTCGGGAGAGCAAGAGATAGAGGGTAAAAAAAAAAAACATTAGCATATACACGGGTTAACAATAAGGTTGATGGAATAGGGATGCATGAATCTGAAAAATGAAAAGCAAAATCAGAGCATTTCAATAACCTACTTTGCCATCCTGAAATGGGAAGACATTTTGAAATGCTGATTACTTGTACAAACAATCCCAGGTAGTGCACCCTACTGGCAGTATTTAAACTTGCAGGTTTATTTTACATTTGCTGCATTTGCACAGTATGTCATTTTTCTGCATAAAGAAGAACTGTCAAATGTATCTGCATTATAATATTGTTTTCAATATACAACAATGTTTCCAAGTTCAACACCCTTTAACTTGAAGGGATGTTTTGTTGCACCCTCTTCCACCACTCTTTTGTGCACCTTTCTACTTATACATTGTACATATCTCAAGGGAGCACATGCCACTGCATAGATCTGACATGCCTTTCCTGTTCAAACCTCCCCAGTCCCCCAGGGCACTCCAAATTCTAAATGAATCTTTATGTTTTCATTCACACGAGCCAGCCCGCTATCTCTTCCATCCATCACCCTATGTAGCTCTCTCACTTTCCCCCTCATTGACGCAGCCCTCCGCTCTGCCTCCCAGACCAACCCTACTGCCCTACCGCGCACCTCCTCTCCACACCACCTCCCCTCCACAAGGCCTCCAGCTATACTCTCTCCTCCTGGGTGGACCAGTCACTTTCCATCCAGCCCTCTCATCACCCCACTCCTTTGGACCACCTTCCAGCCTAACCCCATCAGACACCACACACCACCTATGAATAAGGCCTCCATCTCTCCTCTCCTCTCCTGCGTGAACAACCTCTTCCCCCCGCCCTGGTCTTATCACCTCACTCCTCCATTTAGGCTCCCACCAGGCACCTCCTCTCCTCCCCAACTACTTTCACCTCACCTCTCTCACTCCTCTCCTCTCCTTTCCTTTCTGGGTGGACCTCCTGCCTTTCCCGCTCAACTTCTGCCAGCCTCCCACCATGCACCTCCTCTCCTCCCCAGCTCTCCTTGCCTCCAACTTCTCTCGGGTGGGCCACTCACTCTCCATTCTCTCCTCCCTACTCTTCCGGTCGGTCTCCACAGACCTCTCCATACCACCACCAGCACCATGCACCTTCACAGCACACTACCTCCTCTGCTCTGCTGGGTAGAGCACCTCCTCCCAGCTCTGCTCTCATCACCCCATTCCTACCATCAACCTCTCAACCCCATCCTAAACACCTCCTCTCCCTCTCGTGGCCTCAAACACTCCTCTCCTCTCCTGGGTGGACCACCTCCTCCAGGGCCTGCGCTTATCAATCCACCCCTCCCAACACGCACCTCCTCTCCACAGTACTTCTCCTCCACAAGCCTGCCATCTCCCCTTTGTGGGTGGACCACCTCCTCCCAGCTCTGCTTCAGAGGGCAGCTCATGCCATGCCGCACCCGTTGCCTGGGCTTCAGTTACTCAAAGGCCATCAACAGTGGTGCGGCTCTCGTAACCCCTTCTTCCTCTTTTCTCTGATCTTTCACGCTCCTGCTGCCACTACCACCACCTTTTTCCCCCTTTTCTTTTCGTCCTGCCAGGCCCTCCCCCCTTTTCTCCATTTCAGTGCCTCACCTGTGGTCCCCCATCCCTCCCACCTCCTCTCATCTTCTCCTCCTACCGACCTCTATAATCTACACTTCTCCATTCCTCTCATCCACCCGTGGCCTACTGAGAATCAGTATGATTAAAGCTGTGTTATTACTACCCTCTGACATCGTTCCCCTTTCCTGTTCAGATCAGTTCTTTTCAAACTCTTATCGGTTAGCTTTAATAAGCACCTTCGATAAGCTTCTTTGGAGAGGGTTTTCTACCCCACCTTATTTTTTCTCTTCCTCCTGCACGGTCTGCGGTGGCGCTTTGGGGGCGAGGCGGCACGGTCCTTTGGTTCTGCAGGCTGCATTCCCCAATCCCCATTCCCCATTTGATGAGGAAAGAGGAGGGGAGAACTGAACACTATGGGTCCTTAAGCCCAAAGCCACTGATAGCCAAGGTTACAGTTACTCAAAGCTAGCCCTTGGCCTGAAGACCCCCTCTTTTCTTCAGGCTGCATTCTCTTCTCTGGCTGAGGTTACCCGTTTCTCAAAGGCGGTCGGTCAAGCTTCCATGTTCACGTCTATCTGCATTTGCTCCAACCCCACACACACACACACACACCTCACACCACCATCACTGACCCATCTTTCTAAATGCCCTCAATCCCTCAACCCACCCACCCAACCTCACCTCACCTCACCTCACCCTTGCCCCACCCAACCCCAACACTCTCTGTTTGAGCCAAACACCGATGTCGAGGCGATTAAGGTTTCTCAAAGGGAGTTCTCGTTTTCTGCCTGCTCCTGTGTCTCCCCCTCTCAGGCCAAGGTTACGGTTACTCAAAGGCACTGGGGTGTCCCGGCCTGTGTCAGATCTCAGCTCTCTCAGGCTTTAATGTGAGAGGCTGTGACCAGCTCTGATCTTTGGGGCTGGATGAGGGAAGGGCAGGGGGGGTGGGGGTCTGGGGGTTTGGGAGAAAACAACGGTGGGCACACAGGGTCAAAAGGGGAAACCACAGATGGCTTCACTGTCTTCCGAGCGGGCCAATCAACGGCGATGGTGGCTATCCTTTTTTAAATATTGAGTCCTGGGAGGGATGGGGCGTTACAACAGGGGATAGCGCATCCAAACAAGCAAACAAAACGCCCCCACAAGTGACAACAACAACAAACACAGGGAGGGAAGAAGCATGGGGCACAAGGAGCCATTCATTCATCTGGGGAGATGAAGGGGAACACACCTCCAGAGCAGTGAACAGGGAGGCGGGAACTTGGAACTTGCAAGCGGGCCAAGACCACTTGATCTCACGCTTAGTCACTCACTGACAGGAAAAATCATCTTCTGGCACACGCACCACAACAGCAGGGTTTTGTGTGGCAAAGCCAGTCATTACTTGAAGTGTTTTGCAGATCAGTGGCCACCACCACTCACGGCTCTTGGTTTAATGCCATGCTTCCAGCTACTCCCCACCCAACCCCAACTGGGAGCCAACCTTCATCCCCAACTCAGGCTCTCTTTCCTGGAATGGAATGAGCCACCATTGAGCCTCTTCTTCTCCCTCCGCCACCTGCTCTCCATGAGATGGCTGTGTAATAATTGCTCTAACGACTCATTGGGGGCTTTTGTATATGGGCTCCCATTACACGCGATGAGCTGCTCTTTAATCTGCTCAACTCTTAAATGGCAAAAATGGGGAAAAGCACAGAATTGGCGGCAAGAAAGATGAAGGAGGGAGAGAGGAAGAGAGAGAGAGAGAGAGAGAGAAAGAGAGAGAGAGAGGGAGGGAGACGAAGAAGAAGGAAAGTGCTGCCACCTCAGTTCCTTTTAAGTAAAAAGGGAACTGGGATGGAGAAGGATGGTGAGGGGAAAATGAAGAAGAAAAAAACAAAAGACAAAAAAAAAGAAGAAAAATCAACCTGCCACCTTCGGTATCAGTTTTCCGATCAGAGTATTTTGAAGAACAAAGGCGCCTTTGAGGAGCCAGAGAGTGGACACATTGTCTCCCAAAGGTTAGATTCCCCTGTTGAAGTCGAAGAGAGGGGTGGCGGGGGGGATGAGAGTCCTTCTCTTGGTGGCTTTTTACCCCAGCACAAGCCCCCGCCCTCCCCCAGAATCTCCCAGGTTAAGTGGAATGTAGTGGGCGAGAAAAAGAGAAGTGTGGGGGGGGTGATCCATTTTCCGACACCTGCCAGGACCCCCGCAGAATTCCTATCAGATGGGCCCGGCATGGGCAGGAATAGAGGAAGGGGAGGGTGGGTGATTAAGACAGGAGGCCTAGGCTTGGTGGTGGGAGGGGGTGGACACCCGCACCTCTCACATCGGGCCGGGGAAATGCCACACATAAATGGCGGATAAGGTCAGAGGCGATGAAGCGAGCGGGTGTTTTGGCCGACGCTACGGCTGGCGACATTAGGTCAGTAAGGGGTGGAGGACGGAGAGAAGAGGAAGGAGGAGGAGGGGTGTTTTAGGAGGAAGAAGGGACATGTTGGATCAGAGATGCTGTCGATAAGCTGGCTCCTGGCGGGGGACTGAGAGAGCAGAGGGTCAGTGTGACGTGAGTGTGACGTCTTTACAGTGACTCTGCTACAGCTACGTTTAAGCAGTCCTGTACACAGACACAGACACAGACACAGACACACACACACACACACACACACACACACACACAAACACAGACACAGACACAGACACACACACACCTGATGTGTTCACAAATCAATGACCAATAATGGTCACCGTTGTTGGTTTAGTGTAAATCCATGTTTGCAGCCCACCCCCTCTCCCACATGTCGTCAGTCACGCCAACTCAACCTCAGTCTCTCACTCTTCCCAGAACTGAATGAGCCACTAACAAGCCTCCATCACCCCCTCTGCTTTCTGCCAAATGACTTGAGTAGTAATTGCACTAATGACTCACGCAAACCCTGTAGATGCATACTGTGCATAATACGTACATAGATGATGCCTCTGGCAAAAAATAATGGGTAGGGTCACTGCTCATTCATGGCATTTTAGTTAATAGGTATTTCACTGTATAACTGGCAAGAACCATGTGAATTACTGCAATGCAATCTTTTTGCCTCCCGAACCAAAACAAACAAAATGGATGTTGTTTCTTTAGCAACGCAAACATTATGGTAATGTTCAGTATTGTGATGGTTTGTGGATCTCTGGTGACTTATCAGAACCATTTTAAGTGCCAGACATGTCTTACAGCAGTGTGACTCATTTTCCACTTAGATGCGCACAAAAAGCAAACAAACAACAACAAACCAAAACAGATGGATAAATGTGTATCATGTGAAACCCCACGTGATGGGTCTCATTAGCAGCTGTCCTGAGACATGGCAACACTAATAGCTTGAGGGCAGAGGTTTGGCACTAAGGCAAAGACTCCATTCCCAAAATGTCAACACTACCCCTGAGAGAGTATGCCAAATCTAATTCTTCTCTCTGTGTGTGTGTGTGTGTGTATGTGTGTGTGTGTGTGCGTGTGTGTGTGTGTGTGTGGCCATTACCTTTTGGGGCGTTCGTTTTCGGGACAATCCACGTAGTAGCGTACAAAGAAGCGCTCAGCGTCCTCCCTCTCCCCTGATGTCACCACACTCCCATTCAGCAGCGTGACCGCCGGCAGCCTGGAGGGAGGACCACAGCAGGATCAGAGACCTGGCACTACAGTCTGGGCTTACCAAGGTGGTCCCCACGGTAGACTATTTTCAAACTTCCCCAAACCTACAGCCTATATTACATATAATGATGCTAATTAATAGCAGAGAAAATAAAATTGATAGATGTTGTCCTCTGCAGTTTGTGTTAGTTTGTGGCTTTGTTTTACCAGACCACATTAATATCACTTTGTAATTCATTTTTGGTCTGGATCCTCGATGCCCTGGAGTGCGTGCGTACGAAGTAAATCAAAATGAATGGTCTGGCCTATCAGACTAGCTCGCGGCATACCTGTCTCAAAATCTACACCATCATAAAAAAACCCGCTGTGAATGCTTGCTTGAATGCTTCCCAGAGTACCAACAGTTGACACAAATGTGAATATGTCTCCAGTAGTACACCACCTGCAGACATCTGCTCTTGGCCAAAGGATACCTACTGAGGAAGCTGTGGAAGGCATCTCTATGCAGCAAAACTCCTTTACATCAAGTCTTACTGTACAATACAGTGTAACACCGTATCAAA
The DNA here is from genome assembly GCF_034702125.1 of Engraulis encrasicolus. NCBI lineage: Eukaryota > Metazoa > Chordata > Actinopteri > Clupeiformes > Engraulidae > Engraulis > Engraulis encrasicolus. Next base: position 38,846,373 of record NC_085863.1, read on the forward strand.
TCGGGTCAGAGTGAGAATTGTATTCTTTCCAGGCGGTGCTACTCACTGAGCCACCACCAGGCTCCTGCGCTCGGTGGTGCTGTAGGACTGCAGCAGTGGCACCCCCATCACCTTGACCTCCTGCAGCTTAGGGAACATACTCAACCGCTCAATATCCTCCCAGCTACCCAGACCTGATGAGAAAGAAAGAAAGAAAGAAAGAAAGAAAGAAAGAAAGAAAGAAAGAAAGAAAGAAAGAAAGAAAGAAAGAAAGAAAGATCAGCACTGATAAGTATGTGTATACAGAAGTGGACATCTCTGGCTTCAGAAAGTAAACATCTGCCACATACTCAACCCAAACAATATTAAAATCAGCTGATCCAATATGAAAAAGCGGAAACATTGAGGATCTTATAGCCATGGTCTACATGTCTGTATGCATGCACAAGTGGAAATTATGACTTCAGTATGACTTCATCTGAGCTAACCATTCACAGAACGAGCTGATGTAACCCATCAGACAGGTAGACCCACTTATAATGACAGGCTTGTCTACTTCTGCATGTGCACACTTGTGTGTCAGAGATTTGGATGATTCATATTGACTTCAGTCACTACTCTGTTGAGGACTTCACTTGACTTGGCAAAATTAGGAATGATTTGAGACGATACAAAGTCATCACTTACTCCCACCTCTGCTGTGTGTGTGTGTGTGTGTGTGTGTGTGTGTGTGTGTGTGTGTGTGTGTGTGTGTGTGTGTGTGTGTGTGTGTGTGTGTGTGTGTGTGTGTGTGTGTGTCTTCGCAATTCACGCATGTGAGTGTCAGTCCCACCTGTGTTGTGCAGGTTGATGCAGCGCAGCTTGGGGAAGAGGCGTGCGAGGGAGTCCTGGGGCTCCTCGATGGACATGAGCTTGTTGTTGGCCAGGATGAGAGTCTGCAGGCCCGGGTACATCAGGCCGAACTTGCGGACCTCGGCCCAGTCCTGCAGCCGGTTGTCGGAGATGTGGAGCAGCTGCAGCGAGGGGCACGTGGCGTCTGACACCTCCACCGAGTGGTACTCGTTCAGGCACAGAAACAGCTCCTCCAGCCTGGTGAGGGGAGAGAAGAGTGGAAACATTGGAGCCACTCTCGTTTATAGCAGTTTACCAACATTGGCTGAATGACTTAAATTAACAAGTGCCATATTTTACCGGGCATTATCTAGTAGTTATGACCCAGTGAAGCCATCCCTGCCCTCTTTTATGAGAGAATTTTTAATTGGGAATACTTCTCATATGGTTCTTGACTTTTTAAGTACATAAAATAAGAACAGTGAACTCAAGACAAACTTTTGAAACATTTGCTTATCTTGGTCTCAAGAGAGATGAACAGACCAAGGATATGGGTCACTGGAACCATGTCGTGTGATCTGAAGAGACCAAGATAAACAAATTTACTTTAGATGGTGTCAAGCATGTGTGGTGGTAAACAAGTGAGTTTTACAAAAAAGTGAATCCTCTCAACAGCCAAGCATGGTAGTGGGACTGACATGGTTTGGGGATGCATGAATGCTGTCAACATTGGCAATCTGAAATACACCTAAAAGAAACATGCATGTCAACATGCACTGTGACTACTGAGGCAGATCATGATATTCTCCATAGGATTGCATTCAAATCTCACACCAATCTATTTAAGCCAGGAGCACACTCAAAATGTAAAAGTTAAATGAAAAGAAAGGTTGAAACGCACACCGATAACCTCCCTTTCAATTTTGAGACAATTCGAGTCAACACGGCCCCTTCTCTACCGGATTTCAATCTGGGGTGTACTCACTTTTGTGGGTACATGTTCAAACATTAATGGCTGTATTTTGTTTTTTTCTGAGTGAACAAGAAATTTAAGCGGTTAAATATGTTGTTAAAAGGTCACTAAACATTGTGTCAAAGTGACTTTTTTGATGCTTTCCCATGAAAAGATATACTCACAAATCTGCCAAAACTGCAAGGGGTGTACTCACTTTCGTGATATACTGTATATTCCTTGTGAGTATGTGCAGGACTCTTGACTGTGTAACGTGTGAGTACTTTCTCTTGGAAGTATGGATGTAAATACTCAAACGTACGAGTACATACTTATGTATATCCTGTGCGAGTGTGTAGAGGACTGTTGACTTCTAAGTGCTTTTTCTTGTGTACCTCTGACTACTAACTTTGGAATCTCGTGTGTGAGTGTATGGAGGGCTCTTGCCTGTGTACTTTTCAGCACTTACTGTAATTGGGATCTCTCAAGTGAGTTCTAGTACTTTGTATACTTTTGAGTACATTAAGTGTACTTACTTGGGTATCTCGCGTGTGAGTGTGTGGAGGACCTCCCAGGAGACGTGTGTGTTGTTGAGCACCAGGCGGCGTAGCTCCATGAAGGGCTCGGTGGCGTCGGGCTCCAGCAGGGAGCCGCTCAGGGGGTTCATGCTCAGGTTCAGGAAGTCCAGCTTCGGCACGTTGGAGACTATCTTCAACACCTAGAACAAGACCAGCAGGGCTGTAGTCAAGTCCAGCTTTGTAGAGTTCAAGACAAGTCCAAGACCAGAATAGTCCAGTCCGAGACAAGTCTGAGCCCAAAAGAGGTTCAAGTCCGAGACAAGACTGAGTCCAAAAAGAATCCAAGTCAAGTTCGAGTCACATGTCAGTCAGTGTTAAACAAAGAAAAGGATGACTGTCAATAATGTGAATGTTTGAAGGTAACCTATATGCCGTGGATTTTAAGACAAACGTGTATGTTATTGGATATCAAACTCCACTTTAGAATCTATGATGGCCAGTGTAGTGTTTTAAACAAAATAAATACAGACCCGGGCGAGTCCAGAAGCCTAATTTGACAAGACCAGTGTCCGAGTCAAAGACAAGTCCGTCTCCAACTAATAGAGAGTCACAAGTCCAAGTCCAAACGGATTTGTACTACAGCCCTGAAAACCTGAAGACAGGTTTGTTTGTTTGTATCTATTGTAGAAATAAATATTGGGTCCTCAACTTTCTAGACCTATTCCAAACGAGGAGAGATGTTGAATTGAGTGGTTTGTTTTGATTTAAAACAATTAATACTGGCTGGTTGACTTGTTTGTGTACTAAATGTAATTATAAGACTGAAAAAAGGTCCAATTAAAATGGATTCATTTCAATTTCCGTAAATTCCATGCACGGTTCTAAGTAGTTTTGTGTAATGTTACAGTTGTTTAACATTTACAGTACATACAGTGATGGTGTCTAGCTCGTATAACTTTGTTGTATGAGAGAAAGATACAATTGTCTGTATGGGCTGTGATGGCCTGTGTATCTGTCTTTGTTATGTCACTTTATTATCTGGTGCCGTGTGTGTGTGTGTGTGTGTGTGTGTGTGTGTGTGTGTGTGTGTGTAGCCCCTTACCAGCCATCGGGACGTTGTAATAGTCACTGAAAAAAACTGAACTACCATAGTACTACACCACTGTGACAGTACACACAACGACTTGGTCATTGCCATCCTGGTAACTTCTTATGTATAACAGGGGTAGTGTCTCAAGTGGTTTTAAATACCTGCTCCCACAGGGGTAAATGAATCAGCTTGACTTCACTAATTGTTGTTACCTCTCCCCAGTCCTTCAGGTGGTTGTTCGAGAGGTCCAGCTCCACCACGTGGGCACAGAAGGTGGCCACCTCCGTCTCGTCCCCAGCCTGCGTGATGCCACAGCTGTCCAGTACCAGGATGCGGGGCAGGTTCAGCTGACCTGGTACAGCAGCGAGGGCATGATGACACATGGAGACACGGATTTTATTAGTCACATGCACAGCAATACTACAAAATTATTACAACATGCACAGAAATTTGATTGTTGAGGAGGACTTAACATATTTCAAGATGTTTGAGATCAATCATCTCAAGGCAAATTGCATTATTATTACCACATTTATATATTACTTCATTTACTGCATGTATAATATTATAGTTTTGTAACCTGAATTTCTGTTGCGGATGTCCAGAGGAGTATGTGGGTGACAAGGAAGACAGGTTACAGTGGGAAAATAAACTTTTTATTGACCCAACAGCGAGGCAACTACAAGGTGACAGTGCACCTACCTCAACCCTCGTGTCCCTCCGATAAATCAGTCCGGCGGGGGAGCACTCACCATGAACCAATATCATCAATAACAATAATCATATGTATCGTTTGACCAACATAAACCCATATTAAATAAAATAAACAATATTCGGCCATAACACACAACAAAGAATTGATAGTTTACAGTTTTATTTTTTAGACGTGCAGGGTTTTTACTTTGCGGAACTAGTAGGGACTGACACTTCTGCTCTACAGCAAGCGTAATTCAAGTCAAGTCAAAGTTAATTATCACGCACTTTAAAAACAACACCTTTAGGCAGCTGACAAAAGTGCTGAGAAATAGGCCTAAATAAAAAGGACTTGAGGACACCATGAAGCAGCACAGATAATATGACTTGAAGACAACCAAACACAACTCAGCTTCCTATGTGAACAGTCTGGATATTCATTTTGTTGTGGTGGAGTAGGGGTAGGCGATATGCCGATATTAAATCGTGAATTGTGAAATCAAGTACAAGATCTGCCAAAGTGGAGAAAGATCGTCTTGCCGTGAGGATGTTTACTATCAGTATCAGAGTGATGTCTTCTTTCTTAGTGTTGCTGTCGTCACTGTTATTCTTTACATTGTTGTATTTCAATTGTGCATTTAATGGGAGTGTCATCAGTGTGTTTACAATTAACTAATTGATAATTACAAATGGCAAGTATATAAAATGCCTGTTTGTTTTTGTTTTTTCAATGGAAGATCGTGATGGGCAGTCATGGATAAGCGGTTAGGGTGTCAGACTTGTAGCCCGAAGGTTGCTGGTTCGACTCCCGAGATTGGTGGGGGGAGTAATCAACCAGTGCTCTCCCCCATCCTCCTCCATGACTGAGGTACCATGAGCATGGTACCGTCCCGCCGCACTGCTCCCCAGGGGCGCCATTGAGGACTGCCCCCTTGCCTTGAGGCATCAATGCAATTTCGTAGTGGACAGTGTGCAGTGTTCACTTGTGTGCTGTGTCACAATGACAACGGGAGTTGGAGTTTCCCAATGGGCTTTCACTTTCATTAAAAAATCGGAATCGAGATTGTATGTTGAAAATTCGTGATATGATATTTTTGCCATATCACCCACCCCTATGGTGGAGTGACTCACCTTTGACGGGGGAGCTCTGAGGGCTGGTCAGCACCACTACACCAGTGCCGGGCCCGCGGCAGTAGGGGAAGTTGTCCAGGTCGTACTTCTCCGTGATCACCTGGACCATGGTGCGGCCCACAAACTCCTCGGACACGTCCATCGCGGCACGTCACCCCGGCGTCTTTCACGTGAACACCTTCACATAATTAACGCACCCACAAATGATTATTGATTTATTTGGGAGAACAAATACTATACTGCATCCAAATATCAACATAGTGCAACTTTTTTCCTCTACAAAGATGTGATGGCCTACACACACACACACATAAAAGTAAGAATGTTTGTATGGTTTTTTTTTGTTTTGTTACTGTGATGAAGTGACCATGATTAAGGGTGTGTGTGTGTGTGTGTGTGTGTGTGTGTGTGTGTGTGTGTGTGTGTGTGTGTGTGTGTGTGTGTGTGTGTGTGTGTGCCAATGAGCCTTGCTCTGTGGCATCATAAAGCATGGGCAAGGTGACTTCTTCTCCCCTTTGCAACATTTTCTTCCATTCACAAAGAAAACTTCTAGAGAACAGTATACAGTAGGAGACTACCTGCCATCCAAACATAATAGCCATGAAATAACTACTGATATCAGTCCCTGCCAATGCGGAAAAGGTTTTTCTATATACCTGGATCTGAAAGTCTTCTGGCCTAGTTTTGAGGATATAGTGAAGAGCTTGGCCAAGCATACCGGGTATATCCAATACATTCTGAAGGCGAGCCAAAATCACTGAGCAAATGCATGTATCTAGTTGTCCTTTCGCTAATGCTGCACAAGATAGCATGTGATATATAGCACTTCACTAAAATAACATAATATGGCACTGTCAAATGGTAGGGCTTGTGTCCTTTTGGCATGAGGTTTGACCAGAAATACAATACTCAATAAGGAAAGCTGAAGGAAATAAAGCCATTTTGTACAGTTCAACCCATCATTGTATACAGCCGTAGTGACGGAGTGCTAAACTGGGTCTCTGTCCGCTACACCACAGAGTCAGCCTTGTTGGCGTCATCATCAGAATACTCTCACAACCCAAGTGATGATCACTCTATCACAACAGCAAAAAGAGGACATTTCAAAGGCTTGGCACTGCTTGTATTTACACCCATCATCATGTGTTGGATTGCGACCACCAACAAAACTGAATGCAACTCTTCACTTCAACTACTTAAGCTGGTCTTAGTCAGTCTGAGAACACAAACACTTGTGCTGGTCGTTCTAAGGAGCTATTCGGGGCAGTGGGGTCATAGGTAAGTGACCTCTCAACTTGAGCACTTCCTGGCTGACACAGTGCAAGCACATGGTCTAACTTCCAGGTCCAGTGTGTTGGATTGTTTATTTATTTTGGATGGTTTGATATGATATTAAGTTGTGACAGGTGTCATTATGGGGACATTTTTTTAACTTCTATATTTAACTAGAAATGCACTGCACAGAGAGTGCAGACCTCTGCCAAGGAAGCTGATTGATAGAACATTTGACTAGGTTACACTCTAATTTTTCCCAAGTCTCTATCCCGCAATGGTGAAAAAATATTGAAAGAACTCAAAAAAATGATCCGGATTCAGCATCATGATCCAGATCACCACTAAAAAGTAATCATTTGTTCCTTTTGTCATTTCCAATAACTCCACAAAATGTCATCAAAATCCGTTCATAACTTTTTGAGGTATCCTGTTGACAAACAAACAGACAAACGTGACCGAAAATATAACCTCCTTGGCGGAGGTAATAGTAGGTAAAAATAATAAAAAGTGTTTGAACAATAGTAGCAGTAGTGATGATAACCTGATTTTCGTCTTTCACATGCGAATTTGGCTACCTTTACTTAGCGATATAAGGAGCTCATGCAAGATCAATCTATGAACTCTGTCCACACCTGACTAAAAAATAAATGGGGAGTCAAATAGTTTTTTTTTTAAATCCAGTGAGTGCAAAACTGACTAAGATTGACTTTTTTTTCTGGCCTGAAAAAAAAGCTCCACATCAATGGACAAGTGCTTTCAAAAATTCAATATGCTTTCAAGTTACTGTTACAGTACACATCTACAAAGATGTGTATTTCGCCCTGTGCCAAGTCATTGAGAGGATCTCAATAGCCTGGGTGGTGAAAGCCATGACCAATGTTACATGAATTCCCCATACAGTCATGCAAATCACAAACAAACAAGGAAAAGAACAAACAAACAAACAGTGCTCCACAAACCTCCGGTTAGACAGGGAAGCCGATTAATGGGGCTCCCACTTTTGACAATGCAGGCCGCGAGTCTCTGGTGATGGGAGGGCGGTTACCAAACGCCCCATTCATCAAATGCCTGGAGAAGAGGTGGTGGGGAGGGGAACACACACACACACACACCACACACGCGCACACAGATGAACATACACACACAAAGAGATGATGCAAGAATGACCACACACACACACAGAAACCATTCTACAACTGTACTGTGACATCAGCAAACACCCGTGACAAACAATAGCCCCCCCCCCACCACAATAAACATTTACAGCATGCATTTGCAACAGAACACATGCAGCAGTTGTGTTCAACATTTACAAAGCCTTGAGTAATATACTGCATACTGAAATTGGTACTATAAACCTAAAGCAACTAGGCCTGTCACGATAACAATTTTTGCCAGACGATAACGATAACAAGAAATTATTGCGATAATCGATAATATTGTCTCTCTCGCCATTTTCAAACAATATAATGTGCAATAAAAAACACTGCTATGCAAGGTGCGGCCTCCTTCTTGAAACATTGAATGTAACATTTGGGCCAGCAGACTCAGAGGTTTAAATAATTAAGATTGACGCCTGCTCCAAGAAGAAATGTGTCAAACAATATAATGACGTAAAAATGCAATAAAAATGTGACTGCACCCCTTCACATTTTTAAAGCATCATGGCGGGGGATATATGTTTTTAAATACATCCTCATGGAGCACAATAGGCTCTAAATAGGCTTTTTTGTATTTATTATTAAGGTAAGTTATATAGTCTTTCTTTAGGCCTAACATTTTCTGTTATGTATCTTTCTCAAGCACACTGAATATAGGCCTATCCATGGTGTGATGTAAAATAACCTACTGGTGGGGTATTGTTAATTCAAATTATTACTTAGACAGCTTATTTCAAACAAATGCACGTTGTTACTAGCTAATTGTCAGTCAAAACCCAAATCAGCCCTGTTAAAGTCATTTCAACATCAGCAAAAAGCAAAAGAGCATGAACAGATGCACAAGTTCCATCTCTCTCTCTCTCTCTCTCTCTCTCTCTCTCTCTCTCTCTCTCTCTCTCTCTCTCTCTCTCTCTCTCTCTCTCTCTCTCTCTCTCGACTCTACCCTCGACTGGAACAAGTTGCAATTCTGCGCACTTTAATGTCCTCTATGAACGCCCATACATTGATTCTTATGAGTTAGGCCTATGAGTCGCCATGCCTCTGTTTCCCCTGTAGCGCGCTCAACCGTTCACTTTCTCCTGGTGTGACAGATTTAAATCCACAAATCTTATCTTCATGATTTGCTTGCGGACTGCCTACTCATATTGTTAGGTCTAAATAAACAAGAAATATAGCGAAAATCACAAAAAGAATAGACAACGAACGTCGGGGTAGGAAGCGCATTGAAATAATAGTGGAAACTCGGCGAGGTTTAAAAAAAAAAACAGCCTCAGAGCAAGTTTGTCGCGACGGCACCACTATTTCATGTTTGCACAAACACGTCTTCGTCGTGGATATTGGGTTGCTGCGCATGTTTCAAAATGAACATTTGCCTCCGTGTTGGAGCTGTTCATTCCCCTCTCTGAGGAACGTTGCAGATGCGCTGACTGAGACTGGAAGAATATTGCGCTCCTAGTCTCTAGCGCTGATTCTTTGTCGAGGCTTATAAGCGACGCGCGGGAACACCAGCGTTCTATTTCAAAGACGCAAGTAGCCTGATCAATACACTTTTTTCCAACCAGAACTGCACTGAAACTTAAAATTACACCAACATTTAAGCGTCTTTGCGCTGCGTTGGCCTATAACGCGCCATCAGTAGTCCTACGGCAGAGAAATGGAGCGAGGGAAAACAAAACATCACGCAAATAACTTATCGTTACTTATCGGGGCCAGAAAAGTGATCGTCCTTGTAAAAAGTTATCGTCCGATTTATTGACTTATCGTATATCGTGACAGGCTTAAAAGCAACAGAATAGTCATAATTGTAACTTGACCAAGATCTGTGCATTCTTTTTCCAGTGAGTTTAAGAGCTCACATTAAAATGACAAATGCCTCAAACGAATACTTAGAACTGTGAGTTTGGTCATGTCAACCCAGTTTTGGTGTTTTTTAAACCTAGTAAGGTGTTTGGGTCTGTGGGACCCGTTTTCAGTTTCTTGCTTGACAAAAATAGTATAAATTATTATTCTTTCACATTGAGATTCACTAGCGTTGGCTCATTTTCTGTGAGGAACATGAATCTGGTTGAAAAAATGCCCTCAACAGACCCAAACACCTTCTATGTAGCAAAAACCTGAGCACCTTACGAGGATTAAATGCTAAGTAGTTTGCATGTAATAATCAATGTTACAATGGAAACAACCTGTGGGCCAACATGGCATCAAAGTAAGGGTTCAGAGTTGTGCCAAAATGTCACATAACAAATGCCGTCATGTCTCTCCTCCATCCAGTTCAAACTAAGTGATGTCACCTCTGACTGCAGTCCAAAAATGCCACGCTGGCAACTTTGCAACACCCTAAAGTCTGGTCTAAAGGCAGCTGTGATGAAGCATCAGGCTTCAGACATTGACTTTGGGATTAAATGATTCAGACCTCAAACCAGACTCACACCTCAAAACAGGTTGAATGTGGGTAGGGGGTAATTAATATCCAAATAATCTCCTGTCCTGCATCTTCACCCATAGCTGGAGTGAAGTGCCCTTGAGCAGAGCATGTTGCAACCCCCCTACCCCCCGGGGTGTCTGTACCTTCACTTTAATAACTTAATCACTCTGGATCAGAGTACCGGCTAGGTAACGAATGTAATTGAACATGCATGTCTATTCAGTAATAATCCTAATCCACTACTTGTGGACTACCTCTTTCCTTTCATCTTTTCACAAAATAAGTTGTTATGATCAGGTTGAATATACCACTATTTCTTTTATCGCAATCCATTTTAGTGCACATCAAAATTATATGAACATTACTAGTCTTTTGTACATGGGATGCAGCAAGATAGCAAAACCGTGCCTTTTCCACACATTGACAGATTATGGTTGCAATTAAAATGATAAAAGTAGTCTAATTGGTTTGAGCCATATTCATAATCAAGTCACTGGCGGCCCTCAAACCTAAAGCACTTGCCATTGCGCTTCCTTTGTCAACAGAAACCTATTGGCGATAGTGTTTGATAACAGGTGCACAATGGCAAGTTTGGGGAGTGAAGACAGGCTGCCATAACAACGCGTTTGTTTTGAACCCACTGCACAGACCACCTCGGACGTTACCCTGTCTGCTCGGTAACCATGACAACCGACAGGTTATACTCTAGTAGGCCTTGTTTTTGTTAAAGTAAAGGGCCTGGATAGTTTAGAAACATAGCAATTTAGAGAGAAAGTGTTGTGCCGTTTTTGATGTAGGACTGAAAATAACATTTAAGTTCGAAGTAGAAAGGGTATTTTGTACATTGCACGATGTAACAGTCTGACAATGGCTTGAGGTTCTCGAAAACCTGTTCATGGCAACAGGACAATGCGTCGAAGTTTTGATAATCATCTCTGGGAATAATAGAACATCTATACTACTCTGTATCCATAACAGATACTCTGTATCTATGTAACAACGTTATGGAACGCTGATCAACAAAGCCATCTGGCTCGCATAACAACACTGCAACATTTTTACACCGTCGAGAAACGTGAAGTTGATGGATCGATACAAACACTGAGCAAGGCATCATGTCCTCATATCCCGTGCATTCCACAACATTACCGATAACACGTATAAGGTTAGCCAGCGCAGTTCGAATATCACTCGAGGTGTCTAAAAATAGACATTGCACGACTGGCTTGTTTCAGCAAATCAACACCGATGGGGTAGCTAACTGTATCGCTACAGTCGTCGTCGAAAGGACGAATAACAAACTGATATTAAAGACTAAACAAATGTTTGCAATCGCCTTGCAGAGTTAATAATTTCCCGTGTTCCACGGCTGGTTTCCATGAAGTTGTCCTGTTCATAATATGCATGCATGTATAGCTTGCAACCTAAATGTAATAATGTCTCCAGCTAGCTGGCTATATTTAGAAACGACATTGGGACTAAGCTTACTAGTAATAGGCAAACTAACAAGCTAGCTGTGGCTGGCTAACGAGTCATAGCTCGGCAATCGATAGATAGGGGGGTACGGAGAGAAAGAGGATGAATGTCAACAGAACCAGCGTTCACAAAAACAATAAGTGCCTCATTTGTTTTGATTGCCTGCTGACAATATATCATGTGTGCAAATCTACCGACACTCAATGTGCATTGTTTCCGACAAATCCACCAGCGGTTCTTACCGTTGAGTCCGACCGAGCAGCGTAGTAGCCAACACTGTTACTGTATGTATTTGTTTCTTTTGCGATCTGTTGACACATTTAAGGGCTTCCTCGTGCCGGAAGTGACGTAGCACTAGTGAATTCAATTCAAAACATGTACAGTGTGACTGATGATTGTTACATTTTGATACTTCACGTGAACAAATAATATTTAAAGGTGATATCGTTCTTCGCGCAGGTGCCTCAGAACAGTATTATGATTTAGGCTACTTTGTGCATGTTATTTTTCATCATTATAATGACAAAGATAGGCCTATGTTTGTTGCCATAGGCTACCTTTTTTGCATTTGTTACTAATGTCTCTCCTTAATATCCCATTGGCAACGAATAAATGAAAGCAAGATATGATAATAAAAAAAAATCACCACAAATTACCCCTTTAACCTTGACAAACAATAACCTACACTTGAGAAGTGAGGCGCACAGAAAGAACTGTTTTGTGGGATCACGGTCAACACTGCCCTCAGCTGGTGCAAAGAGAGAAGTTCTGCCACTGTGAGCAGCTCCTGTCCCATCACATCACTGCACTACCATCCACACTACCCAAACAAACAAAATGTTAACAAAACTATAATAATGTACCTAATGAGAAATTTAAATGCTCACAATGTATATGCCAACTACAAAGATATTCAGGCACACTGATGCATTCATTGAACCTTTAATCTCTAGGTGTAATGCATGTGTAGGCCTACTGTCTGTCTAATTGTCTATGTCCACACCTAAAGTCTATTGTCTATGTCTATGTCTATGGCTGCATGGGAAAGTAAGAAACGTAATTTCAATTATTTGTATGACCAGTGCATGTAAAGAAATTGACAATAAAACAGACTTGACTTGACTTGACTAAATGCATTAACAATGCAACTGCATCTTAATGTCCCGATTGCACTTTTCAAGTCCAGTATAGAGTATTTATTAAAGTTTGTACTTTTAGCATGTTATAGTTTTGGGTAGGGTGCGCATATCCAAAAACACTTTTTGCATGTGCCAGACAAAAAAGTCAGACTGTTGAATAGGTCTGCACACTGCCGATCAGCTCCAAAAAAAAACCTTTATTATTTAAAAAGCAACGTTTCGATCACGCTGGATCTTCATCATTCATCTTTATAGTTCTACTATACTTCATCAGGCATCTTAATACGTTTAGCATGTTATAATACTTATAACATGCCATCCTCTTCAGTGTATTCATGACCAGACAAGGAATGTAACTGATTTAGAAAGATTCTGCAAAGTTCTTCTTTTCCCCCTTCAATTTCAGATGGCCGAGAAGAGTGTTGTGGGGATATAAAGCGTCCATTACAATTTCAATGCCTGGAATGTTTGGAGTACAGGGAATTATATTGCATTAGCCAATAATATTAAATAGCCAGGGTTGTAAACTTCATCAGACACACTAAAACGCTCTGCCTCAGATACGCAGATTATATCCTCTTTTGAAAGTCGCTTTGGTTATAAAGCGTTTGCCAAATGCAATGTAATGTGTAATGTAATGTAATATGCAGGGTTAATATCTTTTCTAGATGTTCATAAGTGGTGGCATTCGGATGGAACATAATCTGAACAATAACAGCTATTGTCTTTTCCATTTTTTCACATGGGAAGTGTCGAATCGCATCATTGATTGAGCCAGTGATGTGAGACCTAAAACTACTTACTTACACAGGCAGTTTGTCTAAGTGCAGAACCCAGGTTCTTTCAACATCACCCAGAGATTCTGTGACAGTCCCTAGTATTAAAAGTTATTTTACCAATGCACTACATAATATGTATCTTAAAATGCACTGGCCCTCTTGCACTTCGGCGGTAAGTCAAAATGAAGGCCTGTGCGATTGATGTACCTATCTGTTTTTAATGGTCAATGGTTACTTTATTTTATTTTGTTTTTAACCCCTTAGTGCAGCACTATGGCTCTCTGTAATGTCATAGCAATGTTTTTATGATGTAGTTAAGCATTTTCAGCAAGTGAATAGGGTCGCCGGCGACCCCAGCTGCAGTAAGAGGCTACATATAAATTACAGTAGCCTAGATTTAATTTGAACATACACCTTGAAATGTAATTGTTTTATGAAGGACATCCCTAGTGGTTCAATTGGAGGCAAAGTCCTAATTTATTCACATCTCTAACAGTGTTGAATAGACACTGGAAACTGTAGAGAAAGGAGTGCTGTTCTGAGCTGTATACTACTGCTGAGGTGAGGAGGAGGAGCTGAGCCGTGGAGAGCTGTGTCCCAACTTAAACCTGCATTGTTCTCATTTGACCCTCACATGTCTATTTATTTACCATAATTAACTGTATTCACATGGAATGACAATGCCTGCTGCTTCGGCACCTTTTCAATTCTTCTGTAATGTCACTGCAGGTTGCTTTTAATATGTCTAGCATGTGACAAAAAACGTCCAATCCTTGTAACTGATCGCCCATCAATAAACAAGCATGGCCTAGGATGATGAATTGGACACTTTTGCTTTAGTACATCCTGTGTATTTTGAAGAGGCACAAGTTTGTGTAGGCCTATTTCTGGAGATTATCAACACAGAGGACCAATCCAGGATCCATTGACCAAAACCCTCTTTAGTTTTTAGTAGTTTTGAAATGGTACCCCCGCTTATTTAGGGTTGATCGTTAGTCTAAATAATGTGGAAGTGAAAGCCCATTTGGGAAACTCCAACTCCTATTGTCATTGTGACACAGCACTCCACAGCACACAAGTGAACACTGCACACAATGAAATTGCATTTCTGCCTGCAAGGCGGTACCATGCTCAGGGTACCTCAGTCATAGGAGGATGGGGGAGAGCACTGATTAATCCCCCCCCCACCAACCTGGCGGGTCGGGAGTCGAACCGGCAACCTTTGGCCTACAAGTCTGACGCTAACCATAACCGCTTACCCATGACTGCCCAGGGCTGGCTAGGGAAGTAAATAACCAATACTCTCATCCATAATATATGATGGGCAAACATGGGTTAAAGGCCCATGAGCAAGGTAACTAACCTCGATCCAATGGCTGCTTATCTAAAGTAACTGTTATAGTTTGTAGAGCATATTACATAGTTGGCTCTAGAGTTCCAGCATATGGTATTGGGGATGTATGTAGGCTACATGATATGCAAAGCACTTTTCCATTTTAGATGGAGAAATGGAGTGCTTGGATGGTTGGATGAGGTAATATATTATTGTAATGGTTCTTGTTTCTGCAACGCTTGGGGCGACGAGATTCAATCTATCGCTATGGAAAGCAGAACTGCTTGTCCGGCATGTGTATGGGCAGCAGCACAGCATCAGCACCGTCTATTCACTGCTCTCTGGGAGCAAAGTGTGTCACTGCATCCTACCAGAATGTTCACCTTGTAACTAATTTATGCGAGTGTTGCACATAGGCTACGGACGGGAGTCACGTTCCTTCAGTGCCACACATTTATTAAATCTGAAATGACACAAGCAGTACACAACACTCAGAGTAGCTTGATATCTTCATCATCTCCAGTAATTGGACAGAGTAAATACGAGACCTTCCGGCTGAAGGCATCCCAGCTACTAGAATCAGCCCATAGTGCCACCCTGTGGTCTGATAAGAAGGCGGCATCTATCAGATACCACATTAATCAAGTATTCAATAATAAGTATCTTCCTCAGTCTGAGGGTTCTAGCTCCATGTTTTTGTGACCCCGCCCAAGGTCTCGAATAACGGTTTATATTCCCCGTTATTTCCTTTGACAGTACGGGTGTATAGCGGACCGAGACTGCTTTGCGCAACATCTCTGTCGGTATGCACTTAAAGTGATAGCGTCTTGGGCAGCGCGCCAATGCAGCTCTGAGGACGGGACAGTGGAAGGGCGCGATTTTGCATCTTCAGCCTGCGGTAAGATGAAAAACATATTTTCTTGAGCTTGAACCAGCTGTTTAGTGGAGAGTAGACACTGCGTGTGTGCTATTTAAAATGCCATGTAGCCTTCACTGGTCTGGTATGGGCGCTGGTGTTAAGGACATGCATGTTATGTGCCAGTAAAAGCGATGATGTGCACATAGGCTACAGTTGATCCACCTTTATCAGAAGCACAACGCTAACGGGAATGTGGTGACTTGTTTATGTTATTAACAATGTTGTCCTGGACGTTCGAAGGATTCGTTAACGCGCCCTCGGCTATTGTCAGTCATAGCACATTTAGAGGATACTGGCCATGTTACCTCAGTTCCGCTGTAAGGTAAACGCTAGAGGCTTGTATCCAGTGGCAGGCCTTAACTTAGAACAACATTGCCTAGTTGCCAGACTGTTTCAGTCTGTCTGATTTCCTAATTAGGGTGTATGAGTATTTTTTTAAATAAAATAAAATAAAATAAAATATATATATAGGAAGGTCAGACGCGTTAAGCAGTTTTACGCACGGCATGAATCCAAACTAAAGTACAGTGTTTTGTTTCTGAAGCATCCCTCTTCTCTCCCATCTGTCTAACTAAACGCTGGAAGGGAGGAGGACCAAAAGCAAGGACCAAAACAATGGAAGCACATCCAATCACAATTGTCAGTCTCCTTATAGGTAAGGTGGTTTAGTGTTACCTTTTTAAAAACGTACATTGTTTAAAAAAAAAAAAAAAAAACTACAGTGATTATTCAACCTTTAGAGCAGTGGTTCTCATCCTCTTATGAACAAATGCCCCCTGTACCTCACCTAACGCCCCCCTTGGTATTGAAAAAAAAATGGACTAATGCCCCCAATGACAACTACCGCACCCTCTCAACTGTATCCTTCCTAATACCCCCTAGGGGGCTGTATCACCCCGCACTACTTTAGAGGTGCTCTGGGCTGAAAAACACTCTAGGACATGTTAAATTGACTCCATAAGTTTTGAATTGACACTGCATTTTGACTGTGAATGTATATTTACTGTATGTATGTGTGCAGTGCACTGTGCTGACTACAAGTAAATAGTGTCTATTTTTGTCTGTGTGTCAGTGTTCTCCAACACGGTGAAAGGCTTCTGGTTCACGCCGCGTGGCCCTCAGATATACTCCTGCCTCACCTACACAGAGAAGAACCTGCGGGTGGACTGTGAGTTCCCACTGACCGAGCAGATCCCAGGGCCGTACTGCGAGTTCAAGCAGGATGGAAAGATCATCGGGACCACGTACCCCAACACTCCCTCGTACCTCATCCCCACCCTGGAGGTGAGGCGTCGGGCTAACGTCTCTCTGGTGTCCCCCACTATCTGCCGCCTCACCTGGGCCCCCATGGCGGACGAGAGGTCTTACACCTACACTTGCAGGATCTATCAGGGCAGCAGCTGGAAGGAGAACAGCATGGCTTTCCACCAGAGTAAGTATTCCCTTTACGTCTAACACAGATCAACTCAAGGCAAAATATAGTATTGTACTGATGTCCTCAATTCAGCTCAAGCCAAAACGGTCAGCCATTGACATACTGTACCCTCCGACAAATGTCCAGTCCTTGATTTACTGAATGGCAGTTTGTGTTATATTTAACAAAGTAGTGCAGATGCATGCACATCCCACCTCATTGAGACCTGTTGCGGGAAAGAAGCATATTGATGAGAGAGAGAGAGAGAGAGAGAGAGAGAGAGAGAGAGAGAGAGAGAGAGAGAGAGTGAGAATAGGTCTGCACACTGAAACTCCAATCAACCAAAAAAGTTTATTAAAAAGTACAACATTCAGGCATGTGAGAATTTGACAATGGCTTCAAATGCCTTTGCAATATCAACACATTCTTCAATTTATTTATTGCATACTTATTGGAAACTCCTCATATTTCCCCAGGTTAACAGCACAAGGCCCAATATGTTCGCAGAGACAAATCAAAACACATATCTGCATCACATTCAAAGTCGTATAAAGTAGAAGTGGAAGTACTCTTGCAGATGTAATTACAACAGTAATAGTACGATACTGCACAGTTGAAATCATGTAATATCATAGACACTGGAATAGGTAGACACGAATCAAGCCTGTACTTTTCCTGGCTCCATGTGAGTCGTGTGTCCTGCCCTGTGTGTCAGGGGAACGTCCCTTTACTTCTCTTAGCGCAGGAGTTGGGAACCTATGTCTCGAGGGCCATTTACGGCCCTTGAAGCTGTTTTATCCGGCCGCCGATATAGTTTGAATGTTATGCAGCTACACATGAAATATGACATATTTTGTAAAGGAATCTTAGAAATTGCATTTGCAATACAATTAAGTTATATTCAGGGGACCTAGAGAAGGTAGGTTGTGGCTGCCTTCAATATAGGTCTAAATTGTAGGGGGAAATCCTGGTTCGTGTTAATAGTACGGCCCGTGGAGGACTTTTTTACGGCCCTTGGAGGAATTTGAAGTGGCCCCTTGAATGAAAAAGGTTCCTCCCCAACCCTGCCTTAGCTCTGTGGATGGTGGTAGCGCACATCTTATGCAAGTCGCCACCAAACGCCACAGACAGAGAAGAAGAAGGAAGGGACAACACCCCCTTAGGAGACCAAACTTGACCACAATCCTTTGCATTGGGTAGGCGGGGATTTATTTATCTTACTCCACTAGACGATGTTTGGTTATATCATACTAATAGTGTTGTAATTACATCTGCAAGAGTACGTCTACTCTACAACTCTGGCGTGCATTTCTCGAAACCGTAGTTGCTAACTTCTTGACCTTCTTTGTTGTTTTAAATGCAGTTTCCCATTGGCAACTACCCAAGTTGCTAACTGGCTAACAACTACGCTTTCGATAAATGCACCCCTGATCACATTTGATTGTGATCGTTGCAACATCCCAGTGTGCAGAGCTTGTGATTGAATATCCATTACAGTACATTACATTACATTACATTACATCACATTACATTACGTATAATGAGAGATTTAGTGGTCATAGACGCCATAACTCTAGGTGGCCCGTGGGGCAAGCACACCTTCAAAATGTAACACAACAAGTGGCGTTTATTAACATTTATTTCACTTACAAGTCAGCACATCAAAATACCCCAGGTAGCAAGACAGCAATTATGTTCACCAAAAGCCTTGGCAGCAGAATCCAGAGGCTTTGAAGTAGTGTTAGAAAGTAGGGTTACCAACAGCTAATAAATTTACTTTTTATACCAGCAGTATTATTTGACCGCTAAAGATAAACAGACTTTTTATGTTGTTGTTTGTGGGATTTGACATAACCTTACCAAATATCCAGCAAATCTCCTAACAATTTTGCTCACTGGAAGTATTTCTCTTGCATCGCGAGCAGGAAACATTTTCATGTAACCTGAACTCATCACTGTGCTTAACAGATCTGGGTGCAAGTCTCTGTCCACAGTACAGTTCACTGCTGTGATAGATAGACCATTTAAGTGATGGCCCCTGTTATACCTAAGTCTGCTGTTACCAAGACGCATAGTGACCAAGTTGTAATGGATTACTAAAGACACTGTAATGTCTTAGTAGTGTGTATGGTAGTGAAGGTTTTCAGTGAATTTAAGTTATTTGAGTTTATTTGATAAGGACAGATACACATCATGTAGGTTGTACAACAGCCTGACAGAAAACATCATAGCATTTCTTACATAGCATATTACGAGGCTACATGGTAAAATATGTTTTTGCTTAGAGGCAAGGCAAGGCAAGTTTATTTATATAGCGCATTTCATACACAGGTGCAACTCAATGTGCTTCACAAAGTTAACAAATGTAAATGAAAGGAAACAGGGAAGAACGAAGGAAATGAATTAGAGTCAAAAAAACATTTAAAACATTAAGATAAAACACAAGGTAATAATAATAATAATAAAATAAAACATAAAACCTTGAAAAACATAAAAATAATAATAATAAAAAAGAATGATATGTAATTTAAGCTAGGGGAAAGCATCTGAGAACAGCTTTGTCTTGAGTCTAGATTTAAAGCTATCAATAGTGGGTGCATTTTTTACGTCATCTGGAAGCTGGTTCCAAAGCTTTGAAGCATAGAAGCTAAAGGCTGCCTCTCCACACTTTGTTTTGACTTTTGGAATCACCAGCAAATTCTTCTCCGTTGACCTTAGTGACCTGGTCGGTGCATACAGCTGAAACATATCCAGTAGATATGTGGGTCCCATTCCATTTAATGATTTAAACACAAGTAGCATTGCCTTAAAATCAATTCTGTAGCTTACTGGGAGCCAATGCAGCGATCTTAAAATTGGAGTAATGTGGTCGAACTTCCTTGTCTTTGTAAGAACCCTTGCAGCTGCATTTTGTACCAGTTGAAGCTGTTTAATGGTCTTATTGGGGAGGCCAGTAAAAAGACTGTTACAGTAATCAACTTTACTAGAAATGAAGGCATGTATTAGCTTCTCCAGATCATGTTTAGACATCAGGCCCCTAAATTTAGAGACGTTTTTTATGTGATAAAATGCAGACTGTGAGGTGGAACTGTAATGGAAGCAGAACCATGTGGGCCAGGTCAACTTCAGCTCTGCGGTTAGGGTAGGTCTACAGAGCCACACAAGGAAGCTTTGATAAACTGCAGAAGCGTAATGTGATGAGGAACTACCAACGGTATGATCAGATGTCTTTGCGCAACATCGAAAAGCACAGACATGTCAGGGCTTATCGACATTCTCTGCCCGCAGTCGTGATGGTGGTTGTCAACATGCCTGCTGTTGCATAGATATGGGCTGGTCCATTCAGGTTTTTCAGTCAACCTTTCATGGCGATCAGAATGCGATAAGGATAGTCAGTGCATTGAGGTGACGTCTTGTTCTTCCCATTACAAGTGTTTTCCCATATGAAACTCACACACAAGAACACAAAGTTTTCACAGCCGTGGTAACGATAGGTTTTATGCCTTTATAATGACAGAGACAGTGAAGAGTGACAGGAAATTAGCGGGGAAAGAGAGACGGGGAGGTCTCCACAAATGACCTTGGGCCGGAATCGAACCCAGGTTGCTGTGTAGTAGTCAAGTGCCCAGCCAATTGAGCCACGGCTGGGCCACACGTCTTAATCAAAAGTTAATCAAAAGTTCAGTGGAAGGAATCTGGACTACTAAACTAGAAAAGTAAAATATAATGGAAATAGTCCAGCACAAACTAAACTCTTTTGTTCATTTGACTAAGACCACCCGGATGAATAAGAATGTTCACACACACTCTGCTCTTCTCTTTTGCAGGAAATGTTCTTGTCTGCTCGGCCATAAGCATAGTATCCCAGGCAGTGCCATGGCTTTTGGGGATTCTCATATCACTTCCTGTGTCTTTGGGATCGCTGTCAGTATGATGAGGTGCGCTGCACACAAGAAGCAAGTCCAGACCAACTTTGAAGATCATTTCCTGTTATTTTTTGGCCAAGATTTTGTTTATATTCATATTGTTTAAAATCAACACTATCATTTCTGGGCATACAATTGAACATTACACATGTACGGTACTGATAACAATCACAGTAGAAATGTTTCACATCATAGATTCCACAAGAGTTTTGTGAATACTAGGGCTGTAACGATATTGTATCGAACCGAGAAATCGTGATACTCAGAGTCACGATACTGTATCGCGATACAAGGAGGCAGTATCGTGATACGCCCTTCCAAAGTTTTGTTACCCATTAGTCCAGAAAGCAACCTTACGATTTGATGTGATAGTATGACCAAGCTTCAATGGAGATACATTTCAGAAATCGTGAGGTGTATCGAACCGTTGGTCAAAAATCGTGATACGAACCGAATCGTGAGTTGAGTGTATCGTTACAGCCCTAGTGAATACCTCAAAAAAAAGTCAGTCTCTGGTTTAGAGCAATGTAGAACATGGGGTCACGTGTGGACGAATTCAGCTACACTGGTTTCTGATTCTGATATAATCACATTCATGACCATAGACATAGTCTCATCCATCAGGTGTTCAGAGGGCATAGTCAAAGTGGTATAGTTGGTAAGATCACAAAGTAGCCTAAACTGACATACAAGTACTAACATATTGTCCCGTGCTCTCTGGAGCTGGACTCTTTTAAGTAGTCATACTGAGCATAGCTGACAGACATTAGGTCCAGAAGATGATCAACATTGATTCTGAGGCAGGATTTTGATTGGTTTTCTTGTCTGCTATCCAGGGTATTTGATTTTTGCATTGACAAATTACGTACTTCTTGTATTATGCCTTTGAAAGTATCTGTGATAGCAGGGTGTGATTTGTCAGAAAACCAGAAGGGGGGATATGTTTCAGATTTTAAGCAATATCAATGGAATAATATTAAACTGTGATTAAAATTAGGTGTTAAAAATGGCAATATCAAAACCAGAAGGGGGGACAATCCTCCCCATCAAAATCCCCCCCTACAAATCACACCCTGTGTGATAGCACCTTTAGTGTTCATAATGGATCATATATGAACGATTCAGAAAACTGCTAAGTAGCTGCTCAAACTTAAGATGCATTTATACTACCAGAAAATGGTCCACTTACATAATAGGCCTTTAGATCTGTAGTGTGCCAATGGCCCACTGACCAACAACACAGGCAGTATGTTCTAGGTTTACATTTACCAAAATATAAACATATATTCATTGTTTTTGTGTGTTCACGGTTATGCTTTTTCTCCAACCACAACTTCAACTCAAACTTTTGTACTTTTTAAGACTTCTTGAAACAGATGTTTATATCTCATTTACAGTGTAATTTACCGTAATGGCTTTCAGTTGTGCACTGCAAACAACAATATTACGGTAAATTGTAAAACAGCCAGTCATCTGTTTCATCTCTTGGTGCATTTGTATTTTTGAACAGTCATGTAATATCCTTCACAGATCAGCCTGCGAAGATCCCAGGCTCTGTGGCAGGACTGGGCTGAGACAAAAAAGAAAACGGTTTGGGCATTTTGTCTTAGACCGGCCTCTAAACATATATACAGTATATGGGAGCTGGGTGGCTTTCATGCCATATTCCCATTGGTTCAAGTCCACTGTATATATTGAAGACAGACCAATGGGCTGTCCTCCTTAAAATGTTGGCCAATCTATTAGAACAACAAAAACAACAACAACAAAGTAACAAGACTAATGGCCTCTTCTGACCGTCATCCCACTGGTAAATGCCCTTTATGCCGGATGGCCAGTCCAGCCCTGTTCTGTGATAATGGTTCCTTGATAATAGAAGGAAACGGATATGATGTCGCACTTTGCTTTAATGGCTGTTCCCATTTACTCTCCCTCCCTCCTACTGCTACAAACTCCTCTGCGTTGGCCCTTTTTCTGTAGTGCATCACTGAAAACAAAGCAACTCTAATGGGCACTGCCACGTCCTTTAATCTAATCTGCGCTAGAATTTGGCTTCGGGAACGCATCATTATGGCTGAAGGGCTGATGGATTGTATTTCTTTTCTGACGTAGTGCTGCACGATTCAGCGTTGAAATTAGATATCAGCTTCACCACCCCGTTTGGTCAAGGGCAGTGGTAGAAGAGACAGGGAAAGAGGTGGCTGTGTACGGTACTCTGTATTGAGTAGGTTTGTATCAATTGTGTGTTCAAAGTTGATCACAAATGGCCCTACCGTGACTCTAACAGTAGGGCACTGGGCTGCTACGCCTGCAACCCGGGTTCGAATCCAGCCTGGGTCCTTTGCCAAACCTTCCCCATCTCTCTCTCCACTCGTTTCCTGTCACATCTCTCACTGTCCTATCATAACACTAATAAAAGATTGAAAAAAGTTCATCACAAATGGCCATCTCCATTAATGCAGTGTTTCCTGTAGAGAGGCACCAAGGCTTTAAAGGCCAATACGCTTTAAAAGACTCATTCATGCCCTTCCCTGCCATTAAACACTGGTGCTCTATCACTTGCCCCTGGTGAAGCCATGCAGGCATTGCAGTCAGCGCATCTTAACAAGTTTGCAAACAAAATAAAAACTAACTTTCATAACTAAAACACACATCCATGCCTAGCCTACACCCATGGTCATTGTGTCTAAAAGCAAAGGCCTATAGCAGTACGGGACTGTTAGCTGATTTGTGGTTGAATAATGCTGTTTTTTTAACTCATGTGCTTCATGTCATGTCGCACGCACACACATACACACACACACGAATGCATGCACGCACGAACACGCACACACACACACACACACACACACACACACACACACACACACACAGCTTTCTTCATCATCACCAGTCACTTTATCCATAAATAATGCATGCCTTCCACTCTGTGCCTTTTATGATATTGCCCTACACTATTTTATTATTATTATTTCTGGCTGCGCTTCAAGATTCATCATTACTTAAGATGGATTTTCAATTGCAACACACACACTCACACACCCAGAACAGGCATTTCTCTCCATGCCCATGTATCTGCCTCGCACTGCACTTACGTACGCAAGGACCATTGTAGAAAAAAATAGCAAGACAGAAATAAAGATATTGCGACTGTGAATGCATTTGTCCATTTATTTCTTGCAGTGTGTCAGTTGACATTTTTTTACAGGGAAGCCAACAGTTGGCAAAGGGGTCAGTTGTCCCGGGCCCAGGAAAAGAAGGGGGGTTAGAGTTCGGTCCCCGTTATATTCATTGAGTCAGGGGCTTTTTTCCCAGGCCTAGCCAACTCTGTCAGCAGCCCTGCTTTTTTAGCTGAACCATCTATTGTGCCTCTGAATTCATGTTTTTACTGCCCCTAAAAATTCTGCATTGTTTTGCTCCAAGGGTGTTGTGACAAGGCTTGCCGTCAGACATTATCATAAACTTGAGCAAGTCTGAGTGTGGGAAGAATGAAGCTGAGGGAAGAGAGACTAATGGCAACGAATCGAAAGATGATTTTTGTTATCAATAATATCTGAAAAATAAACACTCTGGATTGTCTCAATGAAATCAGGCATTTTGTTACTAAGCCATCTTCAAAAAACAGGAGTGTATGCACGTTTAACACTAACATGTCCAAGTGTATATGATGCCTAAGAAAAATATGAATTAGAAGTTGTCTTAAAAACATAGGCGAGCTGCTTAATTGACAGTTAAGCCAGGCTGCGCAACGCAGAGGATTGAAGGTCAGCGTGCGCTTTTGGAGAGAAAAGGGTTACGCGCCATGGACACCAAGCAAAAAAAGAAAAAGCACGCTCAATGGCAGGTGGACTTGCGTAGAATCGGCGACACTCTGTTTTGGTGTTTGTCCAGGGGTACTATAAATGGAAAAAAAAAACCCTCAGATGTGTGCCTGCAACGAAGCACAGTTGTTCAGAATTTTGGAGTGGCAAAGTGACGGTTAAGGTGGAGGCAAATGGAACCGAGATGACACAGCTCCTTGTGCGTCGGCTGTTGGGGAGGAGGGCGTCTCTCTCTCTCTCTCTCTCTCTCTCTCTCTCTCTCTCTCTCTCTCTCCCATAAACCGGAAAATACACACATTCGCAGCGCAGAACACATTTTGACGGGTGTGGTGTAGCTCATCTGCGTCACCTTTGTATTCAACGGACCAAGGTAAGATAAATTATAGCCTACAACCCTAGACTGCACACATGGATGTAGCATGTCTCCACGTTCGTAAAAGAACGCGCGCCCATGATAGGCCTATGATAAACGTACTTAGCTACTTCTTTATTAGTTTTGTATACGCAAAACGACAGTGGCAAGAGCATAGGCCTACAAACGTAACTGAAATTGAAGATGAAAAGTGTAAATAGGGCCGACATGTTTTTTTAATAAGGTAGCCTACGTTATCGCCGTAACGCTGCATTGCCTGACGCAAAGCAGAAAAGTTTGCAAATAGCCTCTAGGCTTAGGCCTACATATCAAATGCACACGCACATGAAAGCACACACGGAGCCGTAATTTCAAAAGAACGAAGACATGCTTGGTCTTGTGTTGTGTGATGTGTTATGGATGTCAAAATCCCATGGAAAGTTTGACTTCAAGCTTGAAGGTCAAGGGATTTGTTTTAACACTTATCGAAAGCATATGCTTTAGTCGTATTTAGTGTTTGAATTCTGAAATGCAAACGCAATTAGATGGGCATCCCGCGCAATTCTAAAACAAATATATTGTAGGGGTGACTCCCTCCTTGTCGCTACCCTCTAGGCTACTTTTTGGACTCTTGCCCATGCGCTGCACTGAAACCTTAAGACACGAAACAGCCGACGAAAAACACACACAAAGTTTAAATTAGTGCTTCGAGATGAGAATGCGCTGTAAAAAAAATAGGCTATATAGTGTAGGCTATATATAAATATATATACCTATATAAACACGTCGATAGTCGATTTTACATCTTCTTTTAGAGTATATTTGGTCGCAGAGTATTCTCTGTTGAAATAACGTTGCATCGTCTTACTGTGTACTTAATTATGATTTCAACAGGGTGTGTGAGCACATTCCGTGAGCGAGGCATAATGTAGACAATATACGTAGACAAGATAGGCTATATAATGTGCAATGTTCCAATGTCTATGCATTGCAATCTCTAGGTCAAAAAGAGAAACCCATGCTAATAGGTTAATTATAACCCATCTTGTGTAAATGAAAAAATACCCCCCCCACCCCCACCCACACACACACACACACACACACACAGACACACAGATATAGCATATCAGACTTAATACTTCACCATCCATGAGATTTCATACTAATCATGTTCAACTTGCAATATTTGAACAGGATTGCAGAAGTTGTGGGGATATGTATGCCGTTGCTGCCCTCTGTCTGTTAGGTAAGATAACAGTTTGGCTGTGATGTCTTTGCTTTGCTTTGACAATGCTTCCTTAAACATAGACACACACACACGCACGCGCGAGCACACAGACACACAGTTTTTAAAGATTGCATTCCTGCATGCAACATATAATATTGCATGAATATTGTCAAACACAGACCTCCTGCCTCTCATTCTCTCGCCCCACAGGCCTGGCCACAGCCCAGAGTGCCATTGAAATCAAAGACCTGACAGCATGCATCACGAAGGAGCAAAACTTGAAGATGGAGTGCTCCTTCACGCCCGTTGGGACGGATCCCAAACCCACGTGCAAGTTCTCAAAGGGCGACAAGATCATGGGTAGCACCGACACTTCGATCTCACCTGACCCCACGTACAAAAACCGTGCCAACGTCACCATGCCAGCCACTAATGTCTGTCAGCTGGATCTTACTGGCTTGGAAGACAAGGCTCAAGACATCACGTGTGTCGTTAAACAAACTACGGAAGTCAATAAAGTGCTAAATGTGGCCAAGAGTAAGTTACTTGCCATCCATAATCCAGATAATGTCAATTGAGGAATGGTTGATGACTAGAGATGCCGACAACACAATATAATCCATTGCCGATGTCTAATTAAACTCTATTACAGTGCATGTCTGATTTCCTAATTGTGTTGTGTTTCCACAGAGACAACAGCCACCTGCTCTGGTCTCAGTGTCTTGCTGCAGAAGGGCACAGCGTTGACCATGCTTCTTTTGACAGTGCCTGTGTTGTCCGAACTCCTGTGAGGCTGATAATTATCAGGCCAACTGCACCCCAAGATCAACTGTGTTCTACAATGTACACCAGAGCTGTCAAAAGTTAAAAAGTAGAGGTAAACACATGGTGTAAGAACTACACTAGCACATGAGATTAGCTGTTACATCAATTATTCCACTGTAGCTAATGAGGTAGGTAGACAGTGTTGTGCAAAAAACGAAAGCCTAATAAGAAAAAAAGAATCACAGATTTCACCCAACCACTATATAGTCAGCTGATCCTAAGAAGACACCTGAGGAGACAGGGTTTTCTTTTTACTTCTACTTTTACTTTTGACATGCCTGCGTACAGTCGCCATGGGTTTGCATGCATGATGCATTGATGTCAAATATCTAGCTTACTTTTGTCTTTGAAGATAATTATGTCCAGGCTATCTGAAGGTACAGTGTTATTGTTTTTCTGAGCTTTAGCTGCCTGTAAAACAACAATGCAGGCATTCTGTATGTTCGTAAGATGTTTTTATTCATGTATTTTTCAAATTCACAAGTGATGATGGGAAGGATTAAAAGGGGTTGTGATTTTTTGAAAGCCATATTACTTAGCCATGCAACATCTTCATTTGACTTGTGACAGTTTGGAAATAAAAAAAATCTTCCAAATATTTATCATGTTTTATGTGAAAATTGTTCTGGGTTTGTGTTGTGTCGCATTTAAAATAAGAAGGCCATGAGGCCAGCCATGGGTGGAAGGTTAGGGTGCCAAGCTTACAGTATAGCCCAAGGGTCGCCGGTTTGATTCCCAACCTGCCAGGTTGGTGGGTTCAGTAATTAACCAGTGCTCTCCCCCATCCTCCTCTGTAAATGAGGAACCCTGAGCATGGCACTGTCTCAGCACATACTCCCTTGAGACACCGTTTGGGGTAGAACCTAGCATTCAAACTGCTTCAAACTTTATAGGCCAGCACAGCAGTCATTGGCAGAGCAGAAGACCTGTGGATGCAACCTATGGTTGGAACTCAAATTGCTTCTGCACGTCATCACGCTAAGCCACAGATATAGTGTCATGATTTTTCTGCAAGATGCATAACTGAGCCTGTATTAATGACTCATATATGGTGCGCATCTAGACCAACCCACAGAGCAAAAACTATTTTCTGCCACAACAGTGCAGTCTAGATGCCCAGACTAGTCTGACTACCTTCATTTGTCTTCAGGAGACATTACACCCAGTTCCCTCTCATCAGGCCAAACTGAAGAAAGCTTTTGGATGGAAGGTGAAACCAAATATGTTCAATATGGTAAACCAAGACAAAGAGTAACATGCATCACAAATGCAATGAAGTGGGATCAACTTTAGTCTCCTAACTGGTCCTGACTTCCCCATTGAACTCTATTCATTCTCTAGTTTCCCAGTCTCCTAAAGGCAGTTTAGAACAATTGTGTTGATTCTGGAAGAAGTTTCTGACGGGAGCAGTCTCCTCCTTATCTATCGTCTCTGGTAGCCCTAAAACATATCAAGCTTCACAAAGAAGCCAAATTGTTACAGATCTTTACTTGCCATGACCTGGAAAAATCTGACACCAAAACCAAAATTACACAAGTGGCACAAACATGTTGACATCTCCCATAGAGCAATGCAAAAAAGATCTGCTGATCTATGACACATGTAATACACAGACATATGACTGCCTTTCATAAGCAAAATTGGCACAGAGGAAAGGGAAGAGAAACAAACATGATTAAGAAATGTAGTATTACCGGAGAAACCCATAGTGTCTGCTGCTAATGGGTTGAGGAGAAGTTGGCTTCTTTCTTCATAATGCCACAAGATAGGCGGGTGATGACACAGGAGCTCGTGGGTAGCACAATGCGCAATGACAACATTTCCCACAGGACGGTTTTGCAGTTGAGACAGTATAGGGCTTCCATGGCCTAGTGCTTGAATGGGTGAAGAAGGTCCTGGAATGCTAGGGGGTACATCAAATACCCTGTCTCTGTAACTCTAAGTCACTTTGGATAGAACAGTCTGAGCGAATTTGAAGGTATAAGTAAATAAAGCGAAAGCATATTTGGTATCATTTGATTCATAGTTTTCTTTAGATTACGAATTTTTGGTGCCTACAGCGCAGATTGGTACAGAAAAAAGAGGGCTTAAAATGGAGCATGGTACATTCATTTTTTGGACCAAAAACGCATGTTACCACATATTGATATTGGTTGATTGGTTGGTCCTCAGCCAATTGAAATATTAACATGATACTTGATGTACTTACTCATTATAAGTTGTCAAATATGTTGCAAGACAATCTAGCCCTTAAGGGTCAAAGGGCAAGGTCACAAGGGGGTCTGCCTTTCATATAAACCCGTCTCTGTCTCCCTCTTACAGTATACCTAGAGTAGGGTAGAGTAGAGTGCTTTATTGTCACTATATACGGTATATATGGGTGGGAGACGTGACGCCTTGTTTTTTCGTAACATTGGTTAAAAACCTACAAAACTGTTATTTTTCCTTTAAAAAACATATGTCAATGAAAGAAGATGTGGTACATTATGTTTCATATTAGTCTTAGATGAGAAGAAACATTTTTGTTAAGATTTATGTAAAGGTTTATATGTCAAATATCCTGCGGTGTGACTGTAACATTAATGAAACCTGGAATATAATATATATATAAATTAACTAACAACATTTTGAATAATGTATGAAGCATTTGGCATGATTGCATAAATATTAACTTTATATTAAGATATGTGAATGTGAAAAAAACTCAAGACAGTAATATTAACTACAAGTTCAATTTCGTAACACAAATTGCGTCCTGTGGGGTGACATGTATGTCAATGTTTGTGAATGGGCAGCTGCAAGGCCAACTACAAGGGTCTTAAAGATTGGCTCCTAACCAGTCAGTACCTCAGTTATTGGAGAGTGCTGTGGAAGTTTAAGATGACTCTTAACCTCTTAATATGTCTTCATATTGCAATCTTTCTGTCACGCAATGCTTAGGTTCATTTTATGGTGTCCTGTGGTGTGACTGCTCTTATAGGAGGAAAAAAAAGTTTTTTTTATAAATGAAAACACATATTAAGATTAAACACAATATCATTATCAAGTTAGCATGAGCTCAGATGTCAGTCATGTATACAAAAGGATTAAAATGGCCATAATGCAGTGAATTCCCTGTGGTGTGACTCCATTTTCCTGCGGTGTGACATGCCTATGCAATGTGTTGATGCAAGACACATTTTCCCAAAAATGGCAAAAAATAAGGTGAAATTCCACAGACCACTAAGTGCTTTATTTTTTTCTATTTTTTCCCAATTTTTATCCATCATTTTTTTCAGGAATTTGAAAAACTTTTTTTTTTTTTTGCGTTACGCCCTTAAACGTCAACCACCCATATACAGTGTGACCTGAGCTAGCGTGAGAGAGACGAGAGAGAGACAAGAGGATGGGGTGAAGCCACAGGTACAGAGAGAAAATAGAACAATCCACTGACCTAGCCACAGGTGACCTAGCCACAGGTGAAAGTGCACTTGACTTGACTTGACTTTTTTTGGTATCATAAATTAACTGTGACACCAGTGAGCCTGCCTCGGTAGAATACCTATACCACTGCTAATGGGGATCCAACAAATAAACAAAACAAACAAAACATGAAACCACATCTTTGCAACAAAAACATTTACAGTTACATAATGGTAAGTAATGTACAATCAATGTAACAACAAATGTATGAAAAATGTGCAGCCTAAAAGAACACTTCGTCTGAGAGGAAAAAAATGTGACATTTCCTCCCACACAACTGGCAGAAGCAGTTGATTTGTGTAGTAAACTTACACAAAATCACTTCTGAGAAAAATACACATGGGCCAGGTCCACTGTGTGTTCAACCTTTGCTAAACATAAACACACACACACACACACACACACACACACACACACACACACACACACACACACACACACACACACACACACACACACACACACACACACACACACGTGTACATAGGCTATCCCCTGGCTCTATAGACCCATTCCTGTACAACATTATGCTGCAGCAAGCACGTCATCAAAATGTGCTGCTGGAACAATGTTCTGTTGAGCAACAATGACACAGCACATAACAGAGGTGAGGCTAATTTAACAGACTGGTCACTTGCTCCCAACAAGTCAAAAAAAGACAGAGAGAAACACACTGAGCAGATTGTCCCACACACAACATCCATCATAACCATCAATGGGGTGGCTGTGAAAAAAGGTGAACAGTGCGAATAACATCACAGAAGAGAAAATAGAAATAAGAAGCCTTTTATTGTTATTATACACAGCATGATATTAGAAACCTCCCTACGAGGTGCACACCGTCCTTGATAGATGAACACAGTCCTTAGTGCAAGGATGGGTTCAGAATTGTGACAGCTTTGGGGAAGAAGCTGTCCTTCATTCTATTGGTTCTAGCTGTTATTGACCTAGTGCCTACCAGAGGGCAACAATGTGTGAACAGACGGAAGCCAGGGTGCGAGTCATCTTCAATGATGCTCCTGGCTCTGTTTAGGCAGCGGGAGTTGTGGGATGTTATGGGAGGCAGGGGGCAGCCTATGTTTTTATTCTGCTGTGTTGGCCACCCTCTGCAGTCTCTTCCTGTCAGCCTCAGTGCAGCTCAGATCAATATCGCTTCAGTATAGCCAAAAACAAGCCTAGCATTGCTCTCTCTCTCTGGGTCATTTCACGTGAAATCAGACGCTTTGGGACCCGACCGACACAGATTTCAATCATACTTGCTGTGACTGTTAAGTAGCATGGTAGCACCCCAATACTGTATTTGTGTGAATCTGACACCAATATTAAGGGAGAAACATAGGAAAGGTTTACATATGAAGGTAGGACACTATACATTCAGCATTGATTATATCAGTCAGTGTAAGTCACAAAAAGATGTCTGTGGTGTTATTTGAAAGCTATTTTCTGGCTCTACAAATTACACAAACAGCATGGAATACAACAACCCTCAGAATATGAATTATGATAAATGGAAAAATTAAAAATTGAATATCAAAAAAAGTTATATTTTAAAATGGCTAGTTCCTTGTCTAAACGTAGCCTGCAATGTCATGAACAACACCTGAAATGCTGGTGTTTGGTTCTTTATTCATTTCAGAGATAATAGGACTCAAAAATATGGCATCATGATCACCTAATAATATAGTAATATCATAGTAATATCACATGACAGCATGTCTACCGGAATATGTGAAGGATGGAGATGGTCCATGAGGATGCAGCAAGTTCAGTTTCACCTCTACAGTGCTTGGCATACATTCCTCAACACATGCTAGCCACTAGTTGACATAATATACAGCTACAACATACCCTTTGATGCTTGAACATTAAAAAAAATCCTTTACTGGGCTTATTCTTTCAACCCTGCCATCTCTGAGTACTGAAAATGGGCTAGCTTCCACTGTGTCCATTGACAATGGGCAGAAGCTGTGTAGTTTTTGAGTACCTGGAATTGGGACCTACGAGGGTGCAGAGCCCACCAGGAAAATGCCAGATGGCCAGTCCAGTCCTGTCCCTGACACTACTCTATTACATTACATTACATTACATTACATTGCATTTGGCAGACGCTTTATAACCAAAGCGACTTTCAAAAGAGGACATAATCAAGCCAACATCACAAGCAAATACAAAGTGCACAGGAGATATACAGAACAAGTGCAATTGCAAAGAGGGTTTTTTTTTTTTTATAAAGAGGAAATAACGAGTACACACACACACAAACACACACTCACAAACTAAACTAAACTAAACATCATGTCAGGAGTCTGCCCTGGGGCAAGGCCAGTTCAAGCATTAGTCTAGTAGATTCTCTCGAAAGAGGAATGTCTTTAGTTGTTTCTTGAAGGCTGCAAGAGATGTGCTTAGTCTTGCTGCCTCTGGGAGACTGTTCCACCACTTGGGTACCACAACGGAGAACAATCTTGACTGGGAGTACCTAGAGATGGCTGAGCCAGACGGCTTGTGCTGGATGAGTGCAGTTCTCTCCCAATAACATAAGGCGTTAGTAGGTCCTTAAGATAAGCTGGGGCCGTTCCTGTGATGGTTTTGTAGGCAAGGGTCAATGCCTTGTGCTTGATCCGGGCGGCGATCGGTAACCAGTGCAATTCAATAAATAGAGGAGTAACATGGGTCCTTTTGGGTTGATTGAATATCAACCGTGCCGCCGCATTCTGGATCATCTGCAGAGGCTTTAGCGCACAAGCAGGTAGACCTGTCATGAGTGAGTTGCAGTAGTCAACGCGGGACAGGACCGTGGCCTGGACCAGTCGTTGTGTAGAATATTGTGTCAGCACAGGTCTGATATTCCGTACGTTGGACATCTGGATTCGACAGGTCCGGGTGACCGAGTTGATGTAGTTGGAGCATGACAGCTCATCATCAATCATGACGCCAAGGTTTTTGGCGACTTTGTTTGGGGTCACGATGGTGGAGCCTATCTTGAGGTTGATGTTGTGACTGAGCGGCTCTTTAGCTGGGATCACCAGGAGCTCTGTCTTGGCCAGGTTCAGCTGTAGGTGGTGGTCCTTCATCCATGTTGACAAATCGGTGAGGCAGGCAGAGATGCGTTCCGAAACCGTGGTGTCCTCTGGACGGAACGACAGGTACATCTGGGTGTCATCAGCATAGCACTATATATACATATTACTACTTTAACTCACTTCAACCTTTATGTCCCATTATCTCTGAAATGAATAATGAACCAAACACCCCATTTTCAGGTGTTGTTTATGACCTTACAGGCTATCTTTAGTTTTTTTGATTTTCATTTTTTAATTTTTCAATGTATCATAATTCATATTCTGAAGGTTGTTGTATTCCATGCTGTTGTGTAATTTGTAGAGCCAGAAAAGAGCTTTCAAACAACACCTCAGACATCTTTTTGTGACTTACACTGACTGATATAATCAAGGCTGAATGTATAGTGTCCTACCCTCATATGTAAACCTTTGCTAGTCTGTTTCTCCCTTAATATTGGTGTCAGATTCACAAAAATGCAGTTCTGGGGTGCTCGCTTGCTACTAAACAGACACAGCAAGTATGATTGAAATCTGTGTCGGTCGGGTCCCAAAGTGTCTGATTTCATGTGAAATGACCCCCCCCCCCCCTCTCAGGAAAGAAGACACAGCAGTTGAAGCTTGAATGAAAAAGGGACGGGCCCTATCTGGCCCCAATACAATTTTAATGTTATGGAGTTTCATATGAAATACAACACGATTGAAGCAACCTTGGAAATTACATTTGCAATACAATGAAGAAATATTTTCAGGGGACCTAGTGAAGGTGGGGTCTGTTGTCGCCCTTCGAATGAAAAAGGCACGCACGCGTATGGAGAGCAGCTGGTGTGCTGCAGCCAGCAAGCAGGTGAGCGCTAATGTCAAGATTCTTCCAGCAGATGGCAGCCGTTCGCCGCATTGAACAGAGCCGTATACAAAATTTGGTTGAGCAGAGTTTCAAGAAGAAGACATTACTGCTCATGCGCAGAAGGAGCAAGGAATGAACATTTTGAAAGTAAGTATGCAATTTCATTACATATCTATGCCAAATGAGACATAGTGCTTCTACATCAAAATTTCAGCTATCATATTTATAACATATATGTTCTCGTTTTTCTCTTATAGAATTTCCAGTAGCAACCTTAGATAGCATAGAACGCTAATCTAACCAACTAGCCACTGGGCTATGGCTACATTGATGCCATTTGTCTGCTTTATTATGTGCTATCAATGCAGTGCTTTGTCACAGTGATGGAATTATTGCATTATGCGCGAAATGCGAATTGGCAACTGTGCTTCCAATAGTATATTTTAATCATCTGGTTAGCTTCCGACCATAACTGCAAGTTTAACCCTCATAGTGAGGGGTGGTACATTGTAATCAAAACAACAGCGGTGGCTAACCCTGCTTTTTCAAAAGCTAGCAAGAAAGCTAACACGAACAACAATTCAAAATTGACGCAATATTGGGACAACAACAAAGTAAAACACTCAACGCTTCATAACGACCGGTAGACAGCAGAGATATTAACACATCTGTCACCCCAGTTGAACTGTCTAGTTTTGACACAAAGACGGATCCATATGATATTTTATTCCCTCAGCAATTTTGTGTGATAGCTTAATGATATTCCACGACGTACTGTGGTCGTATGGAGAAACTGTTTTCGCAACGAATCAAGACAGTAGACCTGCAAAGTAACTACCCAAGATTTGTGGGAATTATGAGCTATAAGCTGATCTTTCTCAATCTTGAGGCCACGACTGCCCCTTGGCATTAGAAATGCTGAAGCAAGAGGTGCGCTCTTTGAGAATTCTTGAACGACAGCTAGCCAAACATTTGTTCAACCATTTGTTTGTCCTGGGCTCTGTCTGTTTTTGTTTTTAGGTATACGGGCAGATCGATTGGTCTGGACTAAGGAGTGGCATGTAGAATTTATTATAAACATTGCTCAGCCAGAACAGTACAAGTCAGGGCTAGATCCGTTCCTCGGACCTCCTGTTTGGGGTTAACCCCTGCTGGAAATGAAAGGGTGAGACATGCTACTTCCTTCATGGCTGACATGTCCACGGCTTTACATTCTAAACACACGTTTGGCCACTGAATTAGTTCATTCTCTCACCTGTGCAAGTGTTCATTTGAGTTGGTGTGTTTTTTCCTTTTTGAACAGACAGCAAAAGAGTCCAGACACAGAAGGGGATGTTTCAGTGATGGAGGAAGGTTGGAAATATTTGTTATATACTTGCACTTGGATAATGTTATACGCACTTTCTGTTCACACATGCACGCTTGTGCTCCAGAAAATACGCTTACACACACACACACACACACACACACACACACACACACACACACACACACACACACACACACACACACACACACACACACACACACTGTCTTAATGCATGTCTGCAACTGCCTGTATGATTGTCCTGTCCTTCTGCTTTAAGGGGCTGTTGCGACCGCAGATGATCCATCTGCCATCACCATTCAATCAGCAGCATTCTCCACGGATCAACCTATTAAGTACCTC
Source organism: Engraulis encrasicolus (assembly GCF_034702125.1). Classification (NCBI taxonomy): domain Eukaryota; kingdom Metazoa; phylum Chordata; class Actinopteri; order Clupeiformes; family Engraulidae; genus Engraulis; species Engraulis encrasicolus. The sequence goes on from NC_085863.1 coordinate 38,882,673, forward strand.
TTCAAGACGGAGGGAGCAGGGGGGCAGGTGAGGCTGTATAGTAGAGAAGAGTAGAGTAGAGTTAAGTACAGTATCACTTAATACCAAGTGAAATAAAGGTGTCCAGTAGTATGCATACATAAATACAGTATACACAAGACATTATACATCATTGCATATATATTATCCATAAAGCACATGCTAACATACATTCAGCCAAAGGCAGAACACACACACACACACACACACACACACACACACACACACACACACACACACACACACACACACACACACACACACACACACACACACACACACACAGCTGTTGGAGAGGAGAAGTGTAAGAGTGATTCATGACATGTGCTATAGCTGAGCTATACCACTCCGCTGAAGAGATGAGTCTTGTTTTGGTTTCAAACAAGCACTTGCATGGTTGAGGAGCAAACACAGCCGAAAGAGGGTACAAAAACACAGTTGCACAATAATCGACTGAATCAGGCTTCCATGGTCAAAGTGAAAATGAGTTATTGTGATTTTAGTTACATATATATCAAAATATGAAATTAAATAAGATTGATCTGCAAAAAATATAGTAATATAAAGTATCAAAACTGTAATGTGATGGGCTAAATCGAAATATTACTAAATGTCTGTATGTTTTGTTAGACTTGACTGCAGTGCTTTGTGCGCGTGTCTGGTGTTGCAGGTGACGTATCGGGTGATCCATGTGGCCGATGGCACAGGAGTGGACGCTCAGGCCGATGCCACAGGAGCCGTCAGCGTGGTCACGGGCTTCCCCACGGTCACGCAAGCCGTCACACCAGCCGTTACACAGGTACTAGGGTCACTACTGCACATCTGGTTACATCTGGGCTGCACTGGGGTATTGCAAGAACCAAGCTTAGTAGTAAACCAGGTTCAGTTAATCTTGATGTAGTGGTAAAACACAATAGAAGAGCCTGTAAAACTCATTTTCATTACTGCCTGCAGACTGTCAATTAGCAGGTGTACCAGGTTTGGAATGCCTAATGTGACTGATGAATACATTTTGGAGTTGTTCTCCTGTCGCTGTCTAAAGAAAGCCAAGCAAATCATCAGAGACCCCTACCATACTGGACATAAACTGTTTGAGCTGCTGCCATCAGGCAGGCGTTACAGGGCTCTGGGTACAAAAAACAAACAGGCTAAAAGATATTTTTTATCCAAAAGCAATCTACACACTTAATTTTGCACAGCTGACTTTTTAAAATCTGAATTATTTTTATACAGTATATATATAGGTTTCTTTGTTGATTTTTAAGCACCGTGAGCATCTGCACTTTACCAATTTCGTTGTACCTGTACAATGACAATAAAGATTCATTCATTCATTCATTCATTCATTCATTCATTCATTCATTCATTCATTCATACTGTCCTTACCAAAAAGAAATGTATGAATTTCAAACTGGTTAAATGGCTATACAAGCCTAATTACGATAATACTGGGTGACTTTTACAGTATAAGTTAAAAAAAAATCTGACCAAGAAAAAATGACATGCTCTATTGACAAATGTCTTAAAACAATATAGTATAATAGTATAAATAGTCTAAAAGTTCATGTTCAAGCTAGTTATTAGGTGTTTTTACTTAAATTAGGATTGACTAGATGCGTTTTACTTGTAACTAGAAAAATAAGCTTGCTAACATTTTCAGTTTTTGCTGTGCATTTTTGTTTTGTCAAGGCTATGCTGCATGGATGATACAGTTTAGGAAGGGTTTGACTGAGAGTTATGAATAAACTTTGTGATACTGTCACTGTATGTCCCAGATCACTTTCTACGTGACACCATAATGGCAGGTGGCTGACTATATGGTGGGGAAAGGCCTATATTAACTATGATCTTGACTACATTATACATGTATTTGTAGTAGGCCTATATACTACTATGTGATATATGAAAATATGCTTACTGTGACTCCATCCCATTTTTGTTTTGTCCAGGCTGTATTAGCGCAGGCTGAAGGTCTGGATGGGGAGGCCGCTGAAACGCATTACTACTATCCTGCCACCATCGCAAATACCCCCTCGGCCACTATGGTCACCAACGTCCAAGCCCCCGACTCATTACTCACTCAGAACACACCCACAGGTGAGCTCTAGCTTTGCTTTACCATCTGGGAAGAAGTATGAATGTGGAGTGGTGTGGCGCAGAGCCCTCATACACCTGAACATGCACGGGTTACATTGTCCATCGGGACTCTGGTTTGAATTTCCCAAGCCTTCCCTATCTCTCTCTCTCCTAATACTGTCTCTCTTTGCTACTCTGTCTTAATAAAGAAAAGATAAGAAATGTATAAATGCAAGTTTGAATGTGATTTTTGCTTTCACTCTTGTGCAACCCTGATTTTGCCTGTTGTTTTTCCTCTGTAATCCAGGTCAGCTCTATGTGATGATGTCGCCACAAGATGTTTTGAGTACGACCACCACGCAAAGGTGAGGTCCCTCGGGGAGCCTTTGCTGTACTATGCTGTAGTTGATTTAAAAACGTCAAAGGTGGGAGCACGAGGGCTCAGTGGACTAAAGGGTGGTTTATGCCTCCAGTCCAGCGTCCCTGCGTCGTGATGCAGTGAGCCGCGCAGTTAACGGAGTGAAGCCCCCCCCATCACGCAGGTACTCTGGGGCACCTCCCCAAAATTGTGTCTCGACGCAGGGAGCGACGGCGTGGAGGGGCGAAAATAGGTCTCTGATTGGTCCTCTCGACCAGCCTGCTCTGTCCTCGAGTCGAGAACAAGCGCTACTTCCTTGTTCTAACCTTCGTCGGTCTACGGACTGTGAGCTCTTCATTAAATAAGTTGCCCGTGCTTTGTTGTTTGATTTATTTACACGAACCAAAGACAACACATGCGCTTGCAAGTTACGACGCTGAAGTTATTTCGACAGTTGAACAGTGGTTCCGAGGTCGAGGAAACATTCCGCTTCGTCCTCGACAAATGAGCCACTTCTTTGTTCCAAACTACCACTGTGGCTGCCAGTGCGATCAAACATGCACGTGATATAAAGATTTAATGTTTCATTTCATTGTCGTCGAGTCTGTGATGCTAAAAAACAACCGACACGTCTAGTTTACTCTTTGTATTGAAGGCAGTTTGAGCGGAATGACATCGCGCAGACCGTGCTTCAAAACCGGGCATAAACCAAAATTAACTGCATCATGGCTGCGACAAGCTCACTCTGTGGCACAAGTAGGAAGCATAACCCGCCCTTAAGGGGTCGTACTGGTACCCTGGTTCGGGCCGTGCTAGAGGTCATTTCCTAGATCCTTTCCCAACTTTCTGCCACTGTTTTCCTGTCACCATCTTCACTGTCCTGTCTTCAATAAAGGCAATCAGGCTGTGGGAACACAAAGAGGAGACCTAATAAATTAAGCGTTTTTGATTTTGCCGGGCATACACTGTGCAACTTTTGGTCCGATTTTGCCACCATTTGTCAGTTTTAAGACTTTTTGGAAATCGGGCCCATTTTTGGCTCAAATTACACTCCCATCGCAAGAAAATCAAAGCTGTTTGAAATACTGGTCGCCCCTCATGAGTGAATTGCAGAATTGAAGCAGGCCATTTCACAATAGCCATTCACAAATTGCTGGGGCAGTGCGATTCTCAGTGCGCATTCTCGCTTCCACCTCAGGTGTGCATATCCCTACCACGTTTTTGTCATCTGCAGTTACAGAACAGAAGTCTCTCTAGTCATACAGCGTGAGCACTCTAGTCGCATCCGACCCTTGGGTTGTATAGTGTGAGGACTTGACTCGTGAGATGTGAACTTTTAAACCTTGTGGATTCACTCCTACAGTTTGAGCAGGAGCTGAATACCAGCTACTGTAAATATTGCATATGCCATAGTGTATGCCCAGCATAACTAAATTTAAAATGCCATTTATACAGGCTTCAGTCTGGAAGTGTATATTCCTCACCTAATTTTTTTCGCCTACAGTAAAGCTGAGACTCCACGCACTTCAAGAGATGACAAGAGACGAGCACAGCATAACGAAGGTCAGACCGCACATCAATGCATTTCCTTTTGCTAATCAGCCTTTGGCCACTGAATGCCACCAGCAGGTTATAACCTTTGTCACTTTGGCTTTCCAGTGGAAAGAAGACGCAGAGATAAAATCAATAACTGGATTGTCCAGCTGTCCAAAACCATCCCCGACTGTTCGGTGGACTCCACTAAGAATGGCCAGGTAAAGACTGTACATTGTTGTTAAGGAAAACAAAAAAAATCACCCCGTACTGGTCGACTTAATTTTGCTGCTTTTTTTATTAAGTGAACAATGCGTTTCGCTTGTGCTTCGTCAGGTTCAATTTGTGAAAGTGAACCTGATGAAGCAAAAGTGAAACGCATTGTTCACTAAATTAAGAAAGCAACAAAAATTAAGCCTGCCAGTTTGCGGTGATTCTTCTTGTTTTCCTTGGATTACTGCCCTTCACCAGCTCCTGGAAACTGGCTGTGCATAGGAGTTTAAGGTCTTTGAATACTGTACATTGTTGTGTTTGTGTAGTCTATGATCAGAATCTGCCACATTCAGGCTGTCTAAATGATATAGCCAGTGTGGTGGGTCAATAAAGCACCTTATATTATAGAATCTTAAGTTTTGAGTGTAAGCTTACTTTTGTCTTTAAAGCAATGAAGTCCTCATGCACAGTCCGTTTCCAGATGTTAGTGAAGTCATAAGTATTTTTTTAGATAAGAGAGAAATGATTTAAGAAATGATTCAATCAGTGGGATTGAAGTTTCTGCATGGTTTATTTACTTTTGTTTGTCAAGTTGTTTGTAATGTTCTGGCAAGAATAGTACTGTATGTATGCTTCACACTTCACCTTTGTGATGTGTGCACAATATGCACTGTGTGCACCTCACTGGCAAAAAGGCTGTCATTTCAAAAGCTGCTGGTTGAAGTTAATGAAGGCCACACCCTTTTGTGAAGCTTGAATCAGCACTGACACCGCACTGCTTGCAAAGCCTGTTCAAACTCCTGTGTGAAAGGCTTACCAATGTGGTTAACTTATGGTTATGTGTCATTGGGTTGTTCCCACACTGCATGCATGGTCTTGTCCAGCGTCACATAGTGAATTGGCCATTCTGTGCAAAACCTGCAACTTCTGTACATCTAGTGTGGTTCGCTTATGGTTTTGTGCTAGTGGGTCGCAAGGTCTTGTCCTGCACACGGCGCAAGTGGCCACATTTAGGTTTCAGATTAACCCGTGCATGGTTCTTTTGGTCTCCATTATGGTCATGTGCAGGGCCACTGATTGGGACAAAGTCATCTGAAAGGGCCCCCATCCAATACAATGCAATGAAAACCCAACACCCCCCACCCCCACCCCGTCAGCTTCCCTTGTTTTGCATCATTGAGGGTATTTACATGCTGCATGTATGGTCTTTCCCACCTTGCAAGCAGAGCAAAGGGGGTATTCTGTCCAAAGCCTGCGACTACATCCAGGAGCTGAGGCAGAGCAACGCCCGGCTGGGGGAGGAGATGGACTCACTGGAGCGCCTGAGGATGGACAACCAGCTACTTAGACAAGAGGTGAGGGATGTCCTTTTCAAATTGAATTTGGGCTTTTCTTGCCTTGCCAGGACGGTTTGAGAGGGAATGGAGAAGCAGTGGGAGAAAGAGAGGGGGGAAGGTTGGGAAACAATCTTGGTCCGGAATCGAACCCCGGTCTCCTGCGCAACAGTCAGTGCCCTTGCTGTTTGAGCCACAGTTGGTATGTCCATTTTTAGTCACATGCCACGACTTTATAAGTTGCTATATTGGTCAGTCGGTCAGAAAGATCTTTGCCTTTTGGAGGTTTTGTACACAACGTAGGTCTCTGGACCTTGTTTTTCTTTTCTTTTCTTTTTTTCAATGTTTCATTTGTGTCAGACTAATTAAATGTCAAAAAACGAATGGATTTCCAATACTGATTTGAAGATGAGCATATGACCAATAAATGTATATGTGTGTGCACTGACATGTTCTGCTCTGCCCTCCCTTGTCTCTCAGGTGGAGGAGTGGAAATCCAAGAATCAGATCCTCCGAGGTCAGCTTCGTCAGCATGGCATCGTAGCAGCGAGTGTGGAACCCCAGTGAGGACACAAGATGTGCCGTCTCTCTCTCTTTTGTTTTTCTTTTAATGTCATTCTTTTCTCTATTTTTTTTTAAATTCCGCATAGACCCTCTTACAACTGGTGTTAACGTCTGCATCGATGAACAAGAACAACAGCAACAGAAAAAATCATTAATTTTCAACTGACCGTACAGTATGTCAATCAGAAGAAGTCAATGATGAAAGGACTAATCGAGGTTAAGGCATCAAAGGAAAATGTGGGAATTGCGGGAAGGGGTGGTGGTGGTGGTGGTGCATAGTGTCATGTCTAGCTTTTTTTTTCTTTATCATTGTCATGTTTGGACATTGCTTCTTCCTATTTAGTTTTAGATGTTAAAGTGGTCACTGAACATCATTGGTGAGGAAGAACAGCTCTGACCAGAAATGGACATGGCACACTTTGCAAACGGAGTCATTTCTTCAAGAGAAATGATGCAGTTGCAAGAGGAATGTTGTCATTTGTTTGAAACCGTGTCCTCCTCCTTTGCAAATTACAGCATGATGAAGACGTATGCAGGCATAATGAAACTCAAGTTGTGCAGAGACTGATAGGAATGCAATTAACACCGCTGAGACAGAAAACTCCAAACATACACCAGCCATTTACCTGATGGACATTGCAATGACAAGAAGAAAACAAAATCTTCACAACTTCCTTCTCCCCTATCAACACCATCTGCTTCCTATACCCGTGACAGTGGTAAGGTGGTCATTTGACAATCTAAGCATGGTCTGTTTTAACATTTTGACTGTGTTTTTCAGCACCAAGGGTGAAACAGGGTTTGACTTAGATTGGTATTCATGAATGATTTCGGCTGTACCATATTTGCATCCTCGTTTTTTTCCCCCTTCTGTCATATTTACAACCATGTGAAAGGCAAAATTCTGGTCTGGAAAAATCACCACACTGAAAAGATACAGGAAGTCTGAGCATTAGGCTTACAGTCGTGTTATATGATCTATCCTAAAAGCTGGGTGAGTTCCATTGGGATACCGCTTTTCAGTTGCCGAACCATGGATTGTAAGCTGAATGACAAACCCCTTTCTCAATACAATATTTGTGTGCAACTCTTAGACGAAGGTTGATATGGTCAGTTATGAGACTGGTCAGTGATGGAAAAAAGTTACATCAAACCTTTAATCAGTGTTAAACTGTCTATCACATGCTTCGATTCTGATTTGTTTTGTCATTTTGTACACAATGTTGCTTTTCCAGGTGACTTTCAATATTAATGTGTCTGTCAAGTCAATCGATTAATTATTTACAGCAAAAAAATAACACGTGTCTTTGTCTAAGCTGTCAATAAATCCTCATTCTTTAGACAGTAGAGTAATTTCAAAATAGCCACAGAGAGAAAAGAAAGAAATTGGCTTCAGTCTTCTGTCTGTAGCAGTTAAGCATGTCTGTTCTAGTTTATTTACATTGCATCCATGTACATAACATTACAATGTTTTGCTTTGTTTTTTTCCCCCTGTTTAATTTGGTAGCTATTTGTAAATGCATACGCTTGTAATTTGTATTAAAAAAAAACGAAACACACAAGAATGTTTTTTTTCTCCCACTTAAACATTCTACTTTAAAACAATATGCCCACAAAACAGTATGCCTCCCACGGAAACTTGACTTGGCTGTGTTTAATATGCATGTCTTATTTGTAGGCTACAGTATTTGACTTGAAGACATTATATGATTTAAAAAAAAAAAAAAACGCCCTACAGGGATTTTGAGCGACTTTCGAGGTTTTTGTGTTAAATGACACCTCCCTTTTAGCAGCTCAACTGCAGAAGAGCTGGTTTAAAATTTCCTCTAGTACTGCGTCACGCGCCCCGCCCATTATCAGATTTCAGAGCCAGTGTGCAGCCTACCTGTGGTCAGGTGGAACCAGCTGTGGACGAACAATCGAATACTTTGGCTTTAAAGTTTTAACTTTTAATATTGTCTGGAAAAGACCTTTGGGAAATTCAAAGAAGCGGAGGGAAGATGCCAAAAAGTCGGTCTACGTGTTTCCATGGCGGGGTGATAGTTTTCATTTTCCTCGGAGTCTTACAAGGGGCAGGTAATAACTTTGGGCATTGCACACTCGTTTCTCGGCGCCATTCATATCAACAATGTGACACATTTAAGTTTCAATAGTTGAGGCTATATGATGAAATATTGACATATAGCCTATATAGCCTAGGGACTTGCTCAAGTTGGGTTCCTCATTATTTGGGATGAGTGGACAGTGAGTGGAGCCATTTTACCTAGTCCGCCTGTCCCGCTATCTTTACATTTCCAAGACGGCATTGTGTTTGGGTAGGCCCTATTACCTCTTTCGTTATCTTTCCTAACTTTTGATTACATATTATTAACGTGCGTTTCGATATGCATGCGCACCTGCCATTTCAAGTAGCCTAGAACTCTAGCACTTGGAGAACAAACGCAACGCACTTCAAGTAAAAACTGGGGGGAGACATCTGACAGGTTGACAAACTTCACTGATTATTCGCTCGTTTTGACGTGCAGAATGCTGGTGGTCCTATTTCTAGGTTATGAACGAAAGGACAGGGTATCATTAAAGCATAATGGGTGTAATTCAGGCCATATTGTAATTTTAACATCCTCTTCCTCTCACTGTCCCTAGCTAATATGTAACTAGTCAACGTCATTTTCCCTTCCCCCCGAAACTCGACAGAGGCCTGTGATGACTGACTACGTACAGAGGTTGCTTGTTTATTGTCCTAGTTTCAGCTGTTGTACATGCCTCAACTTTTCGTTTTAAGTGTATAGCCTACTAAGTCTTACCAGGTATACCTAATTAAAATTAAATGCAGTTTCTTACTGTCACCATTCTCTAGGCCTATGTCATATCTAAACTATAATACTTCTGTTTTTGTCAGCTGTTTTCCTCAGATCATGTAGGCCTACTCATTTACTCTTGTACAATAACATTTACTGTATACAATTATAGTAGGCTTTAGGGGCCATATTTCATTATTTTAATGACCAAAACTGTTTACATCAAGTGTAAATGTAGTCTACTTATATAGGCCTACTCCTGATTTATATAATGCATTCTATTAGGCCCAATAGCGTGTGAAAACAAGGGAACTTGACCGGGCACTATTGTCCAATTTCAAAACATCTGCTTTTTCTCCACAGGTTCCCCATGGCATTTACTGTAGGCCTATTTCTTAGCACATTATTGCGGTCCTCATGCCACTCATGCGTAACAGATTTTTTCGATATCATATTGGAAACGTTTTGGGTCTCAACATTTCATTCTTTTTGTACAAAAGGAATCGAAACAGAAGTTAGAAAGTTATTTAGCTAAGACTACTACTACTACCAATTTTAGTGTTTTTTGTGGGTTTTTGAAGGTTGTCTGTGTTTGTGTCTGCGATAGACATGGGAGTGTCCTGTAGCATGGATTAGTATCTACAAACCAATTCTCAGAGAGGTGCAAATCTCTTAATAAGGGCCAGCCATTGCGGCACTCACTCACACCCTGAAGCCAAGGCATTGGGCATCTATGTTTGTGATGAATGCATTGCATTCCCCTGGAAACCCCCCAGTCTGCTTGTAGAGGTGTGTCTGTGTTTGTTTTGTTGTTAACCTTTAACCTATGAAGGATCCCTCGGCCCATGTTTATTATCAGTTGTGTTCCATTTAGAATAAGTGTGTTCTGAAGAGAGAGGCTTTCACTTTAGCCCCTCACGTGTACTTGTGGAGGCGCGCCTGTGTTTGTGGTATTTTGGTCTTTTTTGTTAACCTTGAACCTACTGTGAAGGATCCATAAAGCCACTCACTGGCTGATCTTTTAACTGGGGTGCACTTAAAGGACAAGCTTTCACTTCAGCCCCCAAGTGTACTTGTAGAGGTGTGCCAGTGTGCCAGCTCTATTATCTGGATGTAATTCATATAGAGATTATCAAATTCTTATTTTCTCACATAATTTCCAATGCAACAAAAGAAATACTCTGTATGCATCTCAGAAGACTTCACATATGATCTGATCATTCTGTTTTCATTGAGAAAGACGAACAAAGAAACTCAATTGGTTTCATGCTCCAAGTTTACTTTTCCTCAATAGTTGTAGCATGCAGAGTTTGAGTCCACCACCCACACCCCTTTGGCGCTGTTCATTAAAATGAATGTCAATAAAGACTGTCAGGCCATTTTGTTGACCACCATATTGCCTTAATAGGATATCATGTGACAATGAGCAATCTGACAGATTGTAATTAGGCTGCGATCATCCAGCACAGGGGTGGGGAACCTAAACTTATGTCTCGAGGGCTGTTTACGGCATTGGAGGCTGTCTTATCCTGCCCTCGGCATAATATTAATGTTATGCCGTTTCACAAGAAATATGACAAGTTTTCTAAAGAAATGTAAAGTTACATTTGCAATACAGTTAAGTTATATTTTCAGAGGACCTAGTGAAGGTGGGGTCTGTTGTAAAGGTGGCCGCCGTCAACATAGGCCTAAAGTACAGGGGGAAGTTCTGATTAGTCTGGCTGATACCAGCTACAGGTACAGTCAATCTGGAAAGTATTCACAGTGCTTCACTTTTTCACATTTTATTATCTTACTGCCTTATTCCAAATTCTACAAATGAATCTCTGTTGTCAAAATCCTGCACAAATTATTCCACCATGACCATGTGAAAACCAAGTTGTCTTGACAGTTTTGAAAATGTATAAAAATAAAAAACAAAGAAATCATTTTTACAAAAGTATTCACAGCCTTTGCTTAATACTTTGTAGAACCACCTTTGGCAGCAACTACATTCATTTTTTCATTTCGAAATGAAAAGGGATTAAAAGGGAGGTCATCGGTGTGTGTTTCTACCTTTCAGTACATTGAAATTGTACATTTTGAGTCTGCACCTGGCTAAAATAGATGGGCATGAGTTTTGAATGAAATCCTATGGAGAGTATCATCATCTGCTTCTGCAGTTGCAGTGCATGTTGACATGCATGCTTCTTTAGATGTAATTCAGATTTCCAATGTTGACGGCATTCATACATCCCCAAACGATGTATACATTTTCAAAACTGTCAAGACAACTTGTTTTTCACATGGTCATAATGGAATAATGTGTGTAGGATTTTGACAACAGAGATTCATTTGTAGCATTTGGAATAAGGCTGTAAGATAATGAAATGTGAAAAAAGTGAAGCGCTGTGAATACTTTCCGGATTGACTGTATATCCCCAACCACGTTTTGCAAGAAACACTGACTACTAACGGTTTTCAGGGGACCTAGTCAAGGTGGGAGCTGTTTGCAAAAAGAGAACCCACCTACCCCATAGAAACTGTCTTTCTGTGAAAAAAGATCACCTAAAAAGATGAAATTCTAATGCGAGGGTGTCAAACGGCCCGGGGGCTGGATGCGGCCTGCCAGATGGTTCAATACGATCCCAGACTTGTAGAGGGGGTAAAAAAAATGTCAAAATAAGAAGTAAATATCTAGCCCATTGGGCCTACAAAATTTGCTGCAGTTGTCTGAGATTTCAAGTTTTTAATAACGTCATCCACTAGCAATGTGATTCCAATATGAAGCAGAAATTTGCAATGTTTTACAATTGCGTTACTGGTCCAGCCCACTTCAGATCAAATAGGCTGAATGTGGCCCCTGAACTGAGATAAGTTGTGCTAATGTGTGCAGGACACCAGCCAACCGGCCAAATGCTGGTGAAATCTCGGTTTGGCTGGTGGAAAAGAACAACGTACCAGCTGCTTTGACCCATTTGTGGATGTGTGTTTGGCTAACATCTACTAGCCATTTTGGCTGGTGATGAAAAAGTTAATTCAGAGCGATGAATGTGTGTGTTCGCTACAAAGCACTTGTGAATGTGCATCAATCCAAAATCTTGTTGTCTTCCTTTCCTAACAGACTCAGCGTTCACAGCCTCCACCAGTACTCCAGTCGTCGAAGTTCAAGAGAACCAAGGTAATGAAAATCATATGGTCACATAAACGTCAAGTGGTGACCTAATGCTCATTTAAATGGTCACGTTACCACACTCATTAGACATTCTGCCCTTTACAGATTTCTCTATTACATTAAATCGGGATGCTGAATATAAACATGTCTTCTGATCTTGTCTCCTGCCTCACCTCTTCTCAAGGGGCTGACCTCAAGTGCACTTACACATCGGACTTTGGCTCGAACCCCAGAGTGGAGTGGAGCGTTAGGAAATCCAGCCAGTCCTCCTTTGTCTATTTCGATGGTCAACCAACAGGTATGCTTGTCAAGACATCTCGCTGTATTTAAAGTTTTATTCGTGTTCTTTGTTGTGAAGGAGTGTGTTGCTCCACCCAGCTTGATTCCGGCCAGCCTCTGGTTCTAGCAAAGGGTATGCTGTGACTGCTGCACCAAAGAGCCAGACTCATTGGCATGGCAATGAGGGCATACCCACAGTCATTGTGTTGGTCACATCATCACAGACTTGTATACATTGTCCCTGCCCCTCCCACCCACATGTACACATGTCATGTTGTGAAATGTCTACAGTAATAACACAACATAACCTTTTTTTAACAGAGCCATACCAAGGCAGGGTGACGAAATATGCTGGCGGTCTTCGATTTGACAAGGTGACCAGGGAGGACTCGGGGGAGTATGCGTGTGCCGTGGCGGGAGCTGACCACACTGCAGAGGCCCAAATTCAGCTCGTCGTCTTGGGTATAATGTCCCTTAAAAATGCCAACGTCAATGGCTGCCCATTTATTTTTGAACATTAGTGTTTTTAAGATTGTGTGTTTTCCACAGTTCCTCCATCAGTACCACTCTGTATGATCCCTACGTCTGTGACGACCGGTCATCAAGCCATTCTCTCATGTATGGACCCCACTGCGTCACCGGCAGCCACTTACAAGTGGTACAAAAACGATGTTCCCCTTCCCGACGACCCTAGCAAATTTGAGAACTTCAAGAACATGACCTACAAGATTGACTCCAATTTAGGCACCCTGGTAAGCTCCACACTATCCTGGTAAGGATTTGAAGAATTGTCTTTCAATTGTGCACATATTCTCTCTCTCTCTCTCTCTCTCTCTCTCTCTCTCTCTCTCTCTCTCTCTCTCTCTCTCTCTCTCTCTCTCTCCCTCGGAAATCAATTCCAAACAATCGAATTCAAATTAATTCCATGCCAAGTTTCACTGCCATGACTTATCCAGGGATTAAAGTTTTCCGTCGCTATGACGGATTTCCGTCAACTGGATTTTCGTTTGGACGGATTTCCGTCTTTATAATTCATGTCAATTAATTTACAATTTTTACTTTCCAACTGAACTCAAATCGAGAGCACTCCTGGTCATGAGAAGGGAAGGAGAGGTGTGTTTGGTGTACGGATTTAGTTATACACGCGCCATCACCGGTGGTGTCATACAACAGATTCACTCAGTAGTTTTGAGCCATCCCCTTTTCTTCCGTGTTCCAAAAAAAAAAAAGTACACGAGCGGTCAGCAATTCGGTTGCGGCGCAGCGCGAGCGATTAAAAAAAACATTATTCATAGCTCTAATGTGACGGCTATCATTGGCAGCTAGCTAGGATATGCCATGCGTAATACCATGCCTTTCATCCTCAAAGTTTAGCGCGTTTGACTGGCTACGTGTAGAACTAGCTCTAGTTGTCTTTCTGACAACGGATAATGTACAGTCTCATTTGTAATCATAGCATATTAACTTTGTTGTTGCCGATATATATTTAAGAAATAAGTTAAAAATGGGTTGCATTTTACCGGGGTCACGGAGGATATCCCTGGCAGAGCCAATATTTTATGCCACGTCTTGCTCTGGGAAACAGTGTTCTGATGGGTGGACTCATGGTCAATAAATGCCGTTTCGGTGTTTCTTTCACTTTCAAGGCTTGTTGTAGGCTACTGTGTGATGCTATTTTTGCTAACTGGAGTAGTGTGCAGCAACAGTTGTGTGTGTGCTTGTTTTTGAGTGGCTAAACGTCTGTGCCCATCTTCTCGGACTATCCGCTTCGTTTCAGTTCAGTTATTTGCGCACTGCGCACTCAGGACTGATGGGTGGGTGGTTTGTCTTGATTCGAGTGGAAAGTTGCGCGACAAGCTTGGGAAAGTGTGTTACTTTTGTTAAACGATAGACGTATGTCTGTGACTGTGTCGTGTCCGCTTGTAGGAGAGAACACGAGTGCGTGTAGGAATCGGGGACGTTTTTTAAATCAATGGTAAGCGTGTGCCTGGCACCGCACATCGAGAAGCAAAAAAGTACCGGTAGCCATAGGTTTTCAAAACGGTAGAACACAAGAGGTTGACTACAGGACGAATAGTGAAAAACATACAAAATAACCAACAACTAGTTTTCTCCCTCTGATTGCTATGACCAGTGCATTATTTTTTTAAATGTCAGAAATACTGCAAGCAATGCGCACCAGTGCTTTCACCAGAACAGTGTTTGCCCATTCTGATGGGAAAGAAAAATATAGCCTACTACTAAAAAAAACCCATAATGGGATCACTGTGTCAACGCATTGCAATTCCAACTCAATAATTCTATGATATCAGCTAGACCATTTTGAAGCAACACTCATTGTGAATCCATTCTGCATAATGTTGTGAACAATTCATAAATAATGGGTAGATATAAGAGGAAATAACCAAAACATGAACCAAATTGCAGTTCAATGTTTGCAGTCTGATATAGTATCCATTATCCCTCCATTCTCTGCCATTTCTAGTCAATCTGGTGGCCTAGGCCTGCCCCTTTCCCTCTTTCCTTTTTCTTGTATTTAGAAATTGGCATCTGTAAACATAGCATTGTAGGCCTACATCTGATTGAGCACATCTGATCTAGTACCTACAGGTACATTCATACTGAGTGTGTATATAGGCCTACTGAGTGTATAATGAATATTCATTGTTGATGTGAAGTGTAAAGTTTTATGTTGGTTGAAGTTCTGATTTTGTGGCACTTTTTGGTTTTACTGGCGCCCTCAAGACATAGGCCTATTCTGCTCTAGGCGACTGCCCTGTCTGCCTATGCCTAGTGTTGGCTCTGGCACCGTTCCTTGCATAAAACCAGTGTATGTTTCGTTATGAGGGCAGAGCCTGGCTACATTGGTTTTCGTTGGGTTACGGAGTGATACTCGATCGGGTGCCTAACCGGTAAAAAAAGTTCAGTCAGATGACTTTTTTTTGCTTTAATCCCTGCTTATCACACACGGACATCACACCTTATTGTATGCATAAGCCCACATACTCGTGAGCGTCTTGCTATTTGTTTCTCTCTCCATAACTCTCCCTTCTTTTGTTCTCTTTCAATCAGGACTTTCCTGCTGTTTCCCATGCTGATTCTGGTGACTACTTCTGTGAGTCGAGTAATAAAGCGGGCCCTCCACAGCGCTGTGAAGCAGTCAAGATGATGGCATGTGAGTGACTAACAGTGGTGCTGTGTCAGAAGGATTGTGAAATGACTTGCTTAGTTACACTAGACAAACCCTAGTGGCAGAAAGATTAGGGCATCACACCATAGGGGAAAAATTCTACCCAGGTCATGAACTGTGTCCTCCAATCACAGAGCTCAATCTGTGTAGCGAGTTGTTTTCTGTTTGAGTCTTTGTAGCGAGTCATTTGGCAGTACTTGGCATGGCGATGACACGTCTGCACTGCCGTATGCAGTGAAGTAGTTTGAACCGGTTAACTTTCCTGACCATATTTTTTGTGTTACAGTCAGGCTAGTCCTGACCACCACAGGGTCTTTAATTTGGTTAAACTTGATCTTGGCACATTTCAGTACCTCACATGTTCATGTGAACATCCTGTATCTTGTGGTAGCCTCCGGTGGAGGTAGATCGGTGATGTGACTCATTCTTACACACTTTCGATTTACAAGTTCAATTATACATTCAATAGCGTTAATTTTTTTAAACAATGTTATCACATTTTAGCATTTATCAATAATGTTTCTGTGACAGTACAGTACTACCACATGGTTCCATTTCCACTCTTTTTGTTTAGAGAGTGCACATCATGGATGGATTTGATGTGAATAAGCTTACATTATGTTTGTCACTTTACCCATCCGGCGGATATAGGCTAAGAGCTTGAATTTGGAAAGCAGAGGTGTATTGACTCAATTGTTTTGTGCTAAGTGCATATACAGTATAGACATTGTTTTGAAACTCTGTCTATCGCTATGCATACATTTGCATGCTGGGCGCTGTCGATGTGGAAAGGGTGCTTACGTGTTTTCCAAAGCACTGAATGAACTAAGCTAATTTGCATCTCCCATCTGATGTAGAATGAGGGTCATGCCGCAATGGGCTAACCTTTACTGATGTCACATCCTGAGGCTGACTCGCGTCACACTTACTCTTGCTTGAAATTTCCTAAATAGCTAGCGTGACTGTTTTTTTTCTTTTTAACTGGCTTATTAGATTGTGTAAACTAGCTACAGATAAGTCCAGGAACACAGACCAAAGCAAGTGCAACTGTAGTGGTATAGGATTGTGTTGGTGAGTTAGGATTTGGGAAGCAAGGCACTATTGTTACATATTCTTGTGACCTTGTGTTGTGGACCTTGGGAAGCAACATTATTTCAAATTGTCCCTGTCTTCAACCCAGACCAACCTCAGTAGCCTATGAAAATGAATTGGTCCATCAGAAGAAAACAACACACATTATCAGTAAAAGAGAAAGAGGGGGAAGCTATGGGGAAACAGTGGGGAGGAAGGTTCTTAATAATGAGTCATTGACTTCTTAGTCAGTCCACAGTTCAGTTTCATTTAAGATAAGAAAAAATGTATTAGCTATAACTTGATCATACCCAATCTGTAAATCTTTTGGCTGTACTGACTAATAAACAGATTTTATGTGCAGAAGGCTGCCACAATCTTGATGATATCGAAGCACACCAATATATTGGCTGTTTATGTATATATGTTTGTATATTTCTCAGTTTGCCTTTGTTTCTCTTTCAGATGATGTAAATGTTGGTGGCATAGTTGCGGGGGTTATCTTTGCACTGATTGCTGTTGGTTTGCTGGCATTTGGAGTGTGGTTTGCGTACAGCAAAGGATATATACCAAGTATGGGTACAATGTTATCTTTGAATGTTTGTTAAAAAAATAATGTTTCTTTTGTTTTAATTCAACACATTCTAATATGCCGTCACCATTTATATCCCTCTCCCTCTTTTTGTCTTTCCCAGAAATGGCAGAAAGGTACGTTTTGGAAACATTGTATGGCAATTTATACAAAATGGAGCTCATAAATAAAGAATTGAGGCAATAAAAAAGACAAACCTTTTAACTGTGAAATTCCGACCTGTTGCTCAGCACTTATCAACTCTTGCTGTTTTCCTTCCCAGCAAGCCTAAGGTTGCCGTGTACAACCAGCCAGCACCAACCGACGATGATGACGAGGAGGTAAATGACGATGCATATTCTTATTCCTTCAGTGTTCTTCCAGCTGATGAATTAAGAAAAAAAGTATGCTAACAATTAAATTGTTTGACTTGTTAGTCCTAGTTAGATTTCTCTGGCCGGGTAGCTTTAATATAATTTTGATAATCAACAGTATCAGATTATTTGACGATATAGTAATCACACGTCCTTGTAAAGGTTGCTCTGGAAAGTAGTTGGGCTGTAACAGAACAAGAGTTCTAGCTAGTTCTAGTTGTAGCTAAATGGCCTTTGTAACTGGACATTTGCATGACACTATACTACTTACCCACTCGCCCGGTTAGAACAGTATACTTAGTTGCAGGCTTGCTGACAGGGATAGCACTCGTCTCAGGGCCCAGGCGGGTTCCAGTATTGTATGTACAGTATGCATTGAGAGGTGTTCCAGGTCCCTAGCTACGCCTGTCAGTGGGCCTGCTTGTACTTTCTACTAGATCTTAAGTGGCACAAGCATTAAAATCCACGAATAAAGTAAAGTGTACACTTCAGAAACAAAGTGATCAAGTAACAACACAAAGAACAAGGCACTGCTGTCTCTTTCGGTTTCACAATGTCCGTCTCTCTTATTCTCTGTTTCTTAGGGGGAGTTCAGACAGAAATCATCCTTTGTGGTGTAGTCTCATCTAGCACTGATGACCTGCATTGTCTCCTGGCCAGTGCATAGTGGACACTCTGGACAAAAGAGCTAAAGAGTTTGTAAAGATGTATGACGTATTGACTGTAATTTTAAAGTGTATATGTTCCTGCTTTTGTCTTTCAAATTAATTTGTTAAGACATTTTTTTACAGTGTATCGTGCAACTGGTTATTTACGTGCTTATATGATCGTTTTTATACCAACATTACCTAAAACAGATATGCATATAGCTGCATATTGGCACATCATGTAATAAACACATACTGTGTAGGCACACAATCACATCTCAGTAGCTGATCAGTCAGTAGCTGATTTATGTACAGATGGCATAGAGGGAAGATATTTTGCACTTTTGTCTTTTTTTCCATCAGGATGTTTGTGTGATTGGTCAAACACACAAACTTCCTACTAGCAGATTCTTCATATACAAAAATGTCACTTGATAGTTGATTGGTGGGTGTAAAAAAAGGAAAATTGCCATGACCCAATACCGTATGTGCACATTTTCATGTATATTGCAAATGATCAAAAACATTGGTGGATTAGTGTTTGCTTTCGTGTGTGGTGAAGTGAATGAAGGGACATGAAGGCTGTTAATGGCGACAGCCTTTCATTTTAAAGACTGTAAACTATTTGGTTGCCGTGTGCATCTCAAATGGCAGTGGACTGGACAGCCGAAGGTGTGTGTGAGTGTGCGTGTGTGTGTGTCAGTGTGGTAATCGGCATTCTGTGTGTTTCCTACCGGAATGCTGTGTGTGTGCCGTGGATGTGTCACCACTGCTGTGTGATTAACCATGATGTCATGGTGCTGTGGTTGGGCCTGCACTGTAGATGTTCATTGGACGATTAAACCTTAACCGCAATCCCATTGGTGGTGTGATGTGCAGCACACAAAGCCTAGTGATGCAAACAGACAAGTGCATGACTACATGTATACATGTCTGTGGATGCAGATCTCTGCTTTGAGACTTACATACGTTTGGTCTGTTTACTGTATTTTGTCTAGTTTTTCTCTTGTTTTTTGGAACATAACAAACATATGGCCCTAATAAAGCACTGGGGTCATTTTGGGTTGTACATTCCCTTTTTTATTCCCTCCTAATTCCCTTTCCTCAAGTGGCATTAACTCACACATTTAGCAGTGCCTGTATTGGTGCGGTGACATGGCAGTAAACAGCCATGTTGTCTTTTCAAATGACTGTGACCTGTATCCATAGCTAAGTCATGTAGTTGGTAACACTATATAATAATGGGTGCATAACAAGCATTATAAATACTTAATTAACTAATGATGAACAAAACATTAAAGGTTTATTATTCATTAAGTTTTATAATAAAATGTATAAAATATCTACAAATTGTATGTTCAAGATTTTACTAACCTTTTAAAGTTTTTTTTATTCATTTACTAAATGAATACATGTTTGATAATTATAAAATACCTGTATAACATTTCCCACTCATTTACAAAAATGCGTTAATGTTTTGTTCATCATTCGTTTATCTTTTACTAAGTCTGACCGCATTGAAAGGAAGGAACTGCAAAATGTAGGCTGTCATATTCTTCTGTCTGATTTGGATGTACAGATATTTTGCAGTGGTATTCTTAAATTATAAATTATTGAAGATGAATGTTTGTGGATAAGCAATATTCAAAGAAGAGTTTTAAGTATGTAATTTGTTTTCTATAAAAGTAAAATATGAAGGCCCTGAGCATTTCTGTTTTTGTGAGCATTTTATTGAGTAGCTAGACAGTGAATAGTTGTAAACATTTTAACACTGTGTGTGCCATCCTTTGAGTGTTGTCTGAAGAAAATTTCAATTTCAATCCACTATGAGGAATGACTCCTCCTTTGCTGATAACCGCTCGTACTATTCACTACTCGTTCAGTTTGTATTACCCTTGTGTCATCTTTTGTTAAATAAAAGTATGCTTGTCTTACCTAAATGTCTGATTTGGCATGACCTGCCAACTGTGTGTGTGTGTGTGTGTGTGTGTGTGTGTGTGTGTGTGTGTGTGTGTGTGTGTGTGTGTGTGTGTGTGAGAGAGTCAGTCAGGGTTGGAACACCCGTCAAATACGGGTAAATTTGTAAGCCCACAAGTCACTTCACGGGTGAGAACTTCCACCTCCACTCGAGCTATAAATAGACAACACTTTTTTGTCTGATGGTATTTGCCATTCTTCACCCTAAAATTGATTGGCATGCAGGAAATTGCACCTAAAAATACACATTTTACGCTTACAAATAAATAATAATAATAATTTTAATAATAATTCTAATAATAATAATGGCAATGATACTTATCACCACTATTGTTACTGTTACTATTATTATTATTATTATTATTATTATTATGAGATGACTGGTAAAAATGGCGAGTGACAGGTTTGAAAATCTACCTGTCACAGTATAGTGTGTGTGTGTGTGTTGTGTTGTATTGTATTGTATTGTATTATATTATTCGTGTCTATATCAGTATGTTAGTGTTTGAAAAACTGCACATGTGTGAGTGTGGTGTCTGTGTGTATGCTGTGAATGAATGTGTCAGAGAAAGAATTGTAAATTCATGTAGGCCTATGAGTAATTTAGGTGTGTGTGTGTGTGTGTGAGAGAGAGAGAACGATTATTGACGATGTCTTTTTTTTTTCTTTTTTTTTTTTTAAACTGCACATTGGAGACTGGTTAAGCACAATTTCAAACTTCTGTGCTAACCATGTTACATAGATTTTTGAGAATAAAGTAGGCCTACACTTGACTTGACTTGAAATGTTCGACGGCTACAGCAAGCAACCGCCAGGTGGCAAACTTACATCATTGTTTTTGCGTATCAGTGTTGTTTTGGTAGGCCTATTGGGCTACCTCGTATTTTCCCCCTTGTTTGGCGGCGTAGGTTGTTGGGTAGTTTATAATTTTAGTCTGTGTCGCATCATGGAAGTCTAAGATATTGCGTTACCGTAGAGGATGAACGATTCTTTCAGGTGCCTGGCTGACTTTCTTCTTTTGGTTCGGGTCTCTACGCGTCGGTGAACATGCT